>NC_139956.1:31214119-31259119 GCF_963454915.1 Gymnoscopelus microlampas | reverse complement strand
TTTGTTATAATAATCAAACGATCTACAAAGTAACTAGTTACTAACTTCAAATAAGGAGTGGAGTAAAAGTACAATATTTGGAACCGAGATGTGGTGGAGTGGAAGTAAAAGCACCGAAAATGGGAAAGACTCAAGTAAAAATATCTCAAAATTATACTTAAAGGACGACTTCACCACTTTTCAACATGTCTTCATATAATAGGTCCTCACTAATGCTTATGATAAAATGATACCATTTTTTTCTACTTGGTCTGTGTCTCATAGGAGGGCTGTGGACAGTCTAGAAACCCGTCTACCAGTGACATCATCGTTAGGCAGGATTTTTCCCCAAAAAGGTTACAATGTTTTTATTCAGATTTTTATTAAGGCGAGAACAATGGGATATATTATTGCATTGCAACTTTCCAGGAATACAAAGCCTGCAGTTTCTATTAGCTTGGATTCCCCATCGATGATGTCACTGGTAGACAGGTTTCTGAACTGTCTACAGCCCTCCTCTGAGACACAGACCAAGTAGAAAAAAATGGTATCATTTTATCATGAGCATTAGTGAGGACCTATTATATGAAGACATGTTGAAAAGTGGTGAAGTCGTCCTTTAAGTGGTAGTACTTGAGTAAATGCACTTAGTTACTTTACACCACTGGTCATTGGTAGTGCAAACCGAACATGGAATAGATCTTCTTTCCCCTCCAGTGTGCTCTGGCATCGTTAGTCTTACAGCTCCTCGCCATGCCCATCCATCTGCCTCCTTCTTTAGCATTTCATTTTGTATTTTTCCCGGCATCGCCAGGTCTGACTTCTGTCCAGCACAGCTGTGGTGCATCACAAATAATAATCACTGATTTATAATTGGTTGCCTGCCTGGGTCCTGCAAAGAACATAGCGGATCTACAGTACTCGCTACTAATGCGTTGTGGTGTGAAACGCTATGAGCTTGTCCATCGGCTATTTTTGATGCACGACTTGTCGCGCAATCAAGTATAAATCAGGAATTACCGTACACTTTTGTATAGACCAGTGGTTTTCAACCTTTTTTTTTTCGTCAAGGACCCCCAAAATGACACACATTAGCCCAGGGACCCCCATTTGAAAAGATATGCCAGGGACCCCCAATAAGAGACGATTTGTACGGCTCTAGCAGTGATTCTCAACCATTTTAATTTCAAGGACCCCCAGTTTGACATGTATTAGGGCTACGGACCCCCATTTAATGGCATGTATGTCTCTGGGACTCCAATTTATATTATAAAATCAATGTTAATTTAACTCTGAGAGTGTACAAATGGAACCAAATGGACCCGTTAGGGTCCATTTGGTTCCATTTGTACACTCCCGTTAGGACCCGTTAGGGTCCATTTGGTTCCATTTTTACACTCTCAGAGTTACAGACCCACAGACCACTGGTTGAAAACCACTGGTATAGACTGCTGCACGGTGAACTGGTACCATCTCCATTCTCTGACTGTCTAGTCTAGTGTCCAATTACTGTTTCTATGGTTCAGTTTTACCAATACATCACATGCTGTAACATTCATTTATTTATTTGGCATTTTTGCATTGGAAAAAAGAAAAAAAAGTAAAAAATGAACTTGTAAATTCAGTACACTTAAATTTATGTATTTATTTAGAAGGGACAATGCACATTAATAAACATTCAATACATAAATGCGGAATTTATAATCTAATGTAAACATGTATTATAATTTAATGTAAACATTCCGATTTAGCATTTGCGTCCGCAGTCCCCCCCAAACAGGGCAAGTGTCACCGACTTGCGGCCACGGCGTATACGTGCCACGCTGTGTGCTGTACACGTGCAGACATGGCACTATCTATCTGTATGCATATAATGTAGATTCAACTGTTCCTCGTATACATTATTGTCCCGCGGTCCCTCAGCCTCCTGTGTGACGGTCCCTCCAAAAGATGTATCCTTTCACTACCACTCCCATTGTGCACCCGTTGATTTAACCCGTTTAGACCGGGAAAGAATCTGTGTCATTTTTAGATTTGCGCAAAAAAAAAGCGGCTATTCAAAAATAGCAGATCTACAAGCTAATACCGCGGCACCGAGTGCCGTGCTATGAGCTTGTAGATCTGCTATTTTTGAAAAATCTTGAAAATGTGTGCGAATCTTTGAATATATATTCTTTTAAAGCAAACAGTTTTTTACTCAAATATTTGCTTCTGGGGGTCCCCGGAACAAAAAATATTTGGATATGGGGGTCCGTGACCAAATACGTATCATTTTGGGGGTCCTTGACATGAAACAGTTTGAGAACCACCACTAATATCATAGCAACATACGTAAAAAAACTGTTTTTAGAAGACATTGAAAGACAACTGGATTTAGAAAACATTTGTAGAATCACCAGAAGCAAAGATTTGAGTTACAAAATGTTTGCTTAAAAAAATATGTACATTCAAAGATTTGCACACATTTTCACAATTTTTCAAAAATAGCAGATCTACAAGCTCATAGCTCATGAGCTTGCACATCTGCTATTTTTGGAATAGCCCAAAGAAATCTCAAAATGACACAGATGCCTTTCCCGGTCGTAATGGATTAACATTCACACTCTACTTCCACCGCTGTTCCGTCAACCTCCCCCCTTTCCATCTATTAGCATAACTTTGCAGCAGCTTCAAAGTGAAGGGAGGAGGAATAAAAAAAAGGTACATGTAACCACCTGGCACAAAAGTACACCGCGCTGCAGGAAAAAGCACTCAGGGCTGTTGAGAGAGCCCAGCTAGGTGAATACGGCGCCCACCATCTCTACCTGAAGGGCTTCTAAAGCAAAGCCACACACACACACACACACACACACACACACACACACACACACACACACACACACACACACACCACACCGCCTCTGTGAATGCTGCATTGCAGATGATCACAAGCATTGACCTTTACTAACCTTTCTCAAGTAACCCCCTTGTACTACTCATTGGTGGAAAAAGTACTCACACTCTTTTTACTTCAGTAAAAGTATCAATACTGCAATGTAGACGAGTAGAAGTGCGGAATCCAAAATTTGCTTGAGTAAAAGTACAAAAGTATTGTAAGTATATTACACATTGTGAGCTTGCACAGGAGATCTGCTATTTTTTTGAATGTTTGCCTATTTCCGCTGATGTTCTATTTTGTCCGAATGTTTACGTATCACGACCGGCCCAGAATAGGGAGGCTATAGGGTTCATAAAGGGCGTATATGCCAAAAAGGTTATGACTAATAAAGTTATCATTATCTCCTGCATTCAAAATGAGCACGTCGGGGCTTAATAATGTGGAAATAACTGCCGTCATTAAACACGGGTCATTTATCAGATGTTGACAGATGTTGACCCTCCAAATCCCACATGAAGGAGAATTGAGTCAATCCGGTCTTATCTCGGCAGCAACGGCAAAAACTTTCTAAAATGTGATCAGTATGGATATTTCCGTCCTCCGTTATCTGTATGTTTCTCATCTCGGGCTGTGTTGTTTTATCCCCCCGTTCGTTTCTATATCATTCGCAGCTATCTGTTGAATTCAGCATGGCAATTTATTCTTGAAAGCCAAAACGACAGCGAGGCGATGTGATGGATCTTCCGAAAAGATGTGGAAAGATTTGTCCCCGAGGGAATGCGGGACGAGTTCGGGAGCGGTGTTTGCTCAATCCTGTGAGCTTTGAAGAGATTTTCAAAAAGTTCTCTTGCAAAACTTAATATGGTATCCATAATGTGGTGATAGAAAGGTGAAACTTTGAGCGAACCGGTTTTGACGATAATTTATTCCAAAGAGTAGGTTAGTACAGTAGGTGCTGTTCAGTTTGTTGGCAAAATATTCTTCTTCTGATCAGAAATAAAAGATTTGTCATGGAATAATGTCATTATTTTCATGACATTTGTGACGTTACAAAAGCATGAATGTATATGTGTGTATGTTTGTATTTATTTAACCCATTAAGGGTGAAACCTGAGGATGATTAGAAAAATGTATCTTCTAAATCCTAAAAAGACGTATGTTCCTACACCTTTTCATGTGAAGGACCCCCAAAATGATACTGTATGTATTTGGCCGCGGACCCCCATCTCAAAATATGTTGTTCCAGGGACCCCAAGAAGCAAAGATTTGAGTTAAAAATGTTTAACTCAATGTTTTAAGCAAATCTTTGAAAAAATAAAAAAATCAAAGATTTGCACGATTTTTCAAAAAAGATCTACAAGCTCATAGTGCGGCACTTGGTGCCGTGCTATGAGCTTGTATATCTGCTATTTTTTGAATAGCCCAAGAAATCTGACACACAGATGCGTTCCAGGTCTTAATGGGTTAATAGATACATAATAATAATAATAATAATAATAATAATAATAATAATAATAATAATAATAATATAAATACATTTTCCCTCTCTCTAATCTTCACAATTCATCCACAAGTTACCTCAAGAAACATTGGCTTTGCGTACACAGTGTTTGGGGCTTTCAGAACCAGAGGGTGTTCAGTTTTTTTTTGGTCTGTTCCGTTTATTGATGTGCCTCCGTTCGTCTATATTTCTCCTTCTGTGCTTTCGCTCTGTTTCAAGGTTAAGGGCTCCCCCGTAGCCTTAGGGTTGACAAACAACTTTAGCACTACAAAATCCCCACAGATAGAACGAGAAAAAAAACTGGAGAGTGAGCGAGTGCGTGCCATGGGTGCAAAGAAGACGGAAAATAAATAGCACGAATTCGAGTGCGAGAGGGGGATACTTGTACGCCCACGCACACACATGCTGCTGAAGTATTCCGCACCTTAGTTAAGTCAGTGAATGAAGCCCCTACAATGCCTTCTCAGTACAGCTGTTCTGCTTGCCTGCTGGCAAGCAGGAATTGGCCCTGTTTCTTCAGCGAGGCTTGAGTGAACCCAACTGCATTAAATCCCAAGGGGTCTTGTATACTGTACATGTATCTGACTTGGGCTTTGCTTAGCTAGGTCTTAATACTCCTGGCTCTTTTTTTGTTGATGTTGTTGTTGTGTTTCCTTCCAATGGCCAAAGGTTATATTTTTGAACATTAAACAGGCTTGTTCACAGATAGGCTACAGGATAAAGGTTATGTTGAATCCAAGTCTAATAAAAGACCTAGTTTTTGAGCTCCAATACAGTATGTGTCAGTGATGTAAAACAGATAACCATTGTGGAAGAATACAAGAACGCTCGCCCCAAAACACGTTTGCCCCGGGCGACCTCAGAACGGTCGCCATAAACGTAACCTCAGCAAAACTATTCTTAAACCTAGCTAACCTGATTCCTAAACTTAACCTCAGTAAAAACCATGCCTAGCCCTAAACGTATAACTAACCTTAGCCTCACTAAAATTAATACCAGAAAACAAGAACAGCTGGGCGAGAGCGGTCCATGAAAAAAAATGGGGGCAAGTGTGTTTTGGGGAGAGCGTTCCGGTTACCTTATAGAACAGTGGTTTTCAACCAGTGGTCCTTGAGGGGGTTCCAGGTGGTCCCCTGCTAAAAGATGGATAGTTATAGAACCAAATGGACCCTTATAGATCTGTAACTCTTGAGATAAAATTAAGCCAACATTTTACACTCTCAAGAGTTAAATCATTGTTAAACATCTGTATTACTTAATTAACAAGTTTATACAATTACAGAATATAGAAGAAACTAACTTAACTTTTATCAACATTTGCCTGTTATCTCTCTACCACATCAATACAGCAATAGCACTGATGGAATTGTGGAGATAATTTTTATCCAACAATAACAAAATATTCTTATTCTTATTCAAAATAAAGTTTTGGGTCTTGAGAGACTAAATGTCATCAAATGCTGGTCCGTAGCTCTAATGCCAACTAAATAATGGTCCTTGATATGAAAGAGGTTGAAAACCACTGTTATAGAACACAAACCCGTACACATTTAGCACTGTGCAAGGGTATATAACGGTTAACACACACAAAGTACTGTACAGTATTCCTCCTGATCCAGTCATACGCCTGTAGCCTCCGATCACACCTCCCCTGTGTTTCACCTCCCCCTTTCATTACTATCTAGCTCAGCTAGATTGTAATGAAAACTCATATCTAGCTCAAAGAATACAGGTGAAGAGGGGAGCAGGCCGCTCGTCCCTTTATATATAGATATATATGGAATTACTTCTTCATAGTTGGTTCACCTTGAACACCGGCCGGCCTCTTTTTCCCGGCCGTTATATCGGCGAGATGGTTGTCCTCTGCCACCCAAAGGAGCAGACATTGATCGCCGTCAATGCTGCTGTCGACTTCTTTTAGCCAAACTGCCACGGGGCCCTTTGAGATGCCTCTTGTGTCCTACAGGTGTCATTGAGCCCCGTTACTCCGGGGATGGCTTGATTAACTCTGCGAGACGACGTCACTCATTAGGTTCCAGTGAAGTGGCCCCTGATTCCCATTTCCACGGACTGGCCTTTTGGCGTTTTGCATGCCGTCCAGGGAGGTGTAAATATTGGTGGTTGTGTTTTTTTGGGGGGCTTGTTCCTAAAGTGCAGTTGCTTATTTTGGGCTTGCTGTGTAATGTCACTAAAACATTTTCATGTCAAAGAACCCCAAATTAATATGTATTTGTCTGCGTATTTTATGCCAGGGACCCCATACAAGATTGTTAAAATGTTTCAAAAATATTCCACATTTTCTTCGAGATTTGTTTTGAAAATAGCAGATCTACAAGCTCACAAGCAGATCTGCAAGCTCACAAACGATGTATATGGGTTTAAAGTGCTCATGTAGCCTAGTCGCTTCTTTTGGGCTTGTTTTCATAGACCTGGTTGCTTGTTTTTCTCTCGCACAACCTGGCAACACTGGCTAAGATAAATTTGCCGTTTTGATTGGCAGGGAGGAAAGCAGATAGATCATTTTCGGGCCGACAAGTTTATATATATGAATGCGTTGTCGATAATTGAGCCGTGCGGCATATGCCATGCACACATCTGACCAAAATAAAATCAAAGTTTTCGTTGGTCTACATTGGCCACTAAATGTGCTCAACCGTAAATTTAGGAAACACTACCAACGTTTTTCCGTAATGAGCAGGGCCATGCAGCCCTTTTTGGGGCCCTAAGCATAAAGAGAGAGAGACACAGAGAGACAGACAGAGTAACCCTATGAATCAGGTTTTCTCATTCTTTTCAGCAATTGGTAGGGGCTGACAAAAGATAATTCCCCCAGCCCACCCCCCTTCTTTTTTTTTTACAGCTTTCATATAGGATATATTTTCAGATAATCCTATATGAAAGCTGCAAAGAAACAAACAAACAAAAAACTAATCTACAATGTGTATGATTTCACGCCCCTATCCGTTGTGCCAGCTGTTAGATAAACATAGCTTGGTCAGTAGTGTGCACTGTAATGTTTTCAGCAAAAGCCCGCCTCCATCAAAGTGTTGTTCATGAAGGACGTAGTCTGTGAGTAACCTCTTACCTCTATGCTTACTGTGGGTGCAGGGAGAGTGCTTTGTTAGATTTGAATACGGTTACATGCAGTGGTGGAAATTAACTAAATACATGTACTCAAGATTGTTAGGTATTTTTACTTTGAGTGATTTTACAAATGAGTGTTGTTCATGACCTCATGAAAAGTATGAAGCATGAACCATGAACTTTACATCGTGTTTTTGCTCTATAGCACAGTCAATATTATGCTTGATTTGGATGGCTATTAGATGTTTCTACGTCTGTATCTTTCTCTGTGGTGCGCAATTATGTCAACTAGACAGCCTGGCACCACTGTTAGCACCATTAGTTCATCATGCCGTCAGTCTTTTTATTGTGTAGCCTATTGTACACCAGCCTGTATCCAGCTTGCTTATTGCTCCGTAGAGACTCCAGCAGAGAGGACTATATTTAGAAGCTGGGTTCGATTTGGAATAAAGAAAAACGGAGGTGTTTTTATTTTATTTTTGAAACCACATAACACTTCGTACAACAATTGCTGAAAATAGCCGATCTACAAGGTCACAACACGTTGCACGCTTTTAGATTGGCTATTTTTGCTGTTATTGAGAGAGACATTTTGTGTGTGTGTGTGTGTGTGTGTGTGTGTGTGTGGGTGTGTGTGTGCGTGTGCGTGTGTGTGGGTGTGGGGGCAGCGCGGACGTCAGCGTGTGTCCAGATGTTTTATAATCATCATAATACGTGGGTATTAATAAGCACCCCTTAACCCTGTCTCCCGTCTTTGTTGTTATGTTACGAGAAGACCTTTCAGACCTTAATCCATTGTTGTGAGTGTACAGGACGGACTCTGTTAATGGAACTGAACTCTAGCTATTAATATGCACGCACGCACGCGCACGCCCATTCTCTACTCTCCTCACTCGCTAATACTAATACTCTAAATCTCTAATCCATAGGAGGTTAAGTGGTGGACTTTATCAATCAGGACGGACTGAGGCTGCTTCTCACACACGGCCTACATCTTAGACGTGATCTGCCATCTAGATGGCTTTGCCACATACAGGGCAAACTAATTCACACCAATCCTCAGTTTGTCTAAATTCATTTGCATCCACTTTCTGTGCCAGATGGGTGGCTTCTTAACACAACAGGAGGATTCAGATAGAGCCAGGTATTTTGGCGACCAGAAAAAATACTTATAATCTAAAAGCGCCATGTAACTTTACTCTTATAGCCTGGATTTGAACCCGGTTTACCTGCACAAGTGCTGCCATTTTTACCATTGAGCTAATAGAGCATGCCTGCTCGCTCAGGGGATGAATTGCATCTTGACCATCAGGGCAAATTTCGTGTCAGATCCTGTGTCTAGGTGAGACACGACCTTTGACACAATCTAAATGTCTCAATAGAAGAGCAGGGAGACAAAATACAACCACCCCAATTGTATTAACATACTCTACCATACAGATTGGACTAAATTACATTTAAATTACATGTAATGTAATCATAAAAAAGATGTTACATAGGGCCGCTTCAAGCACATTGCCCCAGATTCCTCTAAACCTGGCCCCATCCTTTCCCCTCTACACCAAATATCTTTGCCAAAGCTCACAAGGCATCGTAGATTGGCTATTTTTGCTGAATGCTTGTCCCAGAATAGGGCTCATGTGGTTAAATGTGTGAAGCAACCTATTGTCCTACATAGCAAAATCCCAAGTGTTAATTTCACTCCATCTGCACACTCAGTGTATAGACACACTTTTATTTACTTTTGCATTGTACTGTATGTTCATGGCAATTACTATTGATATACTGTATCAGATGTCTGTAAATCAGGTGTCTCAAATGTTTTCCAGGCCGAGGACCCCTTTGCTGAGAGAGAGGCAAAGCAGGGACCCCCACTACATATTGTATGAATTATATTATTTTGTGTATTTGTATGTCAAAAGTCCCTTAAAGTGGAATTGTAATGATTTCCTGTAAATTAATCATGATATCGTTCACCTGTGTGATTTCCATAGCTCATATTATGTTCCTCCACTCGCACCTGGTTTTCATTAGGGAGATGATCTTGGCCTGCTATACATTCTTTATCCAACTCAAGATGATGGCCACGGTGCATTACTCGTTTTAAACTTAAGTCACATTAAAATATGTATCTGAAAACATTTGGAGGTGAGAAATAAGCAATGCCGTACATAAACATGCCGCAGCATTGTTCCACTCTCTCCCTCTCTCTGCCTCGGCTGCGCTTTGAGCAGTGCAGTGTGTAGATTCCACTAATCCCATAGCCTGAGGGGACGGGACTGTTTGCTGACACTGTGATTGGCTAAGCAACCCCCCCCCCCCATGTTTCTGAGTTAAGCTCTCAGCAAAAGAGTTATTTCATTTCATGACATCTTTAAATTGAAGTGGTTGGCTCACTGAAAGAACACTATGGCAAAAGACCTGCCAAGTGGGGTCAACCACGGCTAGTCTTTCATATTGGTTCAATTCCGCCAAAGTTCAACAATGTCGAACTCTCCAAGCTTCAGACGCATTTGAAAGCCACACATGTCAATGCCGTTAACACGCCTCAACTGGAAGCTCCGAGGGCGGCTATACGATGCTTTTGATGCAGATGTGTGACTGACCGTAACCTAAAAGCCTGCTGGGAGGCAGATAAAGGCAGCCCAGACTTCATGGGCATGGGACATTGGGTCCAGGTGTTCCCAGTTGGCACTGACGATCCCAAGCCCCGCCCACCAGGTATCTAACAAACAAACCGGTACTGACTGGCAGGGAAAACGCAGGGTTCATCACAATACACGCAGTTATCTCGACGCTGTTGCCTAAGGATAAGTTGTGCCACAGAAACACTGGCAGAGTTCAACAGAAGATTGGCTTAGGCTGTCATTTTATCACATCAGGCTTTTATTTCTGATAACTTCACTGTATAAGGTAAGGGATTTCAAGATACTAATTATCTGGAATGTCTGCCTATTCACCCCTTGTGCTAAGGAGGCTAGTTATTTTGTCTCAGCTGCATATCATGCCTGGGTGCACATGGAGCTTGCTCGTTTCAGCGGCACCGGTCCAATTGGAAGCCTTTTCATTTATTTCTTTTTGCAAATGAAACGTATTAACTGCTTAAGTCATCCGTGCTTGATCCGTTAAACATAATGGCTTTGTTTCTTACATATGTCGATATTAAACTTTTACTAGCCGTGCAATTAAGACCAGGGGGTGATTTGCTAGAATTTTCATATCCCCCTTGTTCTCTTAGTTTCTCAGTGTGCTGTTGCCAAAAGTATCTAAGACCCCCATCTCTGGCAGAGGGATGAATTCTGCGGATCATTATTTCTATACAACAAGATAAACCTTTAGGCTCGAAATTGAGGTGTCATAGCAGTAAGAGCGAAACAGTAGTTGAGGTACTGGCAAGAATACAAAATAAATATTACTCTCACAGAGGTCATAAGAAGTTCTTTCTTCCACTTTGCCCTTCAGAATATATCCCGCTCAGGACCCCCATCACTACCCTGCTGGCATTAAATAACATTAAAAAATATCAGAGGAGTTGCTGCTGCAGTAGAACAGCCAAGAATAATTCAAACTGGTAGCACAGATTGAGAGCCAGTTCCTTCTGTTCACACCCAGAGTGTATGAGACCCACACGTTGGCCAATTGCTTTTGGAAATGAGTCTTGGAGGAAACCGTGAGGCACTATTATGTTTGATCTCGCTCGTTTAGCTACTGTTAATTATTAACCTTATTGTGAAGCTTGGCAGACGTGTCAGCGAGGAAGATTATTGGATTAGAGGCTCAATTAAGTGTTGATTGATGAACAAACAGGATGAGTGTGTTCAGAGGTGGGGGTGACTCCACTGGCAGAGGTTGACGGATGTCACAGAGTCAGCAGTCGGGTGGAGAGGGGGGGGGGGGGGGGGGGGGGCTGACTTAGAAGCAGGTAGGGGGATGCGAGGCGATTGTGTGTAGGTGAAATACATAATCATTTTTTTAGCAGTAAGGCACCAGTTTTAAACCTTTGTCTGTGCGAGTCCCTCAGTATGCCTCTTTTTCGAGTGACACTGTGTATACTACGGTATTTTAAAAAATGTTTTAAAAAATGTTTATGCAGTTTTTCTACAAATGTGTAAATCTTGACTGAAATCTGAGTCTGTCTTTATAAAGGAGTACTGAGGGACTCGCACAGACAAAGGTTTAAAACTGGTGCCTTACTGCTAAAAAAATGATCTATGTATTTTTCTTCTTTTTCTTCTTGTGTGAGTATATGTATTTACTATTTAATGGTGACCTAGCTTGTTAAAAAGTGTTAAAAAATTGTGTTAAAAAATGACTGTCCTATTGTGTTGTTACCCGGACCGCTCTGTGCGTGGCACCAAGGTCCCCTTTATAAATGACACAGAAACAGGATGTTGTTACTATACGCTGAGGAAGGCCTCTGGGCCGAAACGTCCGGTTTGACGCTGCTTGCTGGGGAGCTGTGACCTAAATAAATAAGAGCCTAAAAGGACTTAAGTGAGTGCTGGTATAGCTTGTAGATCGGCCATTTTAAAAAATGTTGTACTTTTATTTGTACTTTGTCTCGTGCATTTTGAATTCCGGACTCTTACTTGTAACAGAGTACTTCTACGTTGCAGTATTGATACTTTTACTTAAAGTAAAACATTTGAGTACTTTTTCCACCACTGGTAAGTGGTGATTTGCAAAGGGGGGCCCATGCTCTCTAATGGCCGTGTTCATGGCCTTGCCGTCGGGCCCTGATGGCTCGTCTCCGTCTGATCCCGGGCCACACTGGTTGCATCATCGCCCCCACCACGTCGCCTTGAGGGCCAGGCTTTGATGGACCTTAGTGTTTTGCGGTCACTGTGTGTGTGTGTGTGTGTGTGTGTGTGTGTGTGTGTGTGTGTGTGTGTGTGTGTGTGTGTGTGTGTGTGTGTGTGTTATACAACTGTACTTGTGAAGACCAAATGTCAAGTATAGTGTAATGAGAGAAATAGACGTTGTGTGAGGACCGTTTTTCTGGTCCCCAAAGCAATACTGTTGTTTTAAGACTGGAAAAAATATGTATTTTTTAGAGATAGGTTTACAATTCGGAAAATATTCAGGTTGGGTTTAGGATTAGGACATTTTTGAAGTTAGATTTAGGGATTAGAGGTAGAGTTATGCCTGATTTAAGAATGGCAATGTGTTTTTTAAATGGCATTCATATGCATCGAAGGAGGCATGAGCTCGGCTCTGAGCTCCCTAGGCTGGCGGGGGGGAGTGTAGCGCCCAGGATCACTTAGATAATTGGCACCGGGTGAAAAAGGGTTACAAAATTGTGGGATAAATAAATGTATTTAAAAAAAAATGGCATTCATAAAACCACTTGTCTTAAAATGTTGATGTCCTCACTAATACATGTGTGTGTGTGTGTGTGTGTGTGTGTGTGTGTGTGCGTGTGTGTGTGTGAGTGTGAGTGTGTGAGTGGGGAGTGCATGCACCACAGAGGTCACTGCTTCTCAGCCATAGCCAGCCTCCCGGCCAGCCAGTGGCCCTTGATGCTCTCCTCTAGAGCCCCCCAACCCCCCCCACCCCCCCCCCCCCCCCCACCCCACCCCACCTCCCTTCCTCTCGTTCGCGCTTCTCATTATTCACACCCTGCATATGCTCTTCTTCTCTCCTCTTTCCTTCTCCTGTATTCTCTCCTCCTCCCCTCTCCTTTATTGCGAGATGCAAGTGCACCCTCTCCTCTAAATAACTGTCATCCCTCCTCCCCATGGCCACGCCCCCAGATCCTGGAGGTGACTATACAGGCAACAGATGAGAGAGGAAACAGCCAAAGCAAAGCCATATATATCGTCTCTGTCGGGTGGAAACCTCATACGTCCCAAACTGTTTCTTTTCAGGGTTCAATTCATTTACGGAATAGGCAAAAGTAGCAGATCTGCAAGCTCGAAACGCGTCGCTTCGCGCCGCGTTTCGAGCTTGCAGATCTGCTACTTTTGATGCTTCTGTGTGACGCCGTAGTAGGATGAAGTATAGGGAGTTGATTTAGGGGAAAGAAATATAGAAAAAGTCAGAATATGGACGTTTCAACACCCAACAGCAACAATATATATAATCTGCCATGGCACTTTTTTTCTCTCTTTCTCTCTCTCTCTCTCTCTCTCTCTCTCTCTCTCTCTCTCTCTCTCTCGTTCTTTCTATTCCCCCCCCCCCCCCCCCCCCTCTATCCCCCCTATGGTTTGATTCACACCTGGCTATGAGACATTTCACCTGGGACTACAAACCGCCGTTGTCCTGCATGCCCCTGGAGCCATGTGTCCTGCTGTGTGTGTGTGCCTGCGTGTGTGTGTGTGTGTGCGTGTGCGCGCGTGCGGCACAGACACCTCTGCAGTGTATTTATGCCTCAGGGTTTCACAGCTTGTGTTGGCGAGGTCGGGGAGTCGCCGGGGTGTGTTTGTGTGTGCGGGGGTGTGGGAGGTTCTTTAGCCCGCGACCTTCATCCATTAGTAAACGCTTGCACACACACACAAACACGTAGGGATCGCCTGAAGAAAATGTCGATGGCGGACTCTCCTCTGGTTGGGCGGCTGACAGCGGCCTCTTACGCTGCTGGCCAATCAATGGGCGGTTCGGTCAATAAGGCGCTCGGTGAATATTTAGCATTGCAGATGGAGAAAATGAGAATCGGTTATGGAAATGAAACGCATCTGTCCACTTTTGCCCCGAATCGTATATACGAATGCACCTGCCGTGCCCTTGCAGACATACAAATGCGAACCTACACCAGTGGTGGAAAAAGTACTCAAATTTTTTGCTTAAAAGTATCAATACTGCAATGTAGAAATACACTGTTACAAGTAAAAGTCTGGGATTCTAAATTTACTTGAGTAAAAGTACAAAAGTATTGGTGTCAAAATGTACTTAAAGTACCAAAAGTAGAAAGTACTCATTATGCAGAATGTCCCATTTCACAAGTTTTCAAATGTATAAACATCTTTTGAAAATAGCAGATCTACAAGCTCACAATGCGTCGCATCGCGAGTCTTCGCGACGCATTGTGAGCTTGTAGATCGACCAAAAATGAAATGGCCAAAAATGTAAATAGGGCTGAAGTGGTTAATGTATGTTTTGTAATAATAATCAGAATCTACAAAGTAACTAGTAAATAATTGTTGTGGAGTAAAAGTACAATATTTGCCTGTGAGATAGTAGTGGAGTAGAAGTAAAAGCATTTTTTTTGGAAAGACTTTTAAATAATTGGAAATACTCAAGCAAAGTACAAATACCTCAAAATGTTACGTAAGTACAGTACTTGAGTACATGTACTCAGCTACTTTACCCCACTGACCTACACACACAGCGAGATATATGTGTTGACAGGCCACGCGAGCGAGGGACACGCTGTAGCGCGGAAGGAGAAAGATGCATGCGCGGATGGATGCGTGCGACAGACAGGCGTGGGCACTTTCAACATGACATGCTGTTAATGTGCACTGTTGACGCGCTATTGTGACAGCCCACTGGCACGCTGTTCGAGGTGAGCTGGCAGACGAGTCAAACAATACATTTCTGTGGTACGTGAGACATAACATGCACGTCCGCGTACTGCTGCACTTGTGAGGACTTTACGACTGACTGCATTAATTCCCAGTGACGCGAGGTAAATGTATCGTCTCCGCATTGTACACTCTGTTACAAGCAAAAAGTCCGGGTATTCAAAATTGACTTGAGTAAAAAGTATTGGCATCAAAATATACTTTAAGTGCCAAAACACTAATTTACGCAGGATATCCCATTTCACAAGTCACTAGTGCATAAAACGTGTAGAAATCCTTTGAAATTAGCAGATCGACAAGCTCACAACACGTCGCATCGTGCAGCGTTGTGAGCTTGTTGATTTTCAAATAGCCAAAGTATTAGACCATCCAGAAAAACACTGTCAAAAATCCTTGATTATGCGGCGTAAAACTCTTGATTATGCGGACTAAAATCCTTGATTTTGCGATGAAATATGCAGGGCTTTTTTTGCAATTTCATGCGTTGATATTGCGGGAAGTTACGAAATATGCGGAACGTTGTGAAATATGCGGAAAGTTGTGAACTATGCGGCAATATGCGGCAAAATCGTACTTGAGTACAGTACTAAAGTAAAAGTACTTAGTTACTTTACACCACTAATTCTTCACCATAAAACCCTAAAACAATTGTATACGCAAACAGGGAATACATAGTATTAATGCATAATACATAATTCACACACATGCATGTGATATTCTGCATACTAGTGATGGTAGTATGCGCGGGTGGGTCGAGTCAGGATTTCAGAGGCAATTATGCGGGCTGCGGGTGAGCGGGTCAGCCGCTCTCACACTTTATTCCTAATAAGAGTAATAACAATAAAACAGTTAGAATACACTTGGGGTGTATACTTGAAGACTATTTTCCTTCATGATTTTACCGACATTTTTTTTTTTACCGCGGGTTGTGGGGCGGGTTGAGCCATAGATTTATATATGGGTTCGCGGGGCGGGTTGAGGCGGGTTGGGTTCCGTGGCGGGGCGGGGCGGGGCGGGTCATGAAAAAACCCGACCCGCACATCACTACTGCATACTATTATCACGTTATGATGCCAGTTTATTGGCATCCATCGCTATAGACGATGGATGCAACACTTGCATTGCAGTCACTTATACGAGACAGAGCATTAGTTATCACGCACAATGTCCTCCGCCGTTTGTCAACGGCATATCCTGCCTATTTTTAGCCTCAGCCAACAACACCCAACACCAAACACCAAGCCCTGCATCATTTATTTATAAACGTGTAACCGGATTTATGAATGCAATATCACGCTTTTGTTTACTCCGTATTTATTTAGATGCGGCTCACACCACGTGTGAGTGTGTCCGCTCGCACGCGCGTGTGTGTGTGTGTGTGTGCGTGTGCGCGCGCACGTGTGTGTGTGTGTGTGTGTGTGTGTGTGTGTGTGTGTGTGTGTGTGTGTGGAGACCATAATGGAGGCCATTATTCTTCTGCCCTCTGCTCCCCTCTAATGGGACATTAGTATGCTCTGAGCAACACCGTCTGTATTGAATTCTCACCCATTTCGTTCAGAAGCTCTGATGATTTTTCTCTTTGGTTCCTTTGTCCACACTGTTTCCTCTCTCCCTCTCTCTCTCTCCCTCCCTCTCTCTCTCTCTCTCTCTCTCTCCTCCCGCCATCCTTTGTTACTGCATTTCTTTGCTTTTGTTCTTCCTTTCGTCTTCAGGTGTCACCTCATTCCCTGGTGTGCCTCGTGGTCTCTCTCTCTCTCTCTCTCTCTCTCTCTCTCTCTCTCTCTCTCTCCCTCTCTCTCTCCCTTCTGCCATCCCTCCTTCCTGCGCTTCATTCGTTCACTCTTCTCCACCTCCAGGTGTCAACTCTCTGTCCTATATCGATGTCGGGCAGAAACCTCGCATCTCCACGTTTCAAATGTTCTATGTTTTTTTTCGTGAATCAATGCCCTTACCTCATCATACGAGAGTGTCAAAAGTAGTGAAAATAGCCGATCTACAAGCTCACAACACGTCGCATCGCGACGTGTTGTGAGCTTGTAGATCGGCTATTTTCACTACTTTTAAATGTTTCAAAAATAATAATACAAAAAGGAACGGCTTTGGACATACAAGGTTTCCGTCCGACAATGATGAAATTCACTGTTGCTTTGTTTCTGCATACCTTACCCCTCGCTCTCTCTCTCTCTCTCTCTCTCTCTCTCTCTCTCTCTCTCTCTCTCTCTCTCTCTCTCTCTCTGTCCCCACGCCACCTCTCTCGTCCTTTTTGGTTTCTGTAACTCGCCCCCGCGCTCCTCCCGGTGGCGTCGCCCTCCTTCTCCCTCTCCTAATTCCTAATTCTCCTTTTTTACTCACTATCACACGAGCCCCCCTCACCCGCCGCCCCCTCCCTCTCTGCTCCCCTGCTGTGCTCGGAGACAGTGAATTAGGCGGCGCTTTCAAAAAGACACCGGTGCCTGTAATGAAAGGCTTTGTGTTTGCACTCTGAGCCGGCGCCGTCTCCAAATTGAATTGGATGTACTCTCCCCGCTCCGTTCCTCTCGCCTTCCCTCCTGTTCCCCTCTCTGCGCCGTGCGACGACGTGGGGGCTTCCTCCGTTTGTCTTTGCTCTGCATACAACGCACATCGCTCTGCGTTCTGAGCGTGTGTGTGTGTGTGTGTGTGTGTGTGTGGAGGGGGGGGGGGGGGGGGGGGGGGGTGGATTGCAATGCTTGCATAACAGAGTTGCAGACACACTCAGGCACACAAACGCACGCGCGGACATATAAGCGTAGACACACCAGAATCCATGCCTGAACACGCACGCACACACATGCACACGCACACACACACACACACCCCTTGCAGATAAGCACTTGAGCCCTTTTTAAAGATGATTAGAAAGACAAAAAAAAATGGCACAGCTAAAGTACAAGCTCACAACACGTCGATCCGCTCTTTTAGTTGCGTGACACCTGGCTGCATGCAACTATATCAGGCAGAACTTCAACCCCTAAACCTGACCTCTAAATGACTACGCCTAACCCTCGCCCCAACGTGAATCTTTTCTCCAATAAGCCAAACTAAAACAATATTCCTTAAACACATAACAGCCATTTCTCTACCCAGGAAAATGGCCCTCACAATGTCTATTTCTCAAATGCTTGCTTGCGGGTACATTTGGCCCACAAATATAATACAAGCACACACACACACACACACACAACCCAGCACCCTACCGCCACTTCCATCCAACGGAGATTTTGCACCCCCCCCCCCCATCTCTGGCCCAGTTTCCCTTAATGCCGTGTCCTGGCAGCCTGCGCCCCCCATACGCTTGTACTTGTCTCATCTCCAGTGGATGTGGGTTTGGCACCATACACTTCACTCTTTATGAGGTTGTTTGATCTGGACGCCTGCAGCATGGGTGGATAATGGCTGCTTTGAGTATGTACGTACGTACGTGTGTGTGTGTGTGTGTGTGTGTGTGTGTGAGAGAGAGAGAGAGCGCGAGGAGCGGAGGGCCATGCCAGTAAATGTGCCTCTCTAACTGCCTCCCCTGTATGCGCCCACCATCAGTACTTAAAGCAGTACTGCCAGACAGCCTGCTGTTGTTATCGCTGCATGCTGATGATGCAGCAAGAGTCCCTGTTTGACTTCCTCCTGACCTTGCGTCGATCCCCTCCAAACAGCGGTTTCCCGTGGCGGCTAAACCAGCCGGCATTGATCTGCCGCGGAGTCTAAAACATATGACAACTACCAGCCTTTAGGGGGGGGGGGGTGGTGCTTTCTTCTATATACTTTGCAACCACGCTCGGCACTCTCAGCAAGTGCCTTCTGTCTCGCCGCTTTCCCTTTTCCAACATCTCCTCGCTCCTTTGTAGAAACCCCCCTAACGCCACACACACACACACTCTCACACTCTCACACACACACACACACACACACACACACACACACCACACACCACCCCGTGGCGTGCATGGCGGCGTGTTGGCTGTGGGGGTTTTAGCGGACGCTTAAAACGGGGGAAGCACAGCGGGGCGCCAAAGCCGGAACGGGAAGCAACATGGAGCGTGTTGGACAGGCATGGGAGGAAGTACAGAGAGAGAGACGACTGAACATGGCATGAATAATATATATGACGCTTCCATGTCCAAAGGATGGTGGGCGGCGGTTTGGAAAACGGGTAATGGCCTGCCGTGCACAGTTCAGTGATCCGGGGCTTTCTGTTAATCCGTTCTGACAAAATGATTATCTTACAAGAGTTTGTAGATCTGCTATGCCAATATTGTCTTGTCAGGCCCAGAATAGGAACGCTAGGGGTTCTTGTGGTTAAACTTCCAGTCTTTAATTCTGTTTGTTTATGTTATTTATTTATGTACAGTGGTGGAAGAAGTACTCAAATGTTTTACTTAAGTAAAAGTATCAATACTGCAATGTAGTACTCTGTTACAAGTAAAAGTCCAGAATTTAATATTCACTTGAGTAAAAGTACAAAAGTATTGGCATCAAAATGTACTTAAAGTACCAAAAGTAAAAGTACTAAAATGTTTGAAAATAGCGGATCTACAAGCTCACAACGCATCGTGATGCGACACGTTGTGAGCTTGTAGATCTGTTATTTTCAAATAGCCTATAGGTATAAAATAGGGCTAAAGTGGTTAATGTATGTTTAATAATGTAATAATTTATATCTGCAAAGTAACTAGTAACTCAAGTTTTCAAATAATTAGTCGAGTAAAAGTACAATATTTGCCTCTGAGATGTAGTGGAGTAGAAGTAAAAGTATTGAAAATTGTAAACACTCCAGTAAAGTAAAAGTACCTCAAAACTGTACTTAAGTACAGTACTTGAGTAAATGTACTTAGTTACTTTACACCGCTGTTTATGTATATATTATATTTTTTGTTTGATTAATACATTTTTATCATTTTTATTTTTTTTACAAATGGCGGACTTGAGCAACAAAATCCATCACTGTGGCCCTGAGGATGACTTGTCACATTTTCAACTAACATCCTCCCTAAACTGTCTGTGACAGCGAGGAGGCTTTTATGTAATGATGAAGGAGGAGGAGGAGGAGGAGGAGGAGGAAAGATGCAAACGCACCATTCTGGCTCGCCCCGTTTGACAGAAAAACAAGCTGGAACAAAAAGTAGCACACGCAGCAACAGAGGAGGGTGAAGAATCTTCCGGCTTGGGGGGGGGGGGGGGGGGGGGGGTGCCAGGTGAGGAAGAGTAGTGGTGTAAAGTAACCAAGTACATGTAGGCTACATTTACTCAAGTACTGTACCTTTTTGAAGTATTTCTAATTTACTGGTGTATTTCTAATTTACTGGTGTACTGGTGTATTTCTAATTTACTGATGTATTTCTAATTTACTGGTGTACTGGTGTATTTCTAATTTACTGGTGTATTTCCAATTTTCTGTACTTTTACTTACTAATCCACTACGTCTCAGAGACAAATATTATACTTTTACTCCACTACAATTATTTGAAAACTTTAGTTACTTTGTAGATTTTACAAAACATGCATTACCAACTTCAACCCTATCACACACACACACAAAAAAATGGTGCTTCAGCGTTCTTTGAGATTCTTGTGGTGCTATGTAGCACCAAAGTGTTTTTTTTTTTTGACAGAACACTGTCAAAAAAAACAAAAAGAAAAAACAGAAGTCTTGCTAGACGAGATTTCAATCTCGTCTAGCGAGACTTGTTTTTTTTTTTTTTTTTTGGTTGCATAGTGTTCTGTCACTATGAACATCAGATCTCACAAAAAAAAAAGCTATTAAAATACGCGATCTAGCGCAAGTCTATTGCCGCACGTTTTAAGCTGTGGCGGACCCGGGATGGAGTTATGAAGTGTTTCTACTGTTAGTCCTTGGGCCAGACGAGATATCGCTACCACAAAGTTGGCAAAACCTTGCCTATACTAAATTGTTTTTTGGGCCAATATAAGTAAATAAAAATATGATAGACTTTCCATAGGAGCAGCTTTTTATATTTTTTGACATGTTGTTATTTTTCTCTATAGGCGGATTTTCATTCATAGCCAACAACATATTAAAAGTTATATAACACACTTTTTGGACATCACACTGCTCCTTTTTTTTATAAATTAAACAAACCTGTGTCCAATTAAAGTAGTTGATGAAGTGGGTGTGGCCTATTTGGTGGTGGAGCAGTTTTTTCAGGAATCAAAGCTGAGGTAGTAGAGGCCCTAGGAGGGGTCCACGCGCGACTGCTTATTTTTTTTTTCTAGTTTTGATTTTTGGCATCCATAGGACCTCTAATATTGGGATTTTGATGATCCCAAGAAAAAAAGTGGTCCCAAGTGTGTTTTTTTCAATGTTTTATCAACCCTATGAGACCTGCGGGATGGCTGGCTGGAACGCCGGCGAGACTGTCTTTCGGAGACTGTGGAACACTCAAATTTAGACGTAGCCCAAAGATAGAGATACCATTTGATTCCAGACAACCTCAGGTTTCCAATGGGACCAACCTTGTCATGCTACCTTGTCGGGAAGGGGGCTAAATACCTAATGATTCAAAGTTAAGACAACATTTTGGCGAGGGAAAAACGACCATCACCATTTTCCAAATGGTCCCTTGAGCTGTCACCTCAATATATGTGAATGAAAATGGGTTACATGGATACCTACAAGCCTCTCCTGTACAGACATGCCAAATGTATGCCTATCTCATGCAGTTCTGGGCAAGAACCATGCAGTGTTTTGCATGCAGTACAAATATGTAATTTCTGCCTATTGTAAAAAGGAGACCACTTCTAGGAGAGGAGACTGCATCTATAGCTGTATGAGACCACTGTACTGTATCTAGAAACCACTGTACTGTATCTAGACCACCACACTGTATCTATTGCTATATGAGACCACTTTAATGTATCTAGAGACCACTGTATTGTATATATACCACTGCACTGTATCTATTGCTATATGAGACCACTTTACTGTATCTAGAGACCACTGTATTGTATATATACCACTGTACTGCATCTATTGCTACATGAGACCACTGTACTGCATATATGAGACCACTGTATTGCATCTAGACCACTGTGCTGCATCTATATCCCACTGTACTGAATCTATAAACCACTGTGCTGCATCCAATCCCACTGTACTGAATCTATAAACTACTGTACTGCATGTATAGACCATTGTACTGCATTTATAGACCACATACATTGACCACTGTACTGTATCTATAGACCACTATACTGCATCTCAACTCAACACAGCTTTAAACATGTATATATAAAGCACATTTAACATGACTATGTCGCCACAAAGGCTCGGTAGATGCAGTACAGTGATCTACAGATGCACTAGAGTGATCTACAGATGCAGTAGAGTGGTCTACAGATGCACTACAGTGGTCTACAGATGCAGTAGAGTGGTCTACAGATGCAGTAGAGGGGTCTACAGATGCACTAGAGTGGTCTACAGATGCAGTAGAGGGGTCTACAGATGCACTACAGTGGTCTACAGATGCAGTAGAGTGGTCTACAGATGCAGTAGAGGGGTCTACAGATGCACTACAGTGGTCTACAGATGCAGTAGAGTGGTCTACAGATGCACTACAGTGGTCTACAGATGCAGTAGAGGGGTCTACAGATGCAGTAGAGTGGTCTACAGATGCAGTAGAGGGGTCTACAGATGCACTACAGTGGTCTACAGATGCAGTAGAGTGGTCTACAGATGCAGTAGAGGGGTCTACAGATGCAGTAGAGTGGTCTACAGATGCAGTAGAGGGGTCTACAGATGCAGTATAGGGGTCTACAGATGCAGTAGAGGGGTCTACAGATGCAGTATAGGGGTCTACAGATGCAGTAGAGGGGTCTACAGATGCAGTATAGTGGTCTACAGATGCAGTAGAGTGGTCTACAGATGCACTAGAGTGGTCTACAGATGCAGTAGAGTGGTCTACAGATGCAGTAGAGGGGTCTACAGATGCACTAGAGTGGTCTACAGATGCAGTAGAGGGGTCTACAGATGCACTACAGTGGTCTACAGATGCAGTAGAGTGGTCTACAGATGCAGTAGATGGGTCTACAGATGCAGTAGAGTGGTCTACAGATGCACTACAGTGGTCTACAGATGCAGTAGAGTGGTCTACAGATGCAGTAGAGGGGTCTACAGATGCAGTAGAGTGGTCTACAGATGCAGTAGAGGGGTCTACAGATGCAGTAGAGTGGTCTACAGATGCACTACAGTGGTCTACAGATGCAGTATAGGGGTCTACAGATGCAGTATAGGGGTCTACAGATGCAGTAGAGGGGTCTACAGATGCAGTATAGGGGTCTACAGATGCAGTAGAGGGGTCTACATATGCAGTATAGTGGTCTACAGATGCAGTAGAGTGGTCTACAGATGCACTAGAGTGGTCTACAGATGCACTAGAGTGGTCTACAGATGCAGTAGAGGGGTCTACAGATGCAGTAGAGGGGTCTACAGATGCAGTAGAGTGGTCTACAGATGCACTACAGTGGTCTACAGATGCAGTATAGGGGTCTACAGATGCAGTTTAGGGGTCTACAGATGCAGTATAGGGGTCTACAGATGCAGTAGAGGGGTCTACAGATGCAGTATAGGGGTCTACAGATGCAGTAGAGGGGTCTACAGATGCAGTATAGTGGTCTACAGATGCAGTAGAGTGGTCTACAGATGCACTAGAGTGGTCTACAGATGCACTAGAGTGGTCTACAGATGCAGTAGAGGGGTCTACAGATGCAGTATAGTGGTCTCCAGATGCAGTATCAGTGTCCAGAGATGTCTACAGATCAAGACAGTAGTCTACAGACACACTAGAGGGGTCTACAGATCACGACAGGGGTCTACAGATGCACTACATGGTCTACACAGATGCACTACAGTGGTCTATCGATACAGTACAGCAGTCTATAGATACAGTAGCTAGTCTATAGATGCAGTACAGTGGTCTTTAGATGCAGTACAATGGTCTATATATGCAGTACAGTGGTTTATAGATTCAGTACAGTGGGATATAGATGCAGCACAGTGGTCTAGATGCAATACAGTGGTCTCATATAGCTATAGATGCAGTACAGTGGTATATATACACAATACAGTGGTCTCTAGATACAGTAAAGTGGTCTCAGATAGCAATAGATACAGTGTGGTGGTCTGCACTAGAGTGATCTACAGATGCAGTAGAGGGGTCTACAGATGCACTACAGTGGTCTACAGATGCAGTAGAGTGGTCTACAGATGCAGTAGAGTGGTCTACAGATGCAGTAGAGTGGTCTACAGATGCACTACAGTGGTCTACAGATGCAGTAGAGTGGTCTACAGATGCAGTAGAGGGGTCTACATATGCAGTAGAGTGGTCTACAGATGCACTAGAGTGGTCTACAGATGCAGTAGAGTGGTCTACAGATGCACTAGAGTGGTCTACAGATGCAGTAGAGTGGTCTACAGATGCACTACAGTGGTCTACAGATGCAGTAGAGTGGTCTACAGACCACTTCCAATATATTCAGTACAGTACAGTGTTTTCTAGATACAGTACAGTGGTCTCATACAGCTATAGATGCAGTCTCCTCTCCTAGAAGTGGTCTCCTTTTTACAATAGGCAGAAATTACATATTTGTACTGAATGCAAAACACTGCATGGTTCTTGCCCAGAACTGCATGACCATCTTGGATGGCATCTTGAAAATTATGCCTTTCTGCTAAGTATATTTTCCTGGATATTTGGGATGTTCTCAAGCATGCCTAAAGGTACCAGAATCTATTGAAAACCCTTTTGTATCAATGTTTAGGGAGGTTTAGTGGTACTCTTTCTTATATGCCTATTGACCGGTCTATTTCTCATAAAAAGTGCTTGTTTAAGATAAGGCTGAAAATTACCACCCCAGAATGAAATACTATGGGTAAATTATACATTTCCTGAATCCTTAGGGTCATGTCAGTATTCCAGTTGTTGTGTTTTGTGTCTCTGATGTTTCTTGATGCCACAGAACTAAAAGAAAATATATGGTTTAGGCGGAAATTGTGAGAAAAAAAAGGTTATTAAAGGTTTGAAGAGCTCCAGTGACCACTGTACTTATCATACATAGTCACCAAAGGGCTCGAATGAAAGCTCAAAGTGTCCCCTTAAAAATGATACCAAACATAAAATATAAAACATTGTAATATGCCCTGAACGTGAGCCAATACCAAGATATGCACATGTGTCTAAAATGCCATTTTTCAATGGGGGGTGGTAACTTTAGCAGCTGATAACCCCAATTTAGCTGGGCCTCAGGAAGGTCTATCATACAAAAATAATATCTAGGGATGTATAGGAATAAAAAAATCCCAACTAGAATTTGCCATCCCAGGTGGTAGCGATATGTGAGATTTTGGGGTTTGGCCCAAGACTATGTACCATTCATCCTAAGATATCATAGCGTCATAGAAAAGGTAAGAAAACCTTAGTCCAATATGAGTACTTTTTCCACCACTGAGGAAGAGTAGAGAGAGGACGGGGGGGGGGGGGGAGGGCGAGGCAATCAGAGATAAAAGTGAGTCGGGGAGTAAAGTACTAAGGTTGTGCTTAATTATTAAGATTGTTCCCATTTCCAGTTTCCATACCTAGGAATGTGGAGGTCTTAGGCCTATTTGATGATTTCCAAGTGATGGGGAGGGGGAATGAAAGGATGCAAAAAGCTTTTCTCTACTACATTTCATATAGATGCAGAATGATGTTGTGTAGTTGGCATGTTGTGATATTTAATTTTATCACAAGCACCACTAGCCAAACCCAATATTGCCAAGGAGTACCGGTGCAGAGGGAAATCACATAAGCTATAAATCCTCTTTTCCACTGCAACCTACCCAGACCCTGTTAAACCTAATCAATCAGTTACAATTACATGTCGGTATACAGTGAAATCCCATAAAGGGTCCATTTTTGTGGCACAAAAGAACAAACTGCAGGCCATGTCGTCCTGGAATTCCCCATTTCTCGGGCTCCCAATGGGATGCATGGCCTGTTGTCTGTGGATGATGATGATACGGTGGAGACGTGCCAGGAAATAAAGCCCCCCCCCCCCCCCCCCTATCTTTGCAGATATAAATTGCAAAGAAACTATTGTAGATCTGCTATTTTCAAACATTTTAGTACTTTTACCTTTGGCACTTTAAGTACATTTTGATACCAATGCTTTTGTACTTTTACTCAAGTCAATTTTGAATTACGGTCTTTTACTTGTAACAGAGTATTTCTATATTGCAGTATTGATAGGTTTACTTAAGTAAAACCTTTGAGTACTTTTTCCACCACTGGCAGTGGACCTGTCGGGTGCAGCATCTCTCATGTTCTGATTAGAGTCTTACCGGGAGAGTCGTTCAGAATATCACATTAGCACCACATTCTAGCTGGTTTAGTGTTGGTGGATGGGCCCAGCATGGACTGGTTGTATTTTTACTCCGCCATATGGTCCAGGTGATTACCCCCATGGCTTGCGCTTTTTACTTTCACCAGGTGGCTCTTCTGCCCTGTAAACATATTATCCTTGAGGGGAGGATTTGTTGTTTCTTCTAGGGTTTGTGCGATAATAATTAAACGTGTGAAACTTCAACTCGACCATATGGTCGGAAGTGGCCGTCAAATGATTCACGAGTGTTTTGTTTTGGAGTTTCACATGTCTTTGTTATGATCTGGTGGTGTGTTGTTATAGACCAGTCATATATTTTTTTTTATTGAAAGCAACAGAAGGTACAGTTCTTGTTTTTTCCCCCCTGGAGTTAGGACCCATACTGTTCAGCTGACACATGTTAATGTAAGGTCAAACTAGAATGCACACATTGCAACCGTTCCTCGCCACGTTGTTTAGGCTAGATGCAGATGCACACACATTCAAGTAAAATGCAGGATGCAATACACATTATAATTGTCATAATGAAAACATACCAGATTGTGCAGATAAAGTCCTTGGTGTATAAAATGACTGGGACTTTTTCAAATGCATGTATTTAACAAAAAATAAATACATTCGTTTTTTTGTGTTTTTTTCTCATAATAGCCTAAGACAAATGCCTCTTTCCACCATAGCCATGTTTTGAGTGAACAAATTTCAAACAAATCAAGTATTTAAAAAAAAACATGCAACATGATATTTGAACCAGATTACAATCACCTTTAGTCCAAATATGTCATACATCCTGTTAAACCACTCCACTACTCGCCAACCCTAATGCTATCTATCAGCCATGTCTGATAGATAGAGAGTTAATTGAACTAAGCGTTATCTAATTTAGTCAACGGTTCACCTAATAAAATCCCCTATGTAGATTCATGATAGCAGATGCTCTGCGTGTGTAACGGATTGGCGCAGTCACCCGCTGCGACGGTGAAACGGCGATAACGGGGATGTAGCATGTGCTAATGCATAACCTAGCATAGTGGGGGGAGGCGATACGGGAGCTTATTCGCAAGCAATTAAGTCGAGGGATTATCCCGAGACTTGTGTAAGAGCAGGAAAGGAAGAAGAGACAGGAAACAAGGTGTTAGCATTGCGTGTATTGGCTCATTTATGGATCAGCACACACCACCGTGCGTGCGTGCCCGTGAGCGTGTGTGTGTGGGTGTGTGTGTGTGTGTGTGTGTGAGACTGCAGCAGCGCTTCAGAGGTTAGAGTATTTCCACCGTATCAACGAGGGGTCGATGCTTTTATAGACTTGCCGACTTCGGCTCAGTGTGAGGACAAGCCTGAAAGGCTTTAGTGGCTGTGAAACACTCCAAAACACATAGACACGCGCGCACACACACACACACACACACACACACACACACACACACACACACACACACAGGCCTACAGACATTACGGCGTGTAAAACTACAAATCTAGGCTTGCCTCCCCTCGTGCCATGTCGCAACGCCAGATCAATAGGTGAATGCGCATCGATCTGCTCTTAAGATAGCGTGATCATTGGTGTGTTATTACCAAACAAACACACCTAGAACACACACCCCAACGCCTCTCTCTCTCACACACACACACACACACACACACACACACACACACACACACACACACACACACACACACACACACACACACACACACACACACACACACACACACACGCCCCTGTGCTCCTGAAACCTAGTCGTTACCAAGGTCATACACTCCCAGCTATTTGCTATCGATCCAAACCGCTGCCTTTTAGCATTTCCCCCCCCGTTTAGGTTGTAAATCTTACGGCATTGAGTGGCTTCAATTGGCCTCCCAGGCACCTTGCGTTATATTATTTTATTCCAGGGGTCGTAACTTATCCTGTCGGTAATATCCCCGCTGAGGCCGTTGAGAGGAGGAGGTGGTTTGTCTTCTAAGTGTGGATGCATCGCGGCCTGGTGTTGCCAGATTTTGTGAGAGAAATATGCAACCATATAGTCTAGGAAAACAAGCCCAAAAGAAGCGACTGCAGGCCACATGAGCACTTTAAACCTGTATGCTGTATACATCGGCTATTTGAAAATAGGCGCTCTACAAGCTCACAACCCGTCGCATTGAGATCTGCTATTTTCAAAAAATCTTTAAATAAAATGTGGAAATACACATTAATTTGGGGGTCCATTTCAGAATCACTGGTTTAAATAATAATTATAAAAATTGGAAGCAAGCCCGAATAAGCAACTACACTTAAGAAACAAGCCCCAAAAAAAACGCAACCAGCGGCTACCTATATTTTCAAGCAACTTTACAGAAAAACAAGCCCAAAGTCGCTTTACTCGCTTATAATAAGCGGACATGGCAACGCTGCACACAGCTGACTCTTCACAGCTGCCCCCTCCCCCCATCTTTAGCAGATGCTTTTTCTCTTTCTTTCTTTTTTTCCCTTTTTTGGAATAGGCTAGTGATAGTCCATTAGCCATGCTTACATAATCAGCGCCTGTGTTCTTAACTGCAGTCCCTAATTCTCTCTCTCTCTCTCTCTCTCTCTCTCTCTCTCTCTCTCTCTCTCTCTCTCTCTCTCTCTCTCTCTCTCGGTTAACCTACTTCTGCCCAGAGGCTTGCAAATTATGCACATATACAGTACGTTGTCCCGCTTCTTTGCATTTAGGTTCTGTGTGTGTGTGTGTGTGTGTGTGTGTGTGTGTGTGTGTGTGTGTGTGTGTTCATGCCTAAATAAAGCTGCCTTGTTACCTCATATATTTCTTTTCAAGCTGAATATTCTGTGAGTTTCATTTCATCTGAGACACAAGGCCCGTGCACGTTTCTCCCTCCCTGCGGGATTCACAAATGCAACTCAAACAAACACAAACCCGAGTCACCATTCCCAGAGCAACAGCCCTTCTGTTTTCCCCAAGTCATTATTAGTCCCCGCCCTCACCTCCTTCCTCTACGCCCCCTCCACCCCCCCCCCCCCCCCCCCCCCCACTCACCCCTCCCACCCCCTGAAAACATGGGGAGAGGTGTTTTGTAAGACACCGCTTTCAGCAACATGCATTGCTCAGATCAATATGCCTCCGTAGGAAGCGCGCTGAGTGAATTGAGAGACCAATAATGAGGCTCGGCTCGAGTCTTACGAGCGGCGCGGAAATTAAACACATTGCTCACCTGTCTGTCTGTGGGCCTCGAGTTGTTCGTAATCATAATATCTGCCGGCCGCTGCCGCCGTCGTCGTTCGATGTGAGTCGCCGAGCTGTAACGTGGCGAGGAACGCGGCCGTCCAGGCCCTTCCGTTTTATTGCTTCTGTCGGTCCCATGTGCCCGCGTTTAATTTGATTCCGCTGAAAGGTTTTCAACTATGAAATGATGCCACGTGCCCCCCCCTCCCCCCCCTCCCACTTTTCCCCCGCCCGGGCCACAATATGTCAATAGCGTCAGGACGGCGCTCTCCGAGACGCTTGTTGCTTCGATTTATTTATTTATATTTTGCCACACACAGGGCTTTACGTGAATGACGAAGTTCAGGCAAAGAACGAATGTCAAAAGGTGTTAGCAACCCTTGGGCTTTCTCTGGGAAATGGCTGTGGGTGATTTTATGAAGCCATAAGCAACAACAGCCCCTGCGGAATCGTAAACCTACAAATTATCGTCGTTTCAACTTAATGGCCGAAGAACCCTTGAACGTTTTTGGTTTATTTTAAACTGTTGAAAGCACGAGCTAGTCCATTGCTGTAGTATATTGTGGTAAATGTTACCATTCTGTGCTGTGTCTGAGTGTTTCAGTGGAAGTTGGATAAATTGGCCAATAACCACTGGCGTCCCTGTTTTGGGCACGTCAGACTAAATAACCTTCAACAATTTTCATCAATTTTCCAAAATTTCAGCCAAGTACCCATTTATCAGCTTCATTTTTATAGTGTTCCAGTTCCAATTTTGTCTGCTCATTTCTTTCCTCTTCCAATTTCACATGTTCAATCTGTATCCTGTGTGCAGTTCTCTATTCTGATTGGATACAATTCAAATCTTTGCTCCTGGGGGATTCTACAAATGTCTTCTAAATCCTGTCTTTGTCTTTGTCTTCTAAACAGTTTTTTTTTTAAATAAACACTGCTATAATCAGTGGTTCTCTAACTTTTTCATGTCAAGGACCCCCAAAATGATATGTATTTGGCCGCGGACCCCCATCTCAAAATATGTTGTTCCAAGGTCACCCAGAAGCAAAGATTTGAGTTTAAAATGTTCGCTTTAAAACATATATATATTCAAAGTTTTGCACAAATTGTTCACAATTAAAAAAATATATAAATAGCAGATCTACATACAGTATATATACATGTATATCTGCTATTTTTGAATAGCCAAAGACATCTTAAAATGACACAAGATGCTTTCCTGGTCTAAATGGGTTCAAATAACACATGGCTGCCTGAAATCTTCCACCTACTGTATACACTTTCAGCCTTGTTGGTTTGGCTGTGACTATACTGTATGCCAGGCCTTTTCCCAATCTACCGCAGTCAGCAGGGCCCTTTCACTCTTTCAGCTGGAGTGAAATTGGAGCATTCACCGGCACATTCACCGCCAATTTCACTCAGCCCGAAAATGTCCTCCGCCCGGGCATGCAGGTACACAATTTTCGCAGGTGGCTTGTGGTTTAAAATGGGAACTCGGTGAGGTCGGCGCCCTAATTGACAGGCCGGTCCCCCTAATGAGGTGAAAATATCAGGCCTGTGGCATGCGCGAAAGCAAATTGCTTTTTGACAGTATATTTAAGATGGTAATCGACTGTCATTTGCCACAGCCTAATTCAAGGCTGAATTGCTTTGTGCGATCCCCCCAACCCCCCCCCCCCCCCCATCTCCCCCGTGCCCCCACCATCCCCACTCCCCTTTTATTTTTTTCTATCGTACAACCTCTTTCTCGCCTTTCCTCACAGCTTCATCCCTGTAGTGTGTGGGGTGGTAGTGTACATTTACTCAATACTGTCTTAAGTACAATTTTGAGGTAGGCCTACTTTTACTTTACTGGAGTATTTCCAATTGTCTACTTTTACTTCTATTCTACTACAATTATTTGAAAACTTCAGTTACTAGTTACTTTGTTGATATAAATGATTACATAATAAAACACAAATTGACCACTTCAGCCTTATTTTATACCGTGGCTATTTGAAAATAGCCGATCTACAAGCTCACGACGCGTCGCAGATCTGCTATTTTCAAACATTTTAGTACTTTTACTTTTGGTACTTTAAGTACACGTTGATACCAATACTTTTGTAGTTTTACTCAAGTATTTTTTTTTAATTCCAGACTTTTACTTGTAACAGAGTACTTCTTCATTGCAGTGTTGATACTTTTACTCAAGTAAAACATCTGAGTACCTTTTCCACCACCATCCCCACTTCCCTTTTCCTGTTTTTTTCTTTCGTACAACCTCTTTCTCGCCTTTCCTCACAGCTTCTCCTCCCTGTAGTGTGTGTGTGTGTGTGTGTGTGGGGGGGAAATGAGCCCCCCAGCATCCCCACCCAATACGCCGGCCTCTCCACAGTTACAGTATCTCTCACACATAAGAGACAGTGGTTGGTTGGGGGGGGGGTTGTTGCGTTCACAAAGCCCACAGTTGCCCCCGTGCTCCGCTGCGCACCATTAGTTACGGTAGGACTTCACAGAGCCCGCATCTGTCAGCCTCCATTTGGCTTCAAAGGCGTAGACGCATAGCCTGCGCGCACTGGCAGCGACCTGAAAGTCCTATCTCGGAAAGGCAAGGGTTGCGCGTGGGTGTCTGCAGTTATACGTGCGATGCGTGTGCCCGTGTTGTGTGAGTGTGTGCTTCCGGTCTGGATTTGTTTTTGCGCAAACCGCGGTTACACACACACACACAGACGCGCGCACGCGCGCTCTCGTCTACCCGCCTTCCCCCTCCGCCCTCTGTTAGGAATTGCCAGCGGGCTCATGAAAAAGTAATGCCGTTGCTTGTGTTTTCTCTCCCGTGTTCCTCTCTCTCTCTCTCTCTCTCTCTTCTTCCTCCACTCCGATAGGCCCGGGCAAAGCCATCACTGAAAGGCCACTTGTCACCGACTGGCCACAGGAAAAACACAAACTGCCTCTTAATTGCGGCTGCCATTAACGCAATTAACGTCCGGAGGAACGTGTGGGATTGATGCCACCCTGTGCGCCCCGCGCTAATGGGCGGGCGCACTGTTCGTGGGTACAACAAATAAACCTCCTCCGAGTTGCGTTGTGCCTGATTGCACGTGGTTAACGGACAAGGCACACAACATGCACGCACATGGGACACATAGTGACGCACAGGTGGGCAAGGGGGCGGGTTTCGCTTGAGCGCACAGTGGCTAGCACTCACGTATGCTTTGGCCACACTTGCACACACGCGCACGCACACCCTCCCACGCAAACGCACACAATTATATCTTGATATCAGTTCCCTGTGAATCTCTGTGTGTTGCTGGCCTGTTTATTGGTCCCCTGGCGGGTCAACAAATGGCATTTTGTTTTTCAGGGGATTACAAAGCCTTACTCGTGACTTAGCTCCGCGTGAAAACTCACCCAGCGATGGCAGGCCATTTCTGTGCCGTCAACACACACACAAAAACATGTGGTAGAGTCTGAACGAATCCGGCTTTCTTCCTTTTCTTTTATATGCATCACAATAAACAACTCGGCGAATGAAGCGGCCTTCTGTCCACTTTGTCAGAACATTATGGCGGTTATACAATTTACAATTTACCTATTTAGCAGACTCTCTTAATCCAGAGCGATTTACAAGCAAGGTAAACACGAGGTAATACATCATATGCATAGATAGTAGGTAAACCAAGAACCTATCATCAGTCCAAACAGTATAATATAAAAATAAAAATAAATTGTACATTGAATTTATACAAACTATAGCATGCCAGGTCAACAAATGAACCTGGCATGATAGCAGCTGAATGGCTGTCCTTGTCCTTTCTGCTCAGCCCCTCTCGCAGCAAGCCACTCGACAGCCACGTGAAGGGAGGAGAAAAACAAAGCCAGGCGACCGCCATGGACGCACGCCGCGGCATCTCCGCCACCGAAAATAGACACACAATGCACACTGTCAACCGCAACACGCTATCAGTTTCTCGCTTATAGCTGCACAGAGGCGCCGGCAGGTCTTTGTGTCTCTCTGTGTGTGTGTGTGTGTGCTCCCCCGGCGAGATGGCCGGGGCGGGGGGGGGGAGGGTGACGTGAAGATGATAGGGTTGGGCGCAGTGTTGATTTCGTCGCCTACAACTATGCCGAAAAATTTGACTACCTTTTTTCACTGACGAAAACGAAATAAAAACGAAATAAAAAACGAAATAAAAACTAGGCTACAATGACTAAAACTAAGACGAGTCATTTTACGTTTGGTTGCGCTCAGGTGTTGCACTCTGAAACGCGCTGTGAGCTTGTAGAGCGGCTATTTTCAGCATGCAACCAAGTGTGAAATCAGCCATTACGACGCCATAAAGGCACCGCCAACATACAATCAACTGTAGATGTAGTCGACTATAATCTTATGGTAGCCTATTTAGTCGACTAAAACTAGACAAAAGACTATGACTAAAACTAAATCTCTGCCACTTTAATCTGTCTATATTTTGTGCTCATCGCTTTTGCGCCTCCGACCGCCTTTCAAACGTCGACCCGTGACTCCTCTCAACCTCACCCTCTATCTAGTTCTCCCTCCCTCCCTCTATCTCTCTCTCTCTCTCTCTCTCTCTCTCCTCTTGTACTTTCTCTCTTCTCCCTCCCTTGTTGCGTCCATCTCGCTCTCTCTCTCTCTCTCTCTCCCTCTCCCCCTCTCTCCCTCCCTCCATCTCCCCCTCTCCCTCTCTCTCCCTCTCCATCTTTGCTTGCCGATAAGGCCAGTGGGGCTCCAGGCTGCTGAGCTGCTTAATTGGAACAGCAGAGTCTCGGGGCTTGGCCAGCCAGCCAGCCCTGCTCTTCCTACCAAAACATCTCTAGGCAACCACATGCACATCACCCAAAACACACACACACACACAATATGTGCACAGTACTGTATACCATATGTGCATAAGCAGGCACGCACATGCATGCAGAATAAGAAAGACGCACGTGCACACACACACACACAAACACACACACACACACACACACACACACACACACACACACACACACACACACACACACACACACACACACACACACACACACACACACACAGATGTCCATAATTGTATGTAATCATACCCTCAAACATAGCTTTTGGCCAACTCTGTACACATACACGCACACATACACGCACGCACGCACACACACACACACACACACACACACACACACACACACACACACACACACACACACACACACACACACACACACACACACACACACACACACACACACACGCAATGCACACACCTGTACTACTTCCGCCATTTGAGCGTTGGGTCTGCATTAATGATTTTGCAAATGACAGCTTTCACCCTGTCGTGGAATTCTGGATCAATCAGCAATCGATGAGGCACATAGGATTTCGAGACAATATTCTGGGTGGTGGAGGTTATGCTTTATGTTACATGATATCATGGTCAGGAGTACGTTATCACTCATGTCAGTAGTACGGTAGTTCTGCCTGGAGCACAGGGCATAGTTATACTGTAGCTGCCTGAAGGACAAACTGAACCATAACAAGACAGGCTGTACCAAAACAATAGCTATTAGGCCTAGTGGAGACATCTAGGCTCTCTTACAAGCTGTCAAATATAATAATGCATTGTAGACGTATTATAAGTGATGGTAAGGTACTTTTTAAAGGGGGGCACGGTGGGGGGGGGCACGGTGGCGCAATCGGTAGTGCTGTCGCCTCACAGCTAGAAGGTCCTGGGTTTGATTCCCGCCGTGATACGCTGTGGGCGCTGGGGACGTGTTCTCTCCTCCGCGTCATTAGTGCCCATACCCTATGTGGGGTTGGCGAAAGGGCCTACTCTGTGTGGAGTTTGCATGTTCTCCCCGTGTTCCCTAGGGTAGGTACCCTCACAAAAACATGCTGTAATCCTGGTCACTATACTGCCTCCCCCTGGTCAGCCGGGGCGCCTGATGGAGGGGAAAGGAACTGGTTGGAATAACATGTTCCTTCCACATGCTACGTCCTACCGGGGAAACCCCCCCCCTGTCAGGTGATAAGAAGGCTTGTTAGCTCTCATGCATTGAAGGAGGCATGAGCTCGGCTCCAGGCAAATAGGGGCTGGCAGAGGGAGTGTAGCACCCAGGACTACTTAATCCTCAGATAATTGGCACCGGGTGACATGATGTTCTTATACCCGGAGCGCCAGACAACCTGCCTATAAGTGTCGTTGTCTCTCCACCGCGCGCTGCACACTGCACACTGCCACTCACACCCTGATTGATTTAGATCTATACAGTACGTCTACAATTCCCACTGGCACCCTGTAATCTGGGAGCTGTGGGTGGGTATAGTGGTGGGGGACAGGGGGGGTTGAGGGGAGTCGGGGGATGGATGGACAGGTTTGAAGGTGGAGAATAGAGAGGGACGGTGTGTGGGAGCAGTGGTGGAAAAAGTACTCACATGTTTGACTTAAGTAAAAGTAGCAATACTGCAATGTAGAAGTACTCTGTTACGGGTAAAAGTCTGGAATTCAAAATTGACTTGAGTGAAAGTACAAAAGTATTGGTATCAAAATGTACTTAGAGTACCAAAAGCGAAAGTTCTAAAATGTTTGAAAATAGCCGATCTACAAGCTCACAACGCGTCGCGATGCGACGCGTTGTGAGCTTGTAGAGCGGCTATTTTCAAATAGCATAGGTATACAATAGGGCTAAAGAGGTTCATGTATGTTTTATAATGCAACATATTTATTACATTATAATTATATTATATTAAGTTTTCCAATAATTGTAGTGGAGTAAAAGTACAATATTTGCATCTGAGATGTATAGTTGAGTAGAAGTAAAAGTACTGAAAATTTGAAATACTCCAGTAAAGTAAAAGTACCTCAAAATTGTACTCAACAATTATACTCTGAGAGAGAGAGAGAGAGAGAGAGAGAGGGGAGGAAGGGGTGGCTGAGAGAGGTATTTAGAGCCCGGATGGGCAGGCAGTCGTGCGATAATGTTATGTCTCTCTCAGCTCAGACTGTGATTGGCACCTTAAATTGCACTATGATGAGGCTGGCTGACGCCTCCAACAGCTAATGGCCACATTGCTTCAGAGCATGAAGTGTGTGCACGTTGGTGTGTGTGTGTGTGTGGGGAGCGTGCACATACACGTGCATCTGGAGCGGCGCAGATGGGCTGAGTGTCATTGATGTCATCTTGTCCCCCAGACTGTCTCCCCTCTCTCGTTCTCTCTCCCCGTCTTTTCATGATCTCTGCCTCTCCTCTCTCGCCCCCCGTCTCGATCTGCTCTGCGTCAGCCATTTTGTGGTCTTGATGTGAGAGCGGATGGCGGTGCCATGCGGGGAGATTGTACAAAAAATATGGACCCCTTGGTTTCTGCATTAACCACTTAAACCCCAGCATCCGTTCTGTGGGGAAAGCTGGGGGTAACGCTACGACGTGTTGTGAGCTTGTCGATCTGCTCTTCTATTTGCAGCAAAAGCAAAATAATAGAAAACAGAAAAGACACTAGTATAGACTCCGGTGAACCATATGGGGTTTAAGTGGTTAACACTCGCAATGCACCCACATGGCACTTGCATTAGACTGTGAAGCTTAAAGGGATAGTTCACCCCTAAAATGGCGTCTTTTCTATCAATTAGTCACCCCATGGAGACTTGAATTCATGGATATTTTTTTTGTTTTTGTCGCATTCCTATAAGCCAATAATTTGATGACGAGCAGTGGGTAATTCCGGTAGGAGACACAAAGGAGACTCTTTGTGTCTCCTACCGGAATCGCTGGTCATCAAATTAGTGGCTTAGGAATGCGGCAAAAACTAAAAAGATATCCACAAATTCAAGTCTCCATGGGGTGACTAATCGATAGAAAAAAGGTAATTTTGAGGGTGAACTATCCCTTTCATCCCCATTTTTTAAAACAATTTTCAAGCGGAAAACTACTAGGCCTACAGAGCATAGGCTATAGGCCTGTATTTGTGTGTGTGTGAGAGAGAGAGACCGTGTGCTTGCATCCGTCCGTGCTTCTCCGAGTTTCTCAGATGTCTGTTCCCTGTACCCATGCCTCGTATCGATCCCTGCCCAGCTAGACTATAGTTGAAAACAGCCTCTCACACGCTAAGCAAACCCTGGTAAAAGAAGCTCCCATTACCGGCTAGCCCCCTTCTTATTGATCGACCTGACTGAAGCAACTGTTGCGTGACCCATTACCTCTAAACCAACTGAAGGCAGAGAGGTAAATGTGTGTGCGTGTGTGTGTGTGTGTGTGTGTGTGTGTGTGTGTGTGTTTAGGAGATAAGGGCAGTCGGAGAGACTGCTATTATGGGGGACGTGACAAAACAAGCAGACAGCGTGCTGTTGGTGCATTGATGAGCTAAACCGTGTCTCACATAAAGCCCTGTTCACTGTTGCCAGATTTTGCGAGAGAAATAAGCAACGAGGTCTATGAAAACGAGCCCAAAAGAAGCGACTATATAGGCTACATGAGCACTTTAAATATGTACATGGGCCATTTGGAAATAGGCGATCTTCAAGCTCACAACCAGTAGTATCGTGACGCGTTGTGAGCTTGTAGATCTGCTATTTTCAAAATTAATTATTGGGAACTGGCACAAAATATTTTTAGATGGGGCGGTCAGTGGACTACATTAATTTGGGGGTCCTTGACATGAAAATGATTGAGAAGCACTGGTTTAAACGACATTAAGAAGCAAGCCAAAAAAAAACGCAACCCGCTACTACCAATATTTACAAGCAACTCAGAGTACAAGCCCAAAGCCGCTTATAATAAGCAGACATGGCAACACTGGCACTGGCCTCTCTCTGTAATGTACGAGCGCACTCACGCACGCACGCACGCACGCACGCACGCACACGCGCGCACACAGACACTCCACGTGCGGATAAAACCCTCGATTCGTCTCGGTATATGCATCATCAGTAGTATCATCCAGCTAAATACGGCTACAGTCTAGTCATACTGTACCTAAATGCAGCTGCAGCTACAGCTAGTGGAACTCAATTGGCTTTGAGGCAACACAGCAGATGAGCATCAGTGACATTGCATGACCTCTGCTTTAGATTTATTCATTTCACCCCTTTTTCTTCCCAATTTAGCCGTTATGCCCATTACTTCCTCTCCACACACATTTTTGTGTTGTCACTGCTGTTGTATCCTACTTGCTCACATGCCCAGTGAGGAGCCCCCCACCCACCGCTGTGATTGGTGGCCAATCGCAGCGCAGGGTTGGGGGGGTGGGGGGGGTACAATGGTGGCCAATCACAGTGCAGCGAATGTCGATGTCCAAACCTCATATATAGGGGCGGTTGCACCGCCCAAAAAAAAGATTGCACTGGGGACAATGGCTTGCGCAGTCTCCTCTTAAAGGCAATGGCATCTGGCACAGTGATTGGTTTTAATATTGTAACGACCAAACCACACCTATGCATAATGTAACGGGTAGCGCAGGTGTCTTAGGGATAAGGCCGGTGTCCCCGAGATAGCAACTTTTGCACGGGAACGCCCCTTGCGCAATGCTAAATCCCTAAATAGTGGGTAGAGGAACTTCGGCCGAAAATAGAGCCCTGTCAGTGTATACCACCCCACAATAGATGAGGGGGAGGTAACATTGCAATCGATCATTGCAGGCAATCACCATCAAGGACGGCAGATAAAGACTTGAAGACCAAGGGCAATTTATTCCCAGGAATATACACTGTACATATATATGTCCAGATAATTAACGGTAACGTTAAAGCTTCTGTGCTTGGCAGCCCCAGTTGGAAATAGCCCTTCTTTCTTCTTCTTTTTTTTTCTGTACCTATATACCTCACTATAGCTTTCTCATTATTAACAGTGGAGTGACATTTTGTTTCATGCGGGCTACTGCCGTCTCCCTTTCACTCCCTGTACTGTAAGCTTCCCTTCCCCGCCCCATCCCCTCCCTCTCACCACCTTTCTTTCTCCCCGGCGAGTAGCCTTGGCATTCTTCACCCTCTCCTCCTGCCTCTTTTCTTCCTTTCATCCTTTAATCCTTGTGCCTTCTCTCTACCTCTCTCTCCATCCCCGACTACAGTATAGTCTCAGCGGTTGGCCTTCTATCTCTGAATGTCTCTCGCTCTCTCTCTCCTCCACTTCCTATCTAAACCATCCTTCAATCTCTACTTCTCTCTGTCTCTCTCCATCCTTGAGGAGGAACGTTATAAATGTCTCTGCGTTGGCCTTGAAGCTCTCTCTCTCTCTCTCTCTCTCTCTCTCTCTCTCTCTCTCTCTCTCTGCCTCTCGGCATCCTGACAGGGAATATTAAAAGTGTGTTGGTGAGCTCCTCTGGTTAATTAGTGTGCTGTGGTGACGCTGCTAGCTGACTGATGGTACCAAGTTGTGCCGCTCACCAGCTGAGATTTATGGCCTTCGCCCCCTCAGGGATGCTGCTGTGCGTGTGAGAGTGTTAGCGTGGGTGTGTAGGAGAGAGTGCATGCATCTCTAGAGCTGTGTGTGTGTGTGTGTGTGTGTGTGTGCATAAGTTGGGCTTAGGGCGATTTGCAAATATCACACTATTTCTCACCAAATACCGATCAATATCGATAATGTGATGATATTTTTGGAGGTGACTATTGGTGCTTTCACAAAACATTTACAGAGTTATTAGTAAGCATTAGTAATGCCTAAATGATAACGATAAGTGTGTAAAGGTAAATAATGGAACATCTAGAACAGGTACATAACTTTAATCTAACGCAGCATTTAGCAGGAACCAGGAAAGGACAGCACTTACTGTTCTGTATTATGTAGGCCATTATTATTGTGACATCCAAAAATCCCAGGCAACATGTAGTCTCATATCACAATATTGATATCAATAAGTAGTTGTGCATTCGCGCATGTATACTGCACACAAATGATCCTAGTATAGAGCCCTGAGGGACTCCGGTCAAACATATCGGGTTTGACCCATTAAGACCTGAGGCCGATTCTGCAAAATGTCTTCTAAATCCTATCAGTATTCTGAAAAAAACGTATGTTTCTATATCAGTGGTGCTCACACTTTTTCATGTCAAGGCAACCCCCAAAATGATATGTATTTGGCCGCCGACCCCCATCTCAAAATACTTTGTTCCAGGGACCCCCCGAAGCAAAGATTTGAGTTACAAATGTTTGCTTCAAAATATATATATATTCAAAGATTTGCACACATTTTCACGATTTTTCAAAAATAGCAAATCTACAAGGTCGTAGCGCGGCACTCGGTGCCGCGCTATGAGCTTGTATGTCTGCTATTTTTGAATAGCCAAAGCGTAAAAGAATGCTTTTTAGCTCAAATCAAAAAGTGACACAGACTCGTTCCAGGACTTAATGGGTTAAGTGGTTATTGAGCAAATGTTTTATTTTTGTATATAAAAGTCCAGCCTTTTGCATTTGTTTCTCCTCACCGGCATCTCATCTAAAATTCCGCTTCAATAAAGCCCCAGTGAACTCTTTTACCATAATAAACGTAATAATAAACTGATCATTTGCATTCTGAGTGAGAGAGCGTGCGCGCGTGCGTGCGTTTGCGCGTGCGTGTGCGTGTGTGTGTGTGTGAGAGAGAGAGAAAGACACAGAGATGAAAGGCTAGTGGCAGCTTCACACAATAACAGGTGTTTTCAGAACTGTAGCAAAAAACGGATTGAACTATCCCTCCCCAAACACGCACAACACAACACCACACGCCCACACACCAATGGCGAAATGAAATGCACCAGCATGCATGAAACAACACAAATCAGGACGCGCACACACACACACACACACACACACACACACACACACACACACACACACACACACACACACACACACACACACACACACTCTCGTACAGCAGAGGAACAGAGGGTTATAGAGCTAGGTCATGCAGCCATGCACACAGTCCTCGGGGCTGCTGGGTTTCAGACGAGAAGAACAGGGTCAGGGAACGTGCACTGTGCTTTGTACTATAGAGCTATGCTTCCTCCATTCACACACTCCAACTTGCGCCAGACTGCTGCCATAAGGTTGTCTGCAGGTTGGGAACCACACAAAGCACTGTGAATGAGACCATTGACCACTTGAACCCCCAGCATCTATATTCGGGGGGGGGGGGGGGGGGACATTCACCCCCCAAAATAGCCGATCTACACGCTCACAATGCGTCGCAACGCGACGCATTGTGAGCGTGTAGATCGGCTATTTTTGGGGGAAGAAATTAGCTGTAGACGGAAAAAAAGCGGTAAATGTACAGTTGTAACTCAATTCCGCGGTTGTCTACAAATAGAGAGTTTTAAGTGGTTAAACCACATAAACCTTACTTTGTTGACCTGGGTCCTACAGGGCCCTATAGACATCTCATCTTCCACGCTGTTACGCTGTAAATACGAGTACTTGATCTCATACCATATATGGCAATCATTATGTCAACGTCTCTGTCCAATTAGAGCACGGCTGTGATGCACCGACTTTAGAGAGTTTGGGGGTATAAATAAACGTGTCGACGCCACACTGATCGACTTGACTCAGTGAAGCCAGGTTACACTTTAACACTAGAGAGATGATCTTTAAGAAAAGCTTTGCATTGGTAACCATGTTGAAGTTTGTCTTTCTCTGCACACTGCTTATGGCCAGCTCGCTGCTTGTGGCCAGCAGTTGGTCAGCCCTGATCACAGAGGAGGAGGATGTCCTGGTGCTAACGAAAGGTAACTTCGATGAGGCGTTGAAAGCTCACCCCAACATTCTGGTGGAATTCTATGCCCCATGGTGCGGCCACTGCAAAGAGCTGGCCCCGGAGTATGCCAAGGCGGCCCGCATGCTGAAGGCAGAGGGTTCAGACATCCGCCTGGGTAAGGTGGACGCCACAGAAGAGACGGAGCTGGCCCAGGAGTATGAAGTCCAAAAGTACCCGGCCATCGTGTTCTTCAAGGGAGGAGAAAAGGAGTCACGCAAGGAGTACCCTGGTGGCAGGCAGGCTTATGACATCGTCAAGTGGCTTCAGAGACGCACAGGCCCAGCTGTTGCCACCCTGGCCAATGTCACGCAGGCAGAGTCTATGATCGCAAACGAGGTGGCGGTCATTGGCTTCTTCAAGGATGCTGAATCCGAGGACGCTAAAGCCTTCATTAAAGCAGCGGAAGCCGTGGATGATATTCCATTTGGGATGACCTCTGATGATGCAGTGTACTCAAAGTTTGAGGTGTCCAAGGACTGCGTGGTCCTCTTCAAGAAGTTTGATGAGGGACGTAACATCTTTGATGGAGGGCTTACCGAAGCCAACCTCCTAGCCTTCATTAAGGCCAACCAGCTTCCTCTGGTCACTGCGTTTTCAGGCCAGACTGTCACAAAGATCTTCGGTGGAGAATTCAAGTCCCATATCTTTATGTTCATGTCCAAGGCTGCTACTGACTTTGGGGACAAAATGGACCAATTCAAGAAGGCAGCAGAAGGCTTCAAGGGCAAGATCATGTTCGTCTTCATGGACTCTGACACGAACGACAACAAGAACATCATGCAGATCTTTGGCGTGAAGGAGGAGCAATGCCCCGCTATCCGTCTCATCACCCTGGAAGATGAGATGACGGAGTACAAACCAGAGGACGAGGCCATCACCGCTGACAACATCATCGAATTCTGCACACTCTTCACCGAGGGCAAACTCAAGCCCCATCTCACGAGCGAGGACATCCCCGAAGACTGGGACAAAAACCCTGTCAAGGTCCTGGTGGGCAAGAACTTCAAAGAAGTCGCCTTCAATCCCACCAAGAATGTCTTTGTGGATTTCTATGCACCCTGGTGTGGTCACTGTGTACAACTGGCCCCCGTCTGGGACAAACTGGGAGAGCAGTACAAGGACAGCAAGGATATCATAGTGGCCAAGATTGACCTAACAGCCAATAAGGTGAAGTCGATTAAAATCCTCGGCTTCCCCACGCTTAAATTCTTCCCTGCGGGAGACGATCGCAAGGTCATCGACTACCATGGAGAGAGAACGCTGGAGGGCTTCACCAAATTCCTGGAGAGTGGTGGCCAGGAGGGCGGCGTACCAGCCGAAGAAGACGGACATGACGAGTTGTAAGGGCAGGCAAAAAAAGGCCACCCTCGGCCCCTCTTGCCCTGGTCACCGACACCTTCTTCACGTCCCTGTGGACCTTCCTAACTGCTCCTCCACCAGTACGTTGGTATGGGTCAGGGACGTGCACAGATAGACTCTAGGTGGTGCTAGAGCACCTGCCCTTTGCCCTCTTGACGAGAAGTGCCCTTTTGAAAAAAAGGGGAAAAAAAGTTTTTTTTTTTTTCAGTTTACAGCAGGGGTCTTCAACAGGGGGCCCGGGACCCCTAGGGGGTCCTCAGAGTTACTACAGGGGGTCCGCCAAATCTTTATGTGATATCATTTTTCTTTTTACCATAACCACTCGAAACCTAGCATCCCTTTTCTGAGGCGAACTTTAGCCAAAAATAGCAGATCTACAAGCTCACAACGCCTCGCGTGAGCTTGTAGATCGGCTATTTTTGGCAAAGAGGTATAGGTGTAGAGAGAAAAAAGAGCAGACCAAGTAAACAAAAAAAAAGTATAATTTACTTGAGCACCTGCCCCTCAAAATGTCTGTGCACGCCACTGGTATGGGTGGAAAGCCTTCTGGCCAACCAAACCACCTCTCTCCACTCTACCTCCTGGTTACAAAGATGTCTTTACCTTCTGCAGAAGGGTGCTCCATACCTATGGAACCTCAAGACCTCAACCAAAAGCCACATTAGCAGTTTTGTGTATGTGGACACTAATGTAAAACTGGCCTTGACATATCCAGGTTTCTTTTGTTCTTTTTTTCCCAAGTAATATACTGTCTAAAAACAAGACAAGGTGTAATAACGTCATGGCTCCATGTTGATCTTGGACTTCATGTGGACAGCGTATGATGTCAGTCATCTATTTATTTGTAATTCTATATTTGGGCATGGTGTCATCTGATCTAACTGCTATTGATTTCATAAAAACTGTGTTAACTATCAAAAATATACATATACTATTTACACAATCTGTGAAAAAAAATCTCTGACATCATATTAAGGATAATTCCTTTTTTTTTTTTTCCTTTTAACAGGTCGTTCATGAAAGTCCTTGCGGTCTTGTTTCCAATGAGAGCCTGTGAGCAATTAGGGGTTAAGAGTCTTGCTCAGGGACAAATTTCATTTCATCGACACATACGCTTGCCTGGCCTGGAATCGAACCTGGGGCAACCAGGGCCTCTGGCTCCTTAGGCGGGCTCACTAACCACTCAGCTATGGCCGCCCCTATATTGATGATGACGTCAGTCTAGACCAAATATGCAGAGAGGGTGGGATGGCGAGACGGTGGGACGATGGATGTTTATGAATTCACCAAGGGTGCGTTTGAAAATTGCGCACCGGAGCGCACTCACCTATTAGTTTGTATTGGCCAGTGCGCTCAGTGCTGTATTTCCGAACGCACCCCAAATGTGAAAA
>NC_139956.1:31156619-31209119 GCF_963454915.1 Gymnoscopelus microlampas | reverse complement strand
TGACCAGAAGGGAACAGAGCCTTCATTAGTGTCATTGGCAACACCTGTGCAGGAAGTAAGAAGAGGCCCAATGTCTTTCCAATATGGCTGCTGTGCATAGAGCCACCTTAACTACTGAGCCATCGGCGCCCCATTAATGGGTGTATTTTATTATTATTACTCTCCGTAGGAGAGTTTTGTTTTCACTTTCTAAATATGACACACCGATTGGTCAAGCCTCACGTGACACGTGACAATACGGTGAAATATTGTATAAATACATGGCTTCACTTTGGCAGTGTCTTTGCCACTGCCAAAGTGACGTAAGACAGGAACCATCACGAAATGGCTGCATGGCTGATACATAATTGGCAAATAGGACAGATAGGACACTTATATAGACAGGAGGGATATGACACTTACACAGACGGATAGGACACTTATAGTACACAGACAGGACGGATAGGACACTTATACAGACAGGACGGATAGGACACTTATACAGACAGGACGGATAGGACACTTATACAGACAGGACGGATAGAACACTTACACAGACAGGACGGATAGGACACTTACACAGACAGGACGGATAGGACACTTACAGTATACAGACATGACGGATAGGACACTTACAGTATACAGACAGGACGGATAGGACACTTATACAGACAGGAAGGATAGGACACTTACACAGACAGGAGGGATAGGACACTTACATAGACAGGACGGATAGGACACTTATACAGACAAGACGGATAGGACACTTATACAGACGGATAGGACACTTATACAGACAGGACGGATCGGACACTTATACAGACAGGATGGATAGGACAGTTAGAACATAAGAATTAGAACATTCCCAACATTCCCAACACAAGTCTGGTAAGAGTGAGGTAAGACAGGAACAATCACGAAATGGTTGAGAAATGGCGGATACTGTAACAATTGGATAGGACACTTACACAGACAGGACGGATAGGACACTTACACAGACAGGACGGATAGGACACTTACATAGACAGGACGGATAGGACACTTATACAGACAGGAGGGATAGGACACTTATACAGACAGGACGGATAGGACACTTATACAGACAGGAGGGATAGGACACTTATACAGACAGGACGGATAGGACACTTATACAGACAGGAGGGATAGGACACTTATACAGACAGGACGGATAGGACACTTATACAGATAGAACATTCCCAACAGCGGAGAGTTGTGCTCCGCACTTTTTCTAGTTGATTTTGGAGTAATCCCAAAGTACTAGTAATCTCATACCGATAAAATGTTCTTCTCCCACCCCTTTCCGCCCCCCCTTTTTCCCCTTCTCTGTGGGTTGGTGTCATCACAGTTGTCACTTTGATGCCGGGCAGGAGAGCAAGCAGGGGAGGGGTGTTGGCAAAGCCGTGGCTGTAATTGTAGACCGTCTGTGATGGGAATTAAATCGTACTCGAGGAATAATGTGAAGGGATTACGGGCGAGACCTTGGGGTCAAGGATGGCTATCCTCCTAGCTATTGACTCTGCAGCACTCCACTCAGAAACACATTTGATTTAATGACCTGTGTGTGTGTGTGCTTTTTTTTCTCCAAGTGTGAATGTGTGCTTGGGAATTTGTCTGTGTTACTGTATGCATAATGAGAAAGATGGAGCACGTTTGGTGCTTTGTGAAAGGGTAGCATCTAGCGTGTATGTCGCTTTCTGCGTGCGCGTGTGTGTGTGTGAGTGCGTGCATACGTGCGAGCTATACTTCGGCGATCATGAGTTGTAAATCACTCATGTACATGACACCCATTTCAACACGGTGCCGGGGGTGACATTTATCAAATAGCTGTAGTACTGATCGGCTTGAAAGCATGCATATACTGTGTGTGTACACACACACACACACACACACACACACACACACACACACACACACACACACACACACACACACACACACACACACACACACACACACACACACACACACACACACAGACACACAGTAGGGGAATAACTATGCAGGCACAGATCTAATAAGATGTTCATATTGCTTCGGCCTCCGATGGGGGAAAAGAGAAGTTGTTCGAGAAGTTGTTCGGGGCTCTAGACAATTATTGTTCGGCTCTTGACAAACATGTTTTGCAAAGTGTCAGCTTTCAACAGCAGAGAACATATGGATGTTGAATATATATGTAGTTTATCATACTGCGACCCTCTTAATGGCTTAGCACTCGAAAGACAGAGCAAATGAATGGCACTGGGAAAGCATTCTCTTTCCCGGAGGAATTCGGCTGTGGGTTGCATATCGTCGCTTATCTACATTTTTTTTCTCGTAAATAAATGCCCTATTTGATCATACTACAGCGTCACACAAAAGCATCGAAAGTAGCAGCTCTACAAGCTCAAACGTTTTGAGCTTGTAGATCTGCTGCTTTGGCTATTTTTTTATTTGAATCCTGAAAAGTAACAGTTTTGCGCATATGAGGTTTCCACCCGACAGCTGATGTATCTGTCGCTCTGAACAACACATTCTCGCAGATAGGCGTCAGTTATTGCCGCTCTGTCATTTTCACTCTCTAATGCGTCACTATAAGACTACAACAACTAAAACGCACGTATTGGAGGTTCAAATACAATTTGAATTTGGCCAGCTGCTAACCTGGCTAGCAGCTAACCTAGTTACCAGGTTAGCTGTGGCTAACCTGGTAGCAGCGCTTAGCTAGTAAGCGCTGCGGGTGAGATTTTTTTTTCTCTGGACTTATTTTTTCTCTCTCTCCGCACAGTTTTTGTTAGGTTAGTCAGGGTAAGGTTTAGTTATATCTTTGTGAGGTTATGGTTAGGATTAGGGTCAGGTTTAGGCATATTTTGTCAACACGCGACGTCGCCATGGCGTCCCGTCATGTCAAAACCTGACGTTTCAGGACTACCGACAGAGCGGCAAAATGTGACCCCTTGGGAGTGAGAAACGGGTTGCTGTGAGCCCTAACAGTGTTTAGAGGTATCGCTAACATGTGATTAAACAACGTGTGCATTTGCGTGTGCTTTCTTTCAGAACCCTGCGTGCTGAGAACATGAAGGAACCGGGGCCTGTGTAGGAGCTCTGTCGCACCGCAGTCTTCCGGAGAGGAAGAGGACGAGGGGCTCATACGGCGAAACCATGAACACGTCTTGCTGCCCGCCAGAAGCCAGCCAGCTCTGACAGCCTTCTCTTCCAACATTTCTCCCTCTCTCGCTCTCTCTCTCCCACTATCCTCCTTTCATTCATTGTTCCTCTGATCCGCTCCCATAAAAGGGAGACCGCAAACGGATATCCACCCCCCCCACCCCCCCATCCCCTTAGCGTTTGTCGACGACTTGCGTTTCCCTGGAAATTACACCCTGGAATCTTGGATTCTAAAGAAAAGGAGGGATTCTATTTTCGGGGGTCCAGGATTGACCAAGAGGCTTTTTTGAAGAAGAGGCTTCTGTCAGAATTATCATATCCTCCTTCCCTCCCCCCTCCCCCCGCCTCCCCCCCCCCCCCCCCCGCTCTCTCTCTCGTTCTTTCCCACCCGGAGTCCCGGGAGGCGCCAACCGATGGAGGGACCGAGGAGGGACGAGCAATAAGAGCATCAGAGAGCCGAGGGAGAGAAAAGAAAAAAGGGAGAGAAACCCTGCTGATTTGTCAGGAAATTTGGAACAAAAGGAATAGCTTCAGTCGTTCAGCCAGTAAAGCTTCCTATTCCGGTTTTGTGACACTCTGATTCAGAGAACGACGAGTCTGGCAGGCGAAGCCAGGCTATAAGTGTGTTTTCTTTCAGAGTTTACATCCGTCTGCGGGTACGTCGTACAGCCTAAAGGATTAAAAAAACGGGAACGTCGAGCATGATGGGGGCGCTGATGAGGTTCCTCTGTCAGCCCCTGTGGGCCCTGGCCCTGCTCAGCCTGTTCACCACGGCGAGGATGCTGGAGTTCGGCGGGGCGCCCGGCCAGTGGGCGCGCTACGGCCGCTGGGAGGCCAGCTCGGTGGGAGAGCTGAGCTTCAGCCTCAAGACCAACGTCAGCAAGGCGCTGGTGCTCTACCTGGACGACGGCGGCAACTGCGACTTCATGGAGCTGCTGATCGCCAGCGGGCGCCTCCAGCTGCGCTTCGCCATCCACTGCGCCGAGCCGGCCACGCTGCACATGGAGACCCGGGTCGACGACGACCGCTGGCACATGGTGCTGCTGACGCGCAACTTCCGCGAGACCCTGCTGATGGTGGACGGCGAGACCAAGGTGGCGGAGGTCAAGTCCAAGCGGAAGGAGATGTCGGTGGTCAGCGACCTGTTCGTGGGCGGCATCCCGCCCGACGTGCGCCTCTCGGCGCTCACCTCCAGCACGGTGAAGTACGAGCCGCCGTTCCAGGGCCTGATCTCCAACCTGAAGGTGGGCGAGACGCCGCCGACCCTGCTGAACAGCCAGGGCATCCAGAGTGACCTGGAGTACCTGTGCACCAAGCAGAACCCCTGCCTCAACGGCGGCTTCTGCTCCATCCAGTACGGCGAGGTGCATTGTGACTGCACCCACACACGCTTCAAGGGGAAATACTGCAAGGAAGGTAAGCGAGAGACTCCCGTGCTTATGCTCAGTGCTTGTCTTTGCAATATGGAAATGTGAGCCTGAAATGTACCATAGTTAGAGTCGGAGCTTCCCCCACTGGCTTGCTTACTAAATACCTGTTTTTTTTTAATGGCGTGGGCGAAAACCAATAAGCTTTTCTGTATGTAGCATGACGTTGAAGACCCCTGGTCTTTCAGGCCAAGGACCCCCTAGCTGAGAGCGAGATGAAGCAGGGACCTCCTCTATATTGTATAACATTGTGTTTCAGATTTTAAAAAAAAATTGTTTTACTTGGACTGCTCTTTTCCTCCCCCTACCCCTATACCTCTTTGCCAAAAATAGCACATCTACAAGCTCACAACGCCTTGCGCTGCGAAGCTTGTAGATCTGCTGTTTTTGGCTAAAGTTCTCCTCAGAATAGAGATGCTAGGTTCAAGTGATTAAAAAAAAAACTTTCACACACAGATTTGGTGGACCCCCTGTAGTAACTCTGAGGACCCCCTTGGGGTCCCGGACCCCCTGTTGAAGACCTCTGTAGCAGACCATTCACATCTCATGCTGCTACAGTACATGGTAGACGTCATAACACAGGCCATGAAATTCTGAAGCCTGTTGAAGAAAGAGTGATGCTGAAACTCATAAAGAGTGTGAAGGTTTCCCAAATATCTTTGCTGCGCAAACATTGTTCTTGTGAAGCACTCTTTGCTCTTTTTGGTGAAGTATTTCTAAGGATCAATATTTTCATTTGGCTAGATGAGGCATGGACTGTCGCCACACTAAGATATACGTTCAAACAGACAGCTTGTATTAGTGTAGCTATGTCACCGATCACAACATCGTGATTTGTGTGGCCGTCGTTCACAAACTGCACGCATAGTAAACTTACTATTTATAGCTATAGATCGGACAGAGATGTTACACGGTTATTAGACTCGCGTCTTGTTTTTTTTCCCTTCTTTTTCTCATGAGGCTGGGGTTTCAGTCCTTGGCTCTACGACGTGGTTTTTAGTTTCCACCGCTTTTATTTAAATTTTCAACTTAGCAAACCGCTAGCAGCAGCAGAATAGATGTATCAGCTCTCAGCCTAAAGAGCTACCGCATAGCAACATATGTGCAGGAATTATTCTAATGTAGTCTCTCTCCCTGACCTTTTCCGAGTAGCTCACCGGTTTGGTGTGAGGCGGTGGGAAGACTGTGTTGTCGTAGCGCCTTTAATAATGTGGGTGTGTGGAGCCAGTTAAGCACCCTAGCAGACAGAGAAATGAGCCGAAACAGATGGAGGAAGGGAGGTGAAATTTGGTTTGCCTCTGGAGAGGGCGACCTTTCGGGAGGGGTGGGGCGGAAGGATATTTTGGTAGATAGTGTGTGGGCGTGGAAAGTGTACTCAAGTCCTGTACTAAAGTAAAATTGTGGTATTTTTTACTTTACTAGAGTATTTCCAATTGTCTATACTTTTACTTCTACTCCACTACATATCAGGGGCAAATATTGTACTTTTACTCCACTACAATTATTTGAAAACTTCAGTAACTAGTTACTTTGCAGATATAGATTATTACATTATTAAACATACATTAACCACTTCAGTCCTATTTTATACCTAGGCTATTTGAAAATAGCCGATCTGCAAGCTCACAACGCGTCGCATCGCGACGCGTTGTGAGCTTGCAGGTCTGCTATTTTCAAACATTTCAGTACTTTTACTTTTGGTACTTTAAGTACATTTTAATACCAATACTTTTGTACTTTTTGAACACCAGACTTTCACTTGTAACAGAGTAGGCCTACTTCTACATTGCAGTATTGATACTTTTACTCAAGTAACACATTTGAGTAGGCTCTTTCCACCACTGGTGGGCACGTATGCGCCGTCTTTGTTCAATCGGAGCGTCTAGCGGCGAGTCTGTCCGCTCAAACGATTGAGCGATTGTGTCGCTGAAGGACGGACGAGTCGGCGAGGCATTGTGCGATCTGCCGCGGTGTTGTGGCGGATGTCACAGGTGCACGGTGCACTGAATGCGGCCGGGGTTTTTCAGCGAAACAATGCTTGACATTGACGGCAAGACCGAGAGGCCATCTGAATTGTTCCGATTTGATTCCACCCTTTTGTCCGTCCGCCTTTCAGCTTGTTAGCGCCTTTGTTGCTGTTTCCTGTCTCTTGTCTGTCTGTCTCTGTCTGTCTGTCTGTCTGTCTCTCCGTCTTTCTTTCCTTCTTGCGTCGTATGTAGGCTACATTCCCTCTGCACAGCACACGGTCCTGCTCTCTTGCATTTCATTTGCTTTTTTTTGCAGCCTTGCCCTCTGGGCTGTCAGCTCATGTCAAACTCTGTTCTGCCGTTACCTCTGGCTCCCCCCCTTCACTGACACGTTCCATTTCCCTTTCTCGCCTCCTCCTCCCCCCCCCCCCCCCGTCTCTCTCTCTCTCTCTCTCTCTCTCTCTCTCTCTCTCTCTCTCTCTCTCTCTCTCTCTCTTCCTCTCTCTCTCTCCCTCTCTCTCCCCTCCGTTCATCTGTCTGTCTGTTCCTGTTCGTCTCGTGGCATTTCCACCCGCCTCCTCTATCTCATCTCTTCCCCGAGGCTATCTGGGCTTTCCATCTCCTCCGCCCCCCCCCCCCCCCCTCCCACCCCAGCCCCAACCCCCTGCCACCTCCCACCACCACCGACATCATCTCTCTCTCTCTCTCTCTCTCTCGCTCTCTCTCTCTCCCCATCCTCCTCGCACTCTCTACTAAGTTCACTCCCTCACTCCTCCACTTATCTCTCTCTCACCTTTAGCCACTGTCTGCACCCCCCCCTCCCCTCGCCCCCCACCTCCGCCTGGCACTTATCGCCTGCCCCCCCCCCCCCCCCCTCCCTTCATCCTGTCTGCTGCATCTCCACACCTTTCGCCTTTTATCTCACATTCCCCCCCCCACCCCCCGTGTGTGCAAAGAGTCAGGAGTAGCACTTGCTAGCATCACCACATTCCGTATTGTCTCAGGTGAGAAAACACCTCGATTTTGTTTCAGCTTGACGTGCAATTAGACGTCAAAACCAGTGGAGTCCAGATTCGTCAGGTGTAATATGGTGTAGTGGTTCTCAACCTTTTTTCATGTCAAGGACCCCCAACATGATATGCATTTGGCCCGCGGACCCCCCCATCTCAAAATATTTTGTTCCAGGGACCCCCCCCCCCCCCCCCACCAGAAGCAAAGATATTTACAAATGTTGGCTTTAAAAAAATATATGTATTCAAAGGTTTGCACAAATGTTCACGATTTTTCAAAAATAGCAGCTCTATGAGCTTGTAGATCTGCTATTTTTGAATAGCCCAAAGTATAAATGGTTTAAGTGGTTGAAATTATTGTGATGCTGTATTAACACTTTTAGCTGGGGACCCCCTGGAACCCCCCCAGGAACCCCTGGGGGTCCCCGGACCCCACTTTTAGAACCAATGTAATAGTAAGCTCATCGTGGGCGTCGGTATTATGGCGGGCGCTCGGTAAATACGGAAACCTATAACAACCTGTGTTCCGATGGATCCATTGTAGGCTATACTTATTATTTATTCTTAGTATCTCCATTGGTTACATCTATCCACCTGTTTCCTAGGCTTTTCACTGTGTTCCACTTCCTGTCTTTTGATCCAATGAAATCCAATGAAACCGGTCAGATGACTAATGATATCCAATGAAATCCGAACAGGAAGTGGAAAACACACGGCCAAGAAACAGGTGGATACATGCACGCAGTGGTGGAAAGTAACTAAGTACATTTACTTAAGTACTGTACTGAAGTACAATTTTGAGGTATTTGTACTTTACTTGAGTATTTCCAATCTCCAATACTTTTACTTCTACTCCACTACATCTCAGAGGCAAATATTATACTTTTACTCCACTACATTTATTTGAGAACTTTAGTTACTAGTTACTTTTCAGATATAAACTATGATATAATGAAACATACATTAACCACTTTAGCCTTATTTTATACCTAGGCTATTTGAAAATAGCCGATCTACAAGCTCACAACGCGTCGCGATGCGACGCGTTGTGAGCTTGTAGATCTGCTATTTTCAAATATTTAGTACTTTTACTTTTGGTACTTAAGTACATTTTGATGCCAATACTTTTGTACTTTAACTCAAGTCAATTTTTCATTCTGGACTTTTAATTGTAACAGAGTATTTTTATATTGCAGTATTGGTACTTTTACTTAAGTAAATAATGTAGTACTTTTTCCACCACTGCATGCACGTAATCTCTGTCTGTCTGTCTGTCTGTCTGTGTCTTTGTGTCCCCTGCGTATCTCAAGAACCTTCCGATCGATCGGCTTGAAACCTGCCGTGCGTATCGTGGGAGCGCGGGAAGTCGGTCAGATCAAGCGGTTTGTCCAGTACTGAAAATCCACAAATCTCTACACATCCCTCTGTCTGTATAGCCTACTGTATGTCTGTCTGTGTCAATGATATGCCCGTATATGGAGATCCTTGATGTCATGAATATGATGTCATAGTATTGACGCCCACAACGGCAGGGTACGACAGGAATTGCACGAGTACTCTGACAACGGGGTACAAAACAAGGCATTGATTTGAAAAGAAAAGACAAAAAACATGAAACGATGAAATATGGATGATAGAACATTTCTGCCTGACAGCGATGATTTGCTAATTTGTCTAACAGTCAAGGATTCTTTTTTTGGGGGTTTGACAGGTTGTTTGCACAGTTGTCCATTGTTTGGAGTCTTTGATTGTTTGGTGAACCGTCTTTTAGTCATTCCTTTTTCTCTCAGAGATATGACGAGAAAAAAAGAAAAGAAGAAAATCAATCCAGCCAAAATGTTTTTCTTTGACTTTAGTGAGCGTTGCATTCTGATAGATCCAGAGGTAACGGGAACCAATATAGCGTACGGGGCTGTGATTTAGATCAAAGCAGACGTTGTTTTGATGTGTTGTGCGGCGAGTGCACAAGGGGGGGGGGGTGGTGTTGGGAGGGAGAGAGAGGGAGGGTTGATGTGTGGAGCATACGTAGCACTTGAAGACGGCGTATTTGTTTGGCCTGTTTTTTTTTTTTTGTGTGTGTGTTTTTTTTGTCACTCTGAAGAAATGCCACAAACGGAACAGGACAGCCACAGCCACTATAGTCTCATCTTTCCACAGCTCGCAGGGCGTGTGTGTGTGTGTGTGTGTGTGTGTGTGTGTGATTCCTGTTTCGCAAAGGGGGCCTTGAACGCAGAAAATGGCGTTAACCCTTTCAATCCGGGAACGCATACTTTGTCACTTTAGATTTCTTTAGGCTATTAAAAAATGGCAGATCTACAAGCTCATAGCGCGGCACCGAGTGCCGCGCTATGAGCTTGTAGATCTGATATTTTGGAGGAGAAAAAAAAAAGCGTGAAAATGTGTGCAAATCTTTGAATATATATTTATTAAAGGCAACATTTGTAACTCAAATCTTTGCTTCTGGGGGGGTCAAAATGTTCAGGATTTTTCAAAAAATAGCAGATCTACAGGCTCACAGCACGGCACTCTGTGCCGCGCTATGAGCTTGTATATCTGCTATTTTTTGGAATAGCCAAAGAAATCTAAAAATGACAGAGATGCGTTCCCCGGATTGAATCGGTTAACCGCTTGATGGCCACAGCTCTATCCCTCACCGCCTGCTCATCCTCGCCTTCTCTCTCTCTCTCTCTCTGTGTCTCTCTCGCACCTCTCTGTCCTTCGTATCGCCATGCCTCTTTCATCCCTCCTCCTCTCTCTCTCTCTCTCCCTCTCTCCCTGCTCTCTGTCTTCTCTGCTGTGTGTCAGATTGCTGTGTGTGGTTGCTGGGAGCAGATACTGCCGCGTGGCTCTTGGCTAAATTGAGAGCAGAATACCAATGTGAGCGCCACTGTGACTGCGGGTAACATTTGTCCTTTTGAAATGGAGAGAGAGAGAGAGAGAGAGAGAGAGCGGACGGAGAGAGAGAGGCAATGGAGGAAGACCGGCGAGTGAAAAATGATGAGAAACAGAGGGAGGGAGGGAGGGGAAGAGAAAGGGAAAGAAGCGTGAGGATGTTCTCATTTTGCTCGCCGTTCGTTTATTTTTTGAGATATTCTTTGGTTTGAGGACTGTAAATTGGGTCATTATGCCTTGCTGCCAGAGCAGTGGCTTGTTTATTCCCCCTATCTAACATGTGGTTGACGACGTAAAGGTCTCTCGCTCGCTCTCTCTCTCTCTCTCTTCTCTCTCTCTCTCTCTCTTCTCTCTCTCTCTCTCTCTCTCTCTCTCTCTCATGGTTTTAGTCACATATGGTTCTTTTCGACTTCAAGAATTAAGTGAACCATGCTCTGGTGTGAAACGCATTTCACGGGTTCGGGATTCCTTTCCATACTCTATAACTCGGTTTCAGATAAGGTTCTCAGAACCAATTTCTGGGCCCAGAGGGAGACGTATATTACTAACCCTGAGTTCTGGGAATAGTACTTTCAAATTATGTTTTTTTCTAAAATAGCAAAAATAGCCCCTCTACAAGCTCACATCACATCTTTTTTTGACGACATACTTCCTCCTTCAGAGGTGGTTCTGGTCGTAATGGAAATGTAAACACGACAGAACTTCACAGGTTCTGGAGAGTCTCAGGTTATTATGGGAAGGTTCTGCATGGGTTACCCTTCGTGTAGTTGAAAAAGAGCCTTAGATATCAGTGCATGGCACGCTGTGTTAGCTCTGCAGCGAGATGCTATAGGTCAGCATAATGCTGCTGGCTCTACGCACAGCAGACCATATTGGAAAGAAATTGGGCTTCCTCCATACTTCCTGCACAGGTGTTACCAATGATTCTAATGAAGGCTCTGTTCCATTCTGGTCAAACAGAGTCAGGGTGCTGATATTGTTGCATGTCGGCTCACTGGAAACACTCTGCTACACCAGTGGGTCTCAAAGTGTGGTCCAGGGACCCTCATGGTTCCTTGAGGGCGTTCCAAATGGCGCCTAACGGGTGTGTAACTCTGAGAGTGTACAAATTGAACCAAATGGACCCGTAAGGGTCCATTTGGTTCAATTTGTACACTCTCAGAGTTATGGGGGTCCACTGTGCTACACTACATGGAACAGAGCCTTCATTAGTATCATTGGTAAAACCTGTGAGGCCCAATTTCTTTCCAATATGTCTGCTGTGCATAGAGCCTATAATAAGCACACAAGGTGTGCTACAGGTGACAGCAGGCAAATGACAGAGAGTCTCAGTCAAATCAAATATACAAAGTCCAGCATGATTAAAGTAATTAGATGGCACAACAGAAGGCAGAAATGCTTCTTGTGCAGTTAGCTAATTATATGCAAAGGTTTTGCCAAGAAAGCGCGTACTGTAAACTGATTTTTACAGCTGTGAGCGACAGTGGTGGAAAGTAACTAAGTACATTAAACTTAAGTACTGTACTTAAGTCCAATTTCGAGGTATTTGTACTTTACTTGAGTATTTCCAGTTTTCAATACTTTTACTTCTACTCCACTACATCTCAGATCCAAATATTTTTCTTTTACTCCACTACAATTATTTGAACATTTTAGTTACTAGTTACTTTGTAGATTTTGATTATTATTACAAAACATACATTAACCACTTCGGCCCTATGTACATTTCGGCCTTTTGAAAATAGCCGATCTACAAGCTCACAATGCGTCGCAATGCGACGCATTGTGAGCTTGTAGATCTGCTATTTTCAAAAGATACAGATCACTATTACAGATGTATGTTATTTTCAGTTTATGTTCACTCATTCAGCTCCTGCTATAAATTCTGGCTGTTGCCCTCTTTATTACTATGGAGGAGTAATAAAAGATTGAGGTTTTGAGTTTTTTTATGCATCATTTGAGTGTATATTGACTTTTGCCAAGTGATAATGCAGTTAGTTGTGCAGGGTTTGGAAGCATAGGCTACTGGTAGTAAACTGGTACAGAATTAATCAACTAGATCATTTGCACTAGAGGGGGTCATAGATACACATTGATTTGATGGATTTATTTGAATGTGCAATGAAAAAAAGAAGGTTGCATTTGCCTCTGGTACAATATGATATTTAATTTAATATATTTTTTAAAGAGATTGTGCTCATTGTTTGCACAGAGCCCCGTAGCCTCACTGAGAGAGAAAAATAGAAAATATACCAACCGTGTAAAGATCGTGATGAGCAGCGCATTAACCACTTCAGCCCTATTTTATACATTTGACAATAGCTGATCTACAAGCTCACAATGTGTCGCATCGCGACGCGTTGTGAGCTTGTAGATCTGCTATTTTCAAACATTTTAGTACTTTTTATTTTGGCACTTCAAGTATATTTTGACACCAAAACCTTTGTACTTTTACTCAAGTAACATTTTGAACACAAGCCTTTGAGTTGGAGCAGTATTTCTACATGGTGATTTGAGCCCACATACAGTACTTCAAATTTCTGGAATTCAAGTAAAATATTGATATTTTTTCTGACTTGCTTTCTTAAAGGCAACAAATGCATGTATTTATACATCTATGGCATTTAGCCTGTGCTGTGGGCAACTTGAATGATTTTCTTTCCAGATAGTGACTCCAGGGCCAGCCTGCTGCCTCTCCACCAGTGTATTATGTAACAGTAAGTGTTTGATGCCAACAAAAAACAACCTTCAAGTTTCTATCTCCAACTGAGTTGCTGAGAAGAATTAGCAGGCTGTCGATTTAAAAAAAAGTTCACTTGGCTAAAAGGGTGTCTGTCGAGACAGGGGAGTATGTGATGAGAATTAATCAGATACAGTGCAACCATGAAACAAACGCACACACACACGCACGCACGCACACACACACACACACGCACGCACACACACGTGCATACGCACACGCACACACTCATGAACACGCAGGTGTTCAACAGCAAGACGGCAGTATGGTAATTTGGAAAACCATCAAAGCAAACAACCTCCTTTAATCAAACTAACATTTTCCAGACTATCAATCATCTAACGATCAGTGGTGTGAAGTAACTAAGTACATTTACTCAAGTACTGTACTTAAGTAAAATATTGAGGTACGTTCTACTTTACCGGAGTATTTCCAATTGTCTATACTTTTACTTCTACTCCACTACATCTCAGAGGCAAATATTGTACTTTTACTCCACTACAATAATTTTAACACTTTAGTTACTTTGCAGATATATATAATAAATATATTACATTATAAAACATACATAAACCACTTCAGTTCTATTTAGGCTATTTGAAAATAGCCGATCTACAAGCTCACAACGCGTCACATCGCGACGCGTTGTGAGCTTGTTGATCGGCTATTTTCAAACATTTTAGTACTTTCACTTTTGGTACTTTAAGTACATTTTGATACCAATACCTTTGTGCTTTTACTCAAGTACATTTTTAATTCAGGCATTTTACTTGTAACAGAGTACTTCTGCATTGCAGTATTGAGTATTGATACTTTATACTTAAGTAACACATTTGAGTACTCTTTCCACCACTGCTAATGATGAATGTCAGCTGAAATGAGAAGCAGACAAGTGAATGTGACAGCACAGGTATTGGCATTGGTATTAGAAGATTCCCCTTATCTGTCACAAACATAGTGTTTGTTCCATCCTGCTGTTTTTGTTTGGACTCTTGTCCCCCTGTGGAGTTATTTGGAATGCCGCTGATAAGATGTTGGTGTTAAAGGGGTTTTGTTTAATTTGGGACATGATTGTTCAGCTGGAGGCTTTTTTGTTTAATCAAGGGGTGAAGATAAACACTCCACCTGAGGCTTTTTTCCCTAAACCTTTAATAATGTCAACAAAAAATCTGCCTCTTGCCACTTTCCGTCGAGCACTCACACCGAGGGACGCACGTCGGTTATACCTGAGGTAATCACACATACACAGCCGTGCTCGTGCGGTGCCACACCGGCACACAACCGCCTTTCAGACTGCGTTCTCATTAGCCTGCCTTTTGAACTCGTCATTGGCAGGCCTTTCAGACACCAGCCGCTCTAATTAAGCCATTAAGACCGGGAACGCACCTGTGTCACTTTTAGATTTCTTTGAGCTATTCAAAAATAGCAAATCTACAAGCTTGTAGATCTGCTATTCCTTTTAAATCAAGAAAATTTGTCTTGAATCTTTGAATATATATATTTTTTAAAAACTCAAATCTTTGCTTCAGGGGGTCACTGGAAAAATGATTTTGAGATGGGGGGTCCGTGGACAAATACATTTCGGGGGTCCTTGACATGAAAAATGTTTGAGAACCACTGATATTATAGCAACATAAGTAAAAAAAAAAAAAAAAAAAAATGTATCCCCAGAAGCAAAGATTTGAGTAAAAAATGTTTGCTAAAATATATTATAGATTTGCACGAAATGTCCACGATTTTTCAAAAACAGCAGATCTACAAGCTCATAGCGCGGCACTCGGTGCCGCGCTATGAGCTTGTGTATCTGCTGTTTTTGAATAGCCAAAGTATAATGAATGGTTTAAGTGGTTTACACGGACGTGTTCCCGGTCTTAATCGGTTAAGACTGCTGTGAGCCGTGTCTGGGCCATTGTTTTTGTATAATTCATTATGACCCTGGCTTTTTCCTTCGTCCACACCCCAAACAGCAGTGTGGGGCCAAGCGCTGCACGAGCTCCCTACTCATTTTAATTTGAGGTTAAATGAGCTCGGGGAGAACGGCCGCTACGATGTAAATTCATGCACTTGTTTATCCGAACAAAGCCGAAACCTCCCATAAGTGAAGGAGCAAATGAGGCAACCTGTTTTTTGCTACTCCCCACTTATGGAAAAATTATATATTTTTTTTGACTCAAGCTAACTTACACCCCATAATGCATAGCCCTAAGAGATGTTTGAGTTTGTATTTTTTTCAGTGGTGGAAATGAACTAAGTGCATGTACTCAAGTACTTTATTTAAGTACAATTTTGAGGTACTTTTACTTTACTGGAGTATTTCCAATTTGCAGTACTTTTACTTCTACTCCACTACATCTCAGAGGCAGATATTGTACATTTACTCCACTACAATTATTTGAAAATGTAGTCACTAGTTACTTTGCAGATATTAATTATTACGTTATAAAACATACATTTACCACTTTAGCCCTATTTTATACCTAGGCTATTTGAAAATAGCAAATCTACAAGCTCACAACGTGTCGCATCGCGACACATTGTGAGCTTGTAGAAAAAATGTATTTTCAAACATTTTAGTACTTTTGGTACTTTAAGTACATTTTGATACCGATACTTTTGTACTTTTACTCAAGTACATTTTTAATTCCGGACTTTTACTTGTAAAAGTAAGTATGTAGTAGTAATTATGGAGTATTTCTACATTGCAGTATTGATACTTTTACTTAAGTAAAAATATCTGAGTACTTTTTCCACCTCTGATTGTTTTTTTGTTGTTGTTGTTTTTTTTACAATTGAGCCAAGATTCATATATTACTGTAACTGTATAGATTACTGTGGCTATTTTAGCTCATTGATTCGATCATCAGATACTCACTAGACTGTAGGCTGTTCTATGGCAGCTTTAAAGGTCCCATGCCTCCAATCTTTCTGAAGGAAGAGAAGGGTTGGTAGAAATGCAATACATGCAAAAAACGATTACAGAATTCATATTGCAGGAAGAAAAGTAACCATAATCCATTGCATAGCTTTTACGCCCTTGAAATAATGGTGGTTTCTGGCTGTGATAATTCTGAAAATATTCTAATTAAGTCTTTGGCACAGTTGCATATTGGAAAAATACTGGAGGATACTAACCCGGAATTAATTGACAGCGATCAGATTACAGTACATTGTAATGGTTTACATTTTGACAGTTTTCTTCCCAGCTCTGTTAACTCTTTAAGACCGGGAACGCATCTGTGTGTGTCATTTTAAGATTTCGTTAGGCTATTAAAAAATAGCAGATATACAAGCTCATAGCGCGGCACCGAGTGCCGCGCTATGAGCTTGTAGATCTGCTATTTTTGAAAAACCATGAAAAGTTGTGAAAAATATATTTGATTTTTTGATCTTTTTTTTTTTGCGGATATTTGTAACTCAAATCTTTGCTTCTGGGGGTTCCTGGAACTAAATGTTTTACAAAAATAAAAATAAAATAGCAGATCTACAAGCTCATAGCGCGGCACCGAGTGCCGCGCTATGAGCTTGTATTATCTGCTATTTTCGAATAGCCAAAGAAATCAAAAAAAGACACACAGATGCGTTCCCGGTCTTAATGGGTTAACAGCATCATTGCATAATTTAGAAACCCATTTACATCTCCGCTCGACTCAGGGGAGGAAATAATAAAATCCGACGGAGTAGGACTGGTTGTTATCGGGTTGTTATCTGTCCAACAAAATCCGTGTTCCCTGCCCATTCTCCAGCTGTGCAATAAACACTATATCACCATTCATGTGAAAAAAGGTCGAGGCAGCAAGCAGCCTCCTTCCACTTGGCAGGGATCTGTGGAGGGGCGTTGAAAAACAGCTGCTTCGCTCATTAACACTCACTACTCTCCCAATTCACTCTCATCATCACTTTTCATTATATACAGCCAAATCTCAGCAGAACCTGGTGTCCCAGAGGAGAGACCCTGCAGTTAACACAGGCCTGGCCCCTGCACGTCGGGGAGGGAGGCCCCTTTAACCGCAGAGCCGTGACCTGGCGCTTGCTCTGAGAGAGAGAGAGAGAGAGAGAGAGAGAGAGAGAGAGAGCGAGAGAGAGAGAGAGAGAGAGAGAGAGAGAGAGAGAGAGAGAGAGAGAGAGAGAGAGAGAGAGAGAGAGAGAGAGAGAGAGAGAGAGAGAGAGAGAGAGAGAGAGAGAGAGAGAGAGGCGTCAGCTTCAAACACACAGTCCCTCCATAGCCTGTGGAGATGTTTCAGCACACCCTGCTATATTCCCTGACAGGCGGTCCTATCTGGACGTATCATTTGTCATTTGCGGACGATAAAGGTTCTGATAACCGTCCTGGCTGACATTTCATTTGCACCCTGATATAAAAACCTGTTTCAACACCGTTGTTTTCACTGAACTGCAGTTCCACGGTGAAAGCTGTAGGTCGCCTGTCGTGGAAATCAAAACGGTCAAAATAGTTCCGGCTATAGTCGGCCCTAAAAGATTAGACTCGAGCTGGGGTGTTGGTGGTGGTGGGTTACCATAGCAACGTGGATCTGCAGTTTGAGGCGTTGAAAGGGAGGAGGATTTGAAAAGAGACGCTGGGCAGAAACGGAGACGAGAGAGCGAGGGGCCAAAGTGCGGAGCATGCGAAGGAGAGTCATGCATCAAGCTGATAATTGTGCTATATCCCCCCACCGGCAAGCTTAGCAAGAGAGAGGGGAGGCGGAGTGGGGATGTGTATAGCGTAGGTGGGGTTGGGTGGGGGAGGGTGCATGTTTATAGGAGGGTGGGTAGAAGAGAACCTCACGGCTTGATAGATTAACTCGCAATTAACTTGTCCTGTATACATAAATAAGAATCTCATTGACATGTCTGATCTGTCTATGGATACAGGAAGCAGCGTCTCCTCCATATGTGGCGGCTGCCTATTATCACAGATATCGAGCAGAATTGTGCTAATGCTTTAGCTTTTGGCTTTGGAATTCCTGCCATCTGCAAACCCCTTACAACTTGTCTGTGGACGAAGCCAAGGCTTCCAAATATAAACACAAGTAGTTTGCACCTGTACCCAAGTTGTTCAATCTCATTTCTGAGAGGTTGGTATTTTAAAACCTTGGCAAGGAATGTCTCCTCCAGACTATAGTCAAACGTACAGCCTACTTCTAAGATGGTGACTTCTCTGCTTTCTTCGTCAACTACAACAACATCTGGTGTATTAGCTGTCACATTTGAAAAGATCTCAGTTTTGTTATTGCATAGTATGAACATGTCAGATGAAACCCTTGTGTGAGTATAAACTTCAACATACACACACACACACACACACCCACCCACCCACCCACCCACCCACCCACACACACACACACACACACACACACACACACACACACACACACACACACACACACACACACACACACACACACACACACACACACACACACACACACACACACACACACACACACACACACACACACACACACACACACCACACCACACCACAACACACGGCCGCACATCTCCACTGGATGCGATGACCATGCAAGGCGCAGCGTTATCGGTAGCAGGAGCACACGCGTCCGTGTGTTTGCTGTTGGGACTGTCTCTTTGTAAAGTAGCTGTCCTTATCTGTCCGTCGCCGGGAACCTCAGTGGGGATTACCGTTCCCTTTATTTACTCTCTCTTGTTCGCCAAGGCCACAATCTCCCCCTGTTTCAGTTTGTGTTACGAGACAGTCTCTGAGAAACGGTTTGCTCTGTCAGATCATCATGCTACTTCAGTCGGGCGTTCCATAAATCACAGTAACAGCGCACAGCACTGGTCTAGAGTCAGTGGTGGAAAAAGTACTCAAATTCTTTACTTAAGTAAAAGTACCAATACTGCAATATAAAAATACTCTGTTACAAGTAAAAGTCCAGAATAAAAAAAATACTTGAGTAAAAGTACAAAAGTATTGGTATCAAAATGTACTTAAAGTACCAAAAGTAAAAGTAATAAATATTTGAAAATAGCCGATCTACAAGCTCACAACGCGTCGCGATGCGACGCGTTGTGAGCTTGTAGATCTGCTATTTTCAAATAGCCTATGTATAAAATAGGTTTAAAATGGTTAATGTATGTTTCATTACATCATAATTCACATCTGAAAAGTAACTAGTAACTAAAGCTTTCAAGTAAATATAGTGGAGTAAAAGTACAATATTTGCCTCTGAGATGTAGTGGAGTAGAAGTAAAAGTATTGGAAATTGGAAATACTCAAGTAAAGTACAAATACCTCAAAATTGTACTTAAGTACAGTACTTAAGTAAATGTACTTAGTTACTTTCCACCACTGTCTAGAGTGGTCCAGTAGCTCTCACGAAAGTAGCTGAAGGACTTACTGTACTTATTATTGAAATTAATTGAAATTGTTGGCTAACTTTCAGGCTAGAATTCGGTTGGCTCTCAGCTCAACGGAGCTGTGTGATAACACCCAGAAAGTCGCAAGCCACATACGAAATCTAATTGAGCGCAGTAACTACAGCCAGTAAAGTAGCTAGTTATTAATTAGCCCGGGAGGGGCTGGTCAAGAGGCAAACCAGGACACGGTTTGATCCAGCTTTCCAGTCACAGTTTCATATTTCATTCACCTGTAACGTCTATTTTTAGTCAACTAAATATCGTAAGATTATAGTCGGCCAAATCTACGGCTGATTTAGTCGACTAAAATGTGTGTTGGCAGGCCTTGATGGCGTCATAATGGCTTAGTTCTCTTCTCCACTCGTCCCTCCCTAACATTAGTCTAGTTTTTATTTGTTGACAAAATTGTCAATATATTTCGTCCTGGTTTTAGCCATCATGGCTTAATTTTCGTTTAGTTTCTATTACGTTTTCGCCAGTGAAAAAAGGTATCGACGAACATTTTTCGTCGTAGTTTTCGACGAAATCGACAGTGCAGCTGTCTAGTCTGCTGCACACCAAAGAGTTGGTTGGAACAACACCTAACCAGAGAGAGGGGAACGAAAGGTGCGTGGCAGTGCCTATACGGACGGATTTCCATTTCTCTTTGACTCTTTTTTTCTCCCTCCCGCTCCTCCGCTCCCTATACCCCCCAAGCCTCGACTCATCTCCTCATATCGCCCCCCCCCCCCCCCCCCCTCTTATTCTCCTCTGTTCATCTTCGAACCTTCCCCCACTTTGTGCATTTTTCCTCCTCCTCCTCTCGACAGAACTGTGGAGTCATGACTTTTTTGCCCGGCTGAGCAATCCCGGGTTCAAAGGACACACGTACGCGTTCTCCGCGCCTCCATTCCTCCGTCTGATGGATTCGTAGCATCCTACAACAGACAAATCTGTGATTTGGCCACAGGTGTTCCGCTGGGCCCAATAGCCATGTATTAATCAATGGCGCCTCTGTAGTGTAACATGGTTATTGCATTTTCCCTTTCCTCGCACACCCTCTCTCCATCTCTCTTCCTTTGGTCTGTCTATCTTGCCTATACCCGCTACAATGAAAATGCCTATCCCAGTAACGACTTCCCCATATGAGACACTTAAGTCTCTAATCCCCTAATTCCTTTTGCACGGTATGAATACGTTCAAGCAGATATACTCTCCTTCCGACGCACAAAGCAGGCATTACTGGATTAGAGTGCCAGGTTAAGTTGCCTGACTTAAAAAGCGTCTCAACGTGTTTGTTTTGACTCGGAAGACCAGCGTGACTCCGTGCAGTGACGCGGTGCAGGCTTGGGGGGGTCGGACTCTCTCTTTCCCTGGTGTTTCGCCCAGGTGGGCGTGGTTTTGAGGATAGGTGAAGGCAGTGGTTCCCAAAGAGTGGGTCGGGACGGACCCATTTTTATGGGTCGCGACTCGCAAGTAAATATCCCTTTTTTTCCTTCTTATTACAAAAGAAATATATATATTTTGAAAGATTTTCAATTTCTTTTTTTGTATTTTTTTCCCCACAATTATGCATTAAAAAATATAAATATGTATTAAAAAAAACTTTAGAAGTAGTTAAAATAGCAGATCTACAAGCTCACAACGCGTCGCGATGCGACGCGTTGTGAGCTTGTAGATCTGCTATTTTCACTAGTTTGGGAACCACTATTTTTTGGCATATATTTTCTGTGAGGTTAGGTTTAGGCATGTACCCCGCCCACCTGGGCGAAACACCCAAGAAAGAGGGAGTCCCGCTTGAGGGGTGGCGATGTGGCCACCATATATTCCAAGAGGGGTCTTGATGTGACGTTTCCAGTTCGCTGACTCCCCCCCCCCCCCCCTTTTCTCTTTACGGACTCTGCCGGGCCGGAATGGCCGTCACATGCAATTACAAACAGCCCTCTTCCCCCTCCCCCTCATGCTGTCACTCGGTAACTGTAAAAAAAGTGAGCCGCAGTGTGCGTGAGGTGGTGCCTAGCGTGTCCCCCTGTCACGCGTGTGTCACATTCCGTCCCTCAGCATTACGGTCAAGCTGCGGCGGGGAGACACGGGGCGGGAGGAGAAAAAGAGAGAAGAGAATGGTTAGGGCCATCATGACTTTGAAGGTCGAGCCTTTTTTAAAGGTGACCTACGAGATTTTGTCACACTGATATCAACATGATCAACACGAGATAGGGGACTGCATGAGATCTGCTGTCTTAATCCATGAAGACTGAGGACGCATCTGTGTCATTTTAAGATTTATTTGGCTATTCAATAAATAGCAGATCCACAAGCTCATAGCGCGGCACCGAGTGCCGCGCTATGAGCTTGTAGATCTGCACACATCGTGGAAATGTGTGCAAATCTTTGAATATATGTTTTTAAAGCGAACATTTTTAACTCTGTTACAACTTCTGGGGGTCCCTGGAACAACATGTTTTGAGATGGGGGTCCACGGCCAAATGCATATATTTTTTGAGAACAACTGATATTATAGCAACATAAGTTTAGAATACATTGTAGAATCCCCAGAAACAAAGATTTGAGTTCGATTTAAAGATATATTCAAAGACCCACGATTTTCCATGATTTTTCCAAAAAAATAGCAGATATACAAGCTCATAGCACGGCACTCGGTGCCGTGCTATGAGCTTGTATATCTGCTATTTTTTAATAGCCCAAAGATATTAAAAAAATGACAGAGATGCGTTCCCAATCATAATGGGTAAAACGATAGTTTTGAAATGACCACATTGTGTGTGTGTGTGTGTGTGTGTGTGTGTGTGTGTGGTCTCACCGTGTGATATTTCCATGTTGTGCTACATTCACAAAGTGTGGATTGTTATCGATATTTGCAACGCGAGGATCTGGCTGTGAAAGCAGTGTTTCTTCTGAAAAAAGGGATGACACACTGGGAAAATAAATTGGCCTGCTCTTTTATGGAAGGACAAAACAGAAAAATCGATAATCTATTTTCATCCGCCCATGTTTGAACATGCAGCGCTGAGAACATAGGAGCTCAAATGCAGTCATATACTGTACGTTTAGTGGCTTCAGATTTCAAACGCACAAGCTTTTCTGAGCATTCACAGGAAAGCTTAATGAAATTAAACTAGAGTTTTACCGGTGAAGGACTCCTGACTATTTGCGTATAGCCCCGTTAATTAAGAGACGCATGACTCCCTGGAGTCAGCTGACGGCAGAACGTGGGATGGGAGACGGCTTTATCAGCTACGCAGCCAGACGTGCTATTTCCAGAGTCAACCAGCGAGACTTCGTACCTCTGTGTCTGTGCTCTTAACTTCAACACCACCGCTAGAAGGGATCAGAGGTGGAAAAAGTACTCAAATTCTTTACTTAAAGACGGGGTGCCATGATTTTCAGTGATCTTTCCCCCCCTAAAACATAATCATCAGGTATTATGGTTATACTCGGAGGAAGATTTTTTTCAAAAAAGTGTACATAAATTGTTAAAATTATGTTTTTATGTGGACACGCCTCCAGTTCATTAAGTATACGGTTCTCACCTTAGCACCTCCTCCACCACCTTAGCACCACCCACCTGTTCTAGTCCCTCCTCCTCCTCATGCCCACACCTGTTGTGTTATGATAATGAGGGGGAGGGTATGTTTTTACTATGTCACTAAAGCGCTGTTTCTCTATTGGCACGTTTGACCCTCAAGGTTTCAGCCTCCAGGAAGAAACTCCAAATAGTCAGAGAAGACATAAAACACCATAAAACCACCACCGGGGGGCTTAATGAAGTTCTATCAACCTCATAGACACATGAAAAACAGAAAAAGTGCAAAAACATGGCACCAGCTCTTTAAGTAAAAGTATCAATACTGCAATATAGAAATACTCTGCAACAAGTAAAAGTCTAGGATAAAAAATGTGCTTGAGTAAAAGTACAAAAGTATTGGCATCAAAATGGACTTAAAGTACCAAAAGTAAAAGTACAAAAATGTTTGAAAATAGCAGATCTACAAGCTGCGACGCGTTGTGAGCTTGTAGATCGGCTATTTTCAAATAGCCTAGGTATAAAATAGGGCTGAAGTGGTGTTTCATAATATAATAATTTATATCTGCAAAGTAACTAGTAACTCAAGTTTTCAAATAATTGTAACGTAGTGAAAGTACAATATTTGCCTCTGAGATGTAGTGGAGTAGAAGTAAAAGTACTGGAAATTGGAAATACTCCAGTAAAGTAAAAATACCTCAAAATTGTACTTAAGTACAGTACTTGAGTAAATGTACTTGGTTAATTTCCACCACTGACTGTGCTCTTATTCAACACCACCGCTAGAAGGGATACGTTCGCTTGGGAAATGAAACGGTTAAAGTTATCACGCCCGTGCTATCGGTTGCCACCGTTCCCTGGTCGTGTGATGGCTCACGGGAGGTGAATCTCTGCAGGGGGTCTTTTTTGACTGTATTAAGCCCACTGTAAGACATCGCTTTAACCCAATAAGACCGGGAAGGGAACGCATCTGTATCATTTTTAGATTTGAGCTGAAAAGCATTATTTTACACTTTGGCTATTCAAAAATAGCAGATCTACAAGCTCGCAGCGCGGCACCGAGTGCCGCGCTGCGAGCTTGCAGATCTGCTATGTTTGAAAAATCGTGAAAATGTGTGCAAATCTTTGAATATATATATTTTTAAAGCGAACATTTTTAACTCAAATCTTTGCTTCTGGGGATTCCTGGAACAATATATTTTGAGATGGGGGTCGGTGGCCAAATACATATAATTTGGGGGGTCCTTGACATGAAAAAGTTTGAGAACCACTGATATAGAAACATAGGTTTTTTAAAAGAAAAAACTAAGGATTTAGAAGACATTTTGTAGAATCCCCAAAAGCAATCGCTTTTAAAAAAAAGTATATATATTCAAAAGATTTGCACAAACTTCCACGATTTAAAAAGAAAATAGCAGATCTACAAGCTCGTAGCGCGGCACTCGGTGCCGCGCTACAAGCTTGTATATCTGCTATTTTTGAATAGCCAAAGAACTGATGATAATGATTCTTTCCCCCGGTCTAAATGGGTTAACTTAATTCGCAGACTAAGAAGAGTCCTCCCCGGTGTGCTCAGGCTGCATGTGTCTTTACATTAAAAGTTATCAGAGTCCCGAAATCACAGCTGGTGGTATACTGTGATGGGCTCTGACTAGTCAGCACCAACTTTAGTTTGTGGCACTGACTCACAGGGGTATCTCAGGCCATGAGGTATTGTGGGGTAAAGACAGAGTGAGAGACACTGTCTTTAAAGGGACATTTCACTTTCAAACATGTTTGGGGTCATTTTAACGTCTACTCAGGCTTAAGAGAACCCCCTATAGACATTTTTTAAGTTGCTTGATACAGTATTTATATATTTATTATATATTAACCTATTGTAACTTCAAACTGATGATGGATTCATCAAAAACACCCGTCCTTGGTTCTGGAGACTGATATTGTCCTTCTAATGTGTGAGGGGGGGGCGTGTTTTTCAATATTTTTTTTCATTTATTTGATTATTATTAGTATTATAATTATTATTTATTTATTTATTTTTCATTTTCCAAAAATATACAAAAAATGAATGAAAGAAGTCATTGAAAAAAACACACACTACAATATCAGTCACCAGAACCAAGGACGGGGGTTTTCGACTAATCCGTCATGGTTAAAATGGAGTTTGAACTTACAATGCGTTTGTAAGTTCAGACATGTTTGAAGGTGAAATATCCCTTTAACCCAAATTCCTGAATATGTGTGTGTGTGTGTGTGTGTGTGTGTGTGTGTGTGTGTGTGTGTGTGTGTGTGTGTGTGTGTGTGTGTGTGTGTGTGTGTGTGTGTGTGTGTGTGTGTGTGTGTGTGTGTGTGTGTGTGTGTGTGTGTGTGTGTGTGTGTGTAGTCTTGTCACTGTTGACCCCTTCTGGCTCACCTGCCAGCGAGGAGCTAGCTTCTCCCCAGCTTACAGGCACACTGCCAGCCTGTAGGAGTCACTGGTGCAGTGAAAGATTACCTTTCCCCGTGTGGTTTCCCTTTCACGAACATTGCCAATTCCGCTCGTATATGGACGCCCGCCCGAGCCAAGCCGGAGGGACCACAGTGTGCTCTAATCCCCTAGTCTCCGCAGGGGGTGTTGTACAGGAACTTTACCCTGGAACCTATCCTGGGCGCTCTTTAAATGACCCATAGCAAGAGTGTATAAGCCCTGCTAGCGGCCCCCTAGAGGCTGTGTTGCTCCTTACACCCATGACTGTAACATTTTGGGCAAAGGGTGTCGCCGGAGGAAAAGCCATGGGGTCACCAAAATAGGCTCTATGCACAGCAGCCATATTGGAAATGAATTGGGCCCCTTCTCTTAGGCTACTTCCTTCACAGGTGTTACCAATGATACTAATTAAGGCTCTGTTCCATTTAGTGTGGCATAGTGGTTGTCTTATTTTCAAGGACCCCCATAACTCTGAGAGTGTACAAATGGAACCAAACGGACCCTCACGGGTCCGTTTGGTTCCATTTGTACACTCTCAGAGTTACACACCCACCATAAGGGGCCATTTGGGAACCAAAATGGAGTGTTTCCAGCGAGCCGACATGCGCGATATCAGCACCCTGACCAGAATGGAACAGAGCCTTCATTAGTATCATTGGTAACACCTGCAACGTTGACATGTTGGCCCTGAGGGTGCCATTAGACAAAAGTCCACGGGGTCACTCAAATGGACGGGGGCCATCTCCCAGGGACCTTGAACGAGCTCAGTAAGTTTCATGTCAATCTGCCCTTTCGATTTTGAGATTCGTTCATTTTGTGAATGTGGAAATGTTGGCCTACTAGTGTGGTGCTAGAGGAAAGGACATTGCGCTGTTTATCTTCAGTGCAGAGCAATTTCCACAACATTGTTATTGTTTCTGACAAAATCACCCCATCCCCAGCACGCGCGCGCGCACACACACACACACACACACACACACACACACACACACACACACACACACACACACGCACACACACACACACACACACACACTTACTTTTGCTTGCTTGGCAGCCCATCGATGTCGACGATGACGTTGCTCCAAATATTGTTATAACAATATTATTTTCGATTATTGTGATATCTGTCGCCTGTGTATGGCACATTTTTTTCAAAAGACCTATCACAGCTTGGTGTCCCCACGCCCACTTGTGACGTCACTCGGTGTCCCCACGCCCGTTGTTGTCACCACGCACCATGTTCCAGCGCCATCTTTGCCTGCAGTTATACCCATGTGTCGGGGGGAAGGCAGCAGCAGCAGTGTTGGTCGGTCGTGCAGTGGCACGTTGGTGTTTCTGTGCACGGCACCACACACACACACACACACACACACACGCACACACGCACAAACACGCAGAGAAGGGAGTGAGAGACCAAAACAAAACATGAATGCCACACACTGTTAGTCTCTGTCGTCCTGCTTTGGTCCTTGACTGCCGGCTAGCTGGCTCGTTCCAAGTGACGTCTGGCTTTTGTTTGACTGATAACAGCCCCCTGTGTCACAATACATCAGGTCACCCTCCCCGCGCCCCCCCCCCCCCCCATCCTCAGCACACACAGTTGTTGTGTGCGGTGAGTCAGAAAAGCGAGAGACTCCCGAGGAGGAAGCTGGCTAGTATAGGTGTGGCGCTAGGGGGGGAACAAAAAAAAAGCAGGTGGATGGGAAAAGGAACGCACCGGAGCGTGGGAACAGAGTCACCGACGCGAGGAACTCAAAAGAGACAAAAACGCCAGACTGAAAGATAGGAAAAAAAAATAGAAAAGAAAACACAAAAACCGCCTCCATGCCACTTCTCCCGCAGATATCAATTCAATTGAACACCTGCCAAGCGAGCTTCACAAGAGCGATGTAATCCCCCCCCCCACCCCTTAAACCAAAGACCCGGCTGACTTAACCCATTGAGACCTGAAGCCGATTCTACATGTCTCCTAAATCTCAACAGTTTTCTGAAAAACGTACGTTTCTATATCAGTGGTGCTCAATCTTTTTCATGTCAAGGACCCCCAATATCATATGTATTTGGCCGCGGACCCCCATTAAAATATTTTGTTCCAGGGACCGCCCAGAAGCAACGATTTGAGTTAAAAATGTTTGCTTTAAAAAAATATATATATTCAAAGATTTGCACACATTTTCACGATTTTTCAAAAATAGCAGATATACAAGCTCGTAGCGCGGCACTCGGTGCCGCGCTATGAGCTTGTAGATCTGCTATTTTTGAATAGCCCAAAGTGTAAAATAATGCCTTTTTAGCTCAAATCTAAAAATGAGACAGTTCCAGGTCTCAATGGGTTAATAGGTACACAACATCGATGTGTGAGGATTGTTGGATGATGTCAAAGCCCTGTTGCGCCCCCCCCCCCCCCCCCCCCCCCCCGCTGATGGCGCGGTGCGGCATTTGAAAAGCCACTAGTGTGCACATCAGGCTCAGCACTCTGCCCAATTATTACACTGTGCTGTTTTAAAGGGGGGGAGGTTAAACCGCAATAACTTTCTTAACCCATTAAGACCGGGAAAGCATCTCGTGTCATTTTTTGATTTGAACCACTATAACCATTATCTTGTACTTTGGCTATTCAAAAATAGCAGATCTGCAAGCTCATAGCGCGGCACCGAGTGCCGCGCTATGAGCTTGCAGATCTGCTATTTTTTTGAAAAATCACGAAAGTGTGTGCAAATCTTTGAATACATATTTTTTAAAGCGAAGATTTGTTCAACTCAAATCTCAATTCTGGGGATTCTACAAATATATTTTACAACATTATATGTAGGCTATTTGGCCATGGACCCCCATCTCAAAATATGTTGTCCCAGGGACCCCCAGAAGCAAACATTTCGCTTTAAAAAATATAAAATATAAATACAAAAAAATATATATATTCAAGATTTGCACGAAATGTTCGCAATTTTTCAAAAATAGCAGATCTACAAGCTCTTACATCTGCTATTTTGGAAGAGCCGAAGTATACCATAATGGTTCAAGTGGTTACACACAGATGTGTTCCCGGTTTTAATGGGTTAAAAACGAGCCCTATGGGTCTACCTGGAGGAACCCGAGGTGCCGTTCAGGGGCCAACGCTTTCGGCGACTTGAGGAAGCCGTTATTCATCATCGCCTATAATGGATCTCCTGTGAATAACAACACACGGGTTGTGTGTGATGATGATGATGGCGGCGGTGGCATTTATTTATTTATTTAGTCGTCACACACAAACAGACGGGGAGGAGGAGGAAGGACCACCTATGGATTCAAATCCGGCACGAGCGACACGGAAATTACCGGGAAATGAGCTATTAGCGCTGATTGCTAATGTGCAAAACTATAACCGCCGCACGTCCCCGCGACGCCCGTCACTCAACGTCGTGAAGCTGTTTTTGTCGCTAGAGAGACTCATCAGTGCCTCTCTCTCTCTCTCTCTCTCTCATCACGATGCTGAGTGAAACTTCAGGGGATACGGCTTCCTTTTACCCCCCCACCCACCTTAACCAATTAAGGCCCGAGTTCGATTCTTAAAATGTTTTCTAAATCCTAGCAGATTTTTGAAAAAAATATAAAAACATTTTTTTTTTACGATTTTTCAAAAATAGCAGATCTACAAGCTCATAGCGCGGCACTCGGTGCCGCGCTACGAACTTGTAGATCTGCTATTTTTTGAATAGCCAAAGAAATCTAAAGTGACACAGATGCGTTCCCGGTCTTAATGGGTTAAGTTCTACCTCGACGCTGATTTTGAGCTGTTTTTTATTTAGCTTCACTGTTTGGAATTAAAAAATAATAACGCACAGTGGCTTCCGTACCTATTAAATTAGGAATGCTTTCATAAAGACGTTTGAAGACTTTTACTTGTAAACACACAGCATTTGTTATACGCTGCGGTGTTGATGCTTTGAAAGAAAGTATAAAGCGTTTTGAGTACTTCTTTCGTCACTGCGGAACTGGGAAATCGGTGGTTCTCAAACCTTTTCATGTCAAGGACCCCCCCAAAAATGATACAGTATGTATTTGGCCACGGACGGACCCCCATCTCAAATATTTTTGTTCCAGGGACCCCCAGAAGCAAGGAGTTGAGTTACATATGTATGTATAAAAATATATTCAAAGGTTTGCACAAATGTTCACGATTTTTCTAAAATAGCAGATTTACAAGCTCATACAGTAGCACAGCGCTCTGTGATGCTATAATATAGCATATTATAATATAGCATTAATATTATTAACACCCTGGAACCCCCCAAGGACCCCTGGGAGTCCCCGGACCCCACTTTGAGAACTAATGTGGTAAATCACGGCCGTACACCGTACACTTTTCTTCCAGAGGGTCAAGTTTCAGCGTGTTACCTTCCTCCCTCCCTCAGCGCGCTAAACTGTGATTGAACTCGCTGTGTTTTCAACACAGGGCACTAAACCTGACAAAATGGCCCCGAATTTCTCCCTAGTCCCTGCCCCACCCGGCTACAGTGGTGGAAAAAGTACTCAAAGGTTTTACTTTTTTTTTGTCTGTTTTTTACTAAGTAAAAGTATCAATACTACAATGTAGAAGTACTCTGTTACGTTAAGTAAAAGTCCGTAATAATAAAAAAAAAAGGTATAAAATAGGGCTAAAGTGGTTAATGTATGTTTCATAATATCATAATTTATATCTTAAAAGTAACTACTAACTAAAGTTTTCAAATAATTGTAGTGGAGTAAAAGTACAATATTTGCCTCTGAGATGTAGTGGAGCAGAAGTAAAAGTGTTGGAAATTGGAAATACTCAAGTAAAGCACAAATACCTCGAAATTGTACTTAGGTACAGCACTTAAGTAAATGTACTTAGTTACTTTCCACCACTGCCCGGCTGCCACCATCAACGCGGTACACCGGGTGGAAGTGAGTGACAGGGGGGGCAACGTAAGGCAGGCGGAACACAAACAAGATGGCCGACGGCGATTAACTGTGCGGCGAACAGCCGCTGACGGGTTTGGTGAGGTGGGGAGGATGAACTTTGATGTTATCCCAAGCTGTTGATGGTCTTATCTGAGCCGTTGATGTCACACATACTGAACACGTGGCAGTTTGGGAGAAGCTCGTTGAGTGATGGTCTGAGAGAGGCAGTCGAGGGTGTGTGTGTGTGTGTGTGTGTGTGTGTGTGTGTGTGTGTGTGTGTGTGTGTGTGTGTGTGTGTGTGTGTGTGTGTGTGCGCGTGCGCGTGCGCGTGCGCGCGTGCGTGCGTGCGTGCGTGCGTGCGTGCGTGTGTGTAGTGGTGGAAAGTAACTTTACTTAAGTACTGTACTTAAGCACAATTTTGAGGTATTTGTACTTCACTGGAGTATTTACAATTTTCACTACTTACTTCTACTCCACTACATCTCAGAGGCAAATATTGTATGCAATTATTTGAAATCTTTTTTTGTTTTTTGATTATTATTACAAAACACACATTAACCACTTCAGCCCTATATACATTTCGGCCATTTGAAAATAGCAGATCTATAAGCTCACATGCGTCGCAATGCTTGTAGATCTGCTGTTTTCAAAAGATTTTGTACATTTGAAAACTTGTGAAATGGGACATTCTGCATAATGAGTACTTTCTCCTTTTGTACTTTAACTATATTTTGATACCAATGCTTTTTACTTTTACTCAAGTACATTTTGAATTATATATTGCAGTGTTGATACTAAGTATAACACTTTAGTACTTTTTTCCACCACTGTGTGTGTGTGTGTGTGTGTGTGTGTGTGTGTGTGTGTGTGTGTGTGGGGGGGGGGGTGGGGGGGGAAGGTGACATCGGCAGGCAGAGCGCGTAGATATGAAACAGCGACAGGCAGCGGTTAATTGGTGGGCGGCGGGTAAGACATAATCACGTCCCGGAGGCAGCAGTCGGCCCCGCGACGACTCGCGGCAAACGAGGGCCGCGTGGCGCCAGCCTGCAGCGATGTTTGTCAGGGAGAAAATGGAACAGCTTGAGGGGCCGTGCTGTGAATGAATGCCGGGGTTGGTGGGGGGGTTCGTCAGCGTATCAACGGCGGCCTGTAGATTCCCGTGACAGCGGGGACGCGATCAGAATACGCGCGTATAGGGGAGCGCACGCACGCACGCAACCGGGCCTCGGCTTTCTTCTTTCAGCGTGGCTTCCCCCCCGCGTCTCGCCGGGAGACTGACAGATGGTGGGAATTATTGAAAAAGAAAAACCCTCAAGAAGAGGCAACAACGTGACGTGAAAGAGGATTGTTTTTCCCCGTGATTTTTACGCCTACCTTTTTTCCTGGCTGGGCACGACTGACGTTTGACAACGAAAGAAGACGATGACCGTCCCTGACGACCAGCGTTGCCAGATTCTGTGCGAGAAACAAGCAACCAGGTCTTGGAGAACCGAGCCCAAAATAAGCGACTATGGGCCACAAGAGCACTTTAACATATACATCAGCTGTTTGAAAATAGCAGATCTACAAGCTCCCAACGCGTCGCGATGCGACGCGTTGTGAGCTTGTAGATCTGCTATTTTCAAAATAATGTCTTGCAGGGAAATTATAATAGGCAGATCTGGCAACCCGGCTGACGACCCTTTTCATTTGCAGCAGCGTGACAACGTGACACAACTATCACCATAGCCTACAGTATTGTTTGTTTGTTTCTCAGCTCGTGCAGGAGAACAACGATTTCCAGGGCTCGAAACTACACCCACACCCACACCCCCCTGCCCCCATTTATCTTCCAGCAGTTATCACAGCACGCAACGCGTTCACAAGCCGTCTTTCCGGGGTACAAAAGGCTTTAATCGCACATTTCCATAAACACACAAACACATCGACACACATCCTCTTGGCGAGAAGGTAAATATTGACACGAAGCTTTCTCATTAATGGGGCTCTTTGACTATCTGAGCCCCGTGCGGGGACGGTATACGGCAACGGCAAACCGCAAACGGTACGGGGCCAAGGTCAAAATGTGCCCGTGTTAAAGGTCACCCTCGTTGCCTCTCTCCTCTTTAACCAATTGAACCCCAGCTAGCCTATTCTGGGGGGGGGGGTTTGCAAAAAAAAAAGCAAATCTACGAGCTCGCTATACGCAAAGCGTTGTGAGCTTGTAGATGAGCTATTTTTGGCGAAGATATTTGGTCAGTGGTGGAAGAAGTACTCACCTTTAGTACTTTAAAAGTATCAATACCACAATGTAGAAATTCTCTGTTACAAATAAAAGTCTGGTATTCAAAATTTACTTCAACAAAAGTATTCACATTAAAATACATTAAAAGTACTAATTACACAAAGCGACGCATTGTGAGCTTGTAGATCGGCTATTTTCAAATAGCCTAAGTGTGCATAGGGCTGAAGTGGGTAATGCATGTAACAGAAGTCTTGCTAGACGAGATTGAAATCTCGAGATTGAAATCTCGTCTAGCGAGACTTAGGTTTTTTTTTTTTTTGCATAGTGTTCTGTCACTATGAACGTCAGATCTAAAAAAAAAAAAGAAAAAAAAAAGCATTAAAATATGTGATCTAACGCAAGGCCTATCCGCGCACGTTTTAAGCTGTGGCGGACCCGGGATGGAGTTGTGAAATGTTTCTACCGTACCATTCATCCTAAGATATCATAACATCATAGAAAAGGTAAGAAAAACTTAGTCCAAAATTCTCCTTTAAGTACAGTACTCGTGTAAATGTACTTAGTTACTTAACAACACTGGATTTGGAGTAGAGTGAACAAAGTACGTTTGCAACTCGGGGTCCGTTTCGCCCTCTACTGCTGCCAATGGAATTAGACTTCCACAGAACGCAGGGCGGGATTTGATTGGACGTTGACCCACATGTTAGGAACGCGCTGTCCAGTGAAGGCAGTCCGTGTAGAAATGGGATTAATCTTGTTATGACCAGAGATCACGCCAAGTTCCACACAATGACCGCAGCTTGCACAGTCCCATTCCCTCTGCCAGATGTTGTGCTATCTCTCCGTGTTACGCTATTAACCCATTGAGACCTGAAGCCGATTCTCCTAAATCTCAACAGTATTCTGAAAAACGTATGTTTCTATATCAGTGGTGCTCAATCTTTTTCATGTCAAGGACCCCCAGAATTATAAGTATTTGGCCGCGGACCCCCATCAAAATATTTTGTTCCAGGGACCCCCAGAAGCAAAGATTTGAGTTAAAAATGTTCGCTTTAAAAATATATATATTCAGAAGATTTACACACATTTTCACGATTTTTCAAAAATAGCAGATCTACAAGCTCGTAGCGCGGCACTCGGTGCCGCGCTACGAGCTTGTATATCTGCTATTTTTGAATAGCCTAAAGTGTAAAATAATGCTTTTTAGCTCAAATCTAAAAATGACACAGTTCCAGGTCTCAATGGGTTAAGCCATGCGGTTTCTTTTGTTGTTGTAGTCTGTTGAGCTCTGAAACGGAACAATATAATAATCCTATATAACTCCCCATCACCCCTTTGGTTGTTATTTTGTGTTTTTCATTCTTCCTTGGATTAATATAGGTTTTGCTAAAGCACCCCCAAAGTCACACACAAAGTCAGCGGTCAGCAGTGGAGTAATAATGTACAAGAAAAACACGATTTGCCTCACGGCCATACATACTGTACTGTTTAGCAGTGGTGTAAAGTAACTACCGTAAGTACATTTACTCAAGTACTGTACTTAAGTACATTTTTGAGGTACTTTCACTTTGCTGGAGTATTTCCAATTTTCAGTTATTTTACCTCTACTCCACTACATCTCAGAAGCAAATATTGTACTTGTACTCCACTAAAATTATTTGAAAACTTCAGTTACTAGTTACTTTGCAGATATACATTATTATATTATAAAACATACATTAACCACTTGAGCTCTGTTTTATACCTAGGCTATTTGAAAATAGCCGATCAGCAAGCTGACAACGTGTCGCGACGCGTCTCGTTGTGAGCTTGTAGATCTGCTATTTTCAAACATTTTAGTAATTTTTACTTTTGGTACTTTAAGTACATTTTGATACCAATACTGTTTTAATTTTACTCAAGTACATTTTTTATTCCGGTCTTTTACTTGTAACGGAGTACAGTACTTCTAAATTGCAGTATTGATACTTTTAGTAGAAAACGTGAGTACTTTTTCCACCACAGATACTGTCTAGAAGGGGAAGAGAGAGAGAGAGAGAGAGGGAGAGAGAGAGGTGCGGTTTGAAAGGAATCCCAGCCCCAAAAGAGTATTGTTCTGCACTCTACACGTCTGATCGAGCTTAAAAGTGCCATTACTCCATTGTCGACCGCGCCGTTCTCCCCTTGGTTTAACTTCTGGGAGAATTCGCTGACCTTTTCCCTAGCGCTTCCCCTTCGCCAGGTCTATTAACCCCTTTAGACCGGGAAAATAATCTGTGCCATCTTTTAGATGTCTTCAGCTATTGAAAAATAGCAGATCTACAAGCTCATAGTGCGGCACCGAGTGCCGCGCTATGAGCTTGTAGATCTGCTCTTTTTTTTTTAAATCGTGAAAATTTGTGCAAATCAAACAAAATAAAATATTTTGCAAATGTTCGCTTTAAGAAATATATCAAGACTTGCACAAAATGTTCAAGATTTTTCAAAAATAGCAGATCTACAATATTCTCTTCCAGGGACCTCCAGAAGCAAAGATTTGAGTTACAAATGTTATATATACAACGTAAAAAATATATATATATATTCAAAGATTTGCACAAATTTTCACGATTTTTCAAAAATAGCAGATCTACAAGCTCGTAGCGCGGCACTCGGTGCCGCGCTACGAGCTTGTATATCTGCTATTTTTGAACAGCCCAAAGTATAAAATAACAGTTATAGCGCAAAACTCTAAAATGACACAGATGCGTTCCCAGTCTTAATGGGTTAAGCGCTGACAGTTCCACCTCTCCGTCTTGTACGGCTGCGGGAGGATAATACCTTTTTGTATTGTGATGAAAGGGGCGGCGGCGCGCTTAATACCGTGATTTCATTCCTCTTGTCACGGACAGACGTCTCGACAGTCGCTCTCTCTCGTCCCCGCCGAAAAGCAATCACGGTGAAACTGCCGCCCTCAACTTGCTGGGCCTGATTGAATACCAATACATCTGACCCTCTTTAGCTAGCCTGGAGGAAACCGGATGAATCTGCAAAAAGCTCGTGTTTTATTCGCTCCGGCAGATGCGTTTCGCATTTGTGAAATCGGGTCTAGCCCGATGATGTCGAGGCTAACTGTTTAGCCACCCACCGCTGAAAACTCAAGCTGGTGGAAGGATGCCAACTTGCCCCGGACAAGGGAGTGGATTATCTTTCCTCGGTGGACTTTTTAGCTACGAGATCCCCCCCGAATCAAGGGGCCGCAATGTCTGCGAGTCAAAGAACATCGCCAAGCGGGGATTGATCGAAAGCTAATGCCATAATCTGTACAATTTAACCCATTCAGACCGGGAACGCATCTGTGTCATTTTTTTATTTGAGCTAAAAAAGCATTATTTTACATTTAGGCTATTCAAAAATAGCAGATATACAAGCTCATAGCGCGGCACCGAGTGCCGCGCTATGAGCTTGTATATCTGCTATTTCTGAAAAATCATGAAAATGTGTGCAAATCTTTGAATATTGTTTTAACGCAAACATTTTTAACTCAAATCTTCTGGGGGGGGGTCCCTGAAACAAAATATTTTGAGATGGGGGTCCGCGGCCAAATACATATAAGTTTGGGGGTCCTTGACATGGAAAAGTTTGAGCACCACTGGTGTAGAAACATACGTTTTTTTCAAAAAACTGTTGGGATTTAGAAGGCATTTGTAGAATCGGCTTCAGGCCTTAACGGGTTAAGGCCTTGTTATAGTAGCTTAACTGTGCATGTATCTTTTTCGTGACGCTCTGCCAAGTAGCTCAATTTATGGATGGTGAGACTTTTGAGCGGGCCTGGGTTTGCCAGGATATAAAGTCTGTTGCCCTTCCGCTCAGCGGCGGGCCCATTGTACGAGCCTGTGTAGCAACTTGGAGTGGAACACAAAGAGCGTGTGACGGCTTAACGGTGAGCCGCTGAACGAGGGATAAATAAATCAGCCCGTGAGGGGGTGGGGGAAAAAAAGCAATTACGGTCCAGATCTACAGGGATCAGCTGGGTTCAATTAATCTGTGTACTTAATAATGCATCCAAACATGCCCCGACCCAGCACGTCCGCCGCCCATTGCCTTTTTATTGCTTGCCTTTTCAATGCCAGTGAAGCCGGTTGGACTGTGGAGTGTGTGTGAACGGCCTGTGTGAACTGTGGACTCCTGCCATACGCTGTAGCCTACTATGCGTGTATTATATATATATATATATATATATATGTATATATGTGTGTGTATGTATATGTATGTATATATGTATGTATATATATATACAGTATGTATGTAGGCCTATATATGTGGAAAAACGGGGGTGTGTAGTGACAACTTCTTTTCAGGGGCAAAACAGTGCATTTTTAAGGGCAGAAAAGGGAGGGAAAAAAAGCATTTTCAGGCCAATTTCAGGGAAAGAACAGTAACGTGTGAAGTTTTGAAGTGGCACATCTGTATGTATGTATGTATGTGTATATTCATATTCATATTTTTATATCATATACATGATTCCCCATATTTTTTCTGCCGTACTGCGAAATGTTATCTGACCTCACCCAGGCCACTGCTACCATCTGTCTCTGTGTCACTCTTGTGTCTCGCATTTCACAAATCGCAGATGTGTGAGAGAGAGTCACAAAATGGCTTCCTGGTTGAACGTGAGAAGTGAGGAGGGGTTGGTGGGGTCCAGGGGAGGGGGGAGGGGGGGGTGGTTGTTGGGGATTAATTACATGTTTTAATTGTCTCGCCGATGATTTAAGAGGCCGTTCGGGCCCTCTGAGAGGGCAGAGCGATCTGGAAGGGAATCGGACTGGGGGGAGAATTAGACCAAAAATAAATGGCTTCCCGTGACACTGCCGCGGCAATGAGACTTGTGCACTGTGCAGTTCGCAGTGTCTGCGCATGCTTGTCACACGCACGCGTGTGTATGCGCACGCACACGCTTGCATTCATGCAACAGCTGGTCTTGCAACCTGGTCATTCAGACATGTTTTTGACCTTGCCGTTTCCTTTTCTGTGCAAATTGGAATAAACGGATACAAAATACTGTAGTTTGTCTCCGTTCCAAAAAAAATCAATCAGGTTTAGAAACCAAAATAGTTTGGAACCAAAAACAGGCACCTAAATGATTTGTTTAGCTCAAAGGAAACTTTTAGCATAGGCAAAGCTTTTTTTTTTTATCCGGGCACAAAATAGACTACCTGAAGTAACTAACACACTGGAGCACGTTACGACAAGCTCATCGCCCCCCCCCCCCCCCCCCTTAATAAAACGTATATCACACACATTAACACGTCATGCACAGACTGTTGATTAGCATTAGACACAGTTGATGCCCCGTGACCAGTTCTGGATGTAAATGATCACCCCCTGGGATTCTAACCGGCATTTCATGCACATTCATCACAGTGTACCTTCTACCAAGTGCACCTGCGCTCCTGCGTAGACACACACACACGCACGTATGCACACACACCGAAATGAAACAAAAACTGCATTTATCTGTAAATAATTCCGTGCATGCGTTGTTCATACTGTTACTTAGAGTAATGTACAGTACATAGATAAGTGTATTAGATGTATATCATATGTGTACTTTACCTCGCCATGAATTCTATGTGCTGCTAAGAGCTATAGAGTGTGATTTATCTGCGCTTTAACCTTATTTATCTTCTTATTTTACGTATCTCTTGTTTTATCTCATTTCATTGCAGTCCACCATTATCTCTATTACTATCGTGCGTGTATTGTACTGCTGTTGTTGACACAGTCTAGTGGGGTATGCCACACCAACGTTTGGCTGCTCGCACCCTATATGAGTTAGTGACAAATAAACCCCTCTTGACGCACGCACGCACGCACACACACACACACACACACACACACACACACAGGATCGTTATGGCTCCTCTGTGTCCTTGGGTTATACCATTACCCATCAGGCGAGCTTGACAACACCCCGTAATGACCAGCAAGCACCAGGAGGCATGAGCCAACGTGACTGTAAGCATGTGACTGGTTTATTGCCTCTACTTAGCCATGCAGGTATAGCTTGTGACGCCGCAAGCCTGGTTTGGACTGTGTGTGTGTGTGTGTGTGTGTGTGTGTGTGTGTGTGTGTGTGTGTGTGTGTGTGTGTGTGTGTGTGTGTGTGTGTGTGTGTGTGTGTGTGTGTGTGTGTGTGTGTGTGTTTGTTTGTCTCCATCTATAGAATATATATATTCTATAGTTCACACATCTTGTTATTTACAAGACTATGAGCCCATGTACTTGCATGCAATGTTCCTATGGCTATGCCATAGATGGATAGATAGACAGACAGACAGACAAATATAGACGTTTAATGATCCTGTGACTGCGAGGGAAATTGGGTTGGGTCGTAGCAGCACCACAGTAACAAACACAAGACTGCTTCAGATACAAGAGAGAGACATCTAAGCTTCAAGACTAAACATCAAATAAATACAATTATCCCATTAAGACCGGGAACACATCTGTGTCATTTTAGATTTCTTTGGCTATTCAAAAACAGCAGATCTACAAGCTCGTAGCGCGGCACTCGGTGCCGCGCTACGAGCTTGTAGAGCTGGTATTTTTGAAAAATTGTGAACATTTGTAACTCAAATCTTTGCTTCGATCTTGGGGTCCCTGGAACAAAATATTTTGAGATGGGGGTCCACGGCCTCACATGGGTTAAATAATCAAAAAATAGGAGTAACCAAGTACCTGTAGTACCAAGTACAGTACAAGTAGTATCGTACAGTATTGTCGTTGGTAAGGTAGTACCAACATTTTGCTGCTTGTACCTGTAAGAGTAAGAAACACAGAGAATACACCGTTCTTCTTCTAGCCGAAGTACAGAAAGACATAGTTTGGACTTGGCCGTCTGCTCTCAGACAGTAGCTGGGATTTGCATAATGTATGAGCTATTTACAGATATAAATATAAATGTAGGCATCTGTCTAGGAGGGGTAATACTCATCAGAGTCAGAATCACTTTTATTGCCACATCACAGGTTTACAGGTGTAAAGTTTTTTGTGCAAGCTCCATCTTTTTTGATCGTTTCCAGAAAGAGAGATAAGGTATCTACCGTAAATCCTCTAATAGTGACCTCTTTTCAATTAAAAACCGGGTCTCTATTAATGACCGCGGGGGCGTTGTTGAAACAAGCGATTAAAAGCCTCTCTTCTAATACAAGCCTCTTTTTGTACAATACAATGATAATATAGTACAAGCCTTTTTTTTCCCGAAAAATAGAAGTATAGGCCTCTCTCTTATATATGCCTCCTTTCAATAAAAACCTGGTACCCGCTACAGTTGAAACAAATAAAAGCCTGGGTCACTATTAGGGGATTTACGGTATATTTACACACAGCATATCCATCTGGTGTTAGACATAAGTACCTTATGTGAGCATATACAGATGTGCCACTTCAAAACTTCACATGTCCTGCCATCGCCAAGACAGTACATTTTCAGGGGATTCCCAGGGCAATAAGAGGGACAAAGAAGGGCATTTAAAATGCTGAATTATTTTGATGATCACTGCTTTTATGATGCTAATTAATTTGAGCAACTGGTCAAATCACCTTTCGCCTCATAATGAGTCTGACACCTTGTTCAACACACATTCTTTTGTTCTCATGTATATGGATGTCTGTTGAAGGGAAAAACGGGGGTGTGTAGTGACAACTTCTTTTCAGGGGCAAAACAGTGCATTTTAAGGGCAGAAAAGGGAGGAAAAAAATGCCTTTTCAGGGCACTATCAGGGAAAGAACAGTAACGTGTGAAGTTTTGAAGTGGCACATCTGTAGCAGCAGGTATATACACTGTACATCAGGGGTGGATGACTTATGATGGAGAGGGCCACTATATTTCCACACTCACTCCAGAGGGCCACATTGCATAGTATTATACTGTCGGGTATTTTAACTTTATTCGCAAATTAATGCCGTACTTCGCTGCGACGCGTTTTGAGCTTGTAGATCTGCTATTTTTGCTATTTTTGATTTGGAATCCTGCATTTTTTTTGGGACTATTTTTGAATTGGAATTCTGAAAAGTTACATTTTTATTTCATTTCAAATGCATTTAGTTATACTTATGGTAACTTTATGAACTTAAAAATACAAATACATTGGACATAAAAAAGACAATAGAATTGTAATACTAGTCATTAAGCTACTAGACTGAAGTAATTAAAGTGGGTCATGTTTGCATGTTTGGAATAGTAACAGCTGAAATCAATAATTCCGATATTAACCTGTGGGCCGCATTAAGTGAAGGTGGGGGCCGCCAGTTGCCCATATGCTGTACATGATATAGACAAGGTGCTAGAAGAATATCAGCGTGTTGTACTTGAGATTAAGGTGCAGCGAATCAGCGCGTGTCAGGTTCGGCCACATTTTCCACGCCGAACGGGAAGGGACAAGGGCGGCAGGCGCCGGGCGAGCCCGCCCCGAGGGCGCGCTTCGAGGACGCGTTCCGCCACCGGCGGCACACATAATATTATCTCTCTACGTCAACTGGTTCTCAAAGTGGGGTCCGGGGACCCTCAGGGGTCCTTAGAGGGGTTCCAGGAGGTCCCCGGCAAAATGTGTTAATATATGGCGTCACAATAATTTTAACCACTTTAACCTTTTATACTTTTGGCTATTCAAAAATAGCAGATATCCAAGCTCATGGCGCGGCACCGAGTGCCGCGCCATGAGCTTGTAGATCTGCTATTTTTGAAAAATCGTGAAAATGTGTGCAAATCTTGCGAACATTTGTTGCCCAAAATCTTTGCTTCTGGGGGTCTCTGGAACAAAATATTTTGAGATGGGGGTCCGCGGCCAAATACATATCATTTTGGGGGCCCTACGTATAGTCTTCAGGCGAGCCCTCCCTCGCCGTCTCCAGTCGTCTCGATTCTCCACACATCTGGCCAGCTCGTTTGTGCTATATATCCATTCGTTTGTGCTATCTTTCTTTGAAACATCCACATTGTGTGTGTGTGTGTGCGCGTGTGCGTGTGTGTGTGTGTGTGTGTGTGTGTGTGTGTGTGTGTGTGTGTGTGTGTGTGTGTGTGTGTGTGTGTGTGTGTGTGTGTGTGTGTGTGTGTGTGTGTGTGTGTGTGTGTGCGTGCGTGCGTGCGTGCGTGCGCGCGCGTGCGTGCGTGTGTGCTCGCGTGCAGGGACGTGCTGGCCACTGGGAAATTCGGGAAAATTCCAGAACGGCCGCGCCATTTACGGGCCGCTAGACGGCCGGTGGGCCACCCAAGACAACTGCAGCATGTTTTTTTGTTTTTTTATTGAAAAAATTCGGAAAATCCCAGAGCAGAATTTTGGTCCCAGCACGCCCCTGCTCGCGTGCGTGTGTGCTCGCGCACGCACAAGCGCCACACAGGTGGCGGGTACCAGGCTGGCGTTCGGGCCAACACAGTCTCACTCCCAAGAAGTCACATATTGCCTTTTGGTCAGAAGGAAGGCACTATGCGCCTTCCAGGGTCACTCATACGACATATAGAGCCTTCCTGGGGTTCTGACCAAAAGGCAATAAGTGCCTTCTTGGGAGTGAGACTGTGTTGTTCGGGCCAGTGAGCAGGTACAGATGTGCCACTTCAAAACTTCACATGTCCTGCCATCGCCAAGACAGTAAATGTTCAGGGGATTCCCAGGGCAATAAGAGGGACAAAGAAGGGCATTTAAAATGATGAATTATTTTGATGATCACTGCTTTTATGATGCTAATTAATTTGAGCAACTCTTCAAATCACCTTTCGCCTCATAATGAGTATGACACCTTCTCAACACACATTCTTTTGTTCTCATGCATATGGGTGTCTGTTGAAGGGAAAAACGGGGGGGTTTAGTGACAACTTATTTTCAGGGGCAAAACAGTGCAATTTTAACTTTTTAAGGGCAGAACAGGGAGGAAAACATGCCTTTTCAGGCCACTTTCAGGGAAAGAACAGTAACGTGTGAAGTTTTGAAGTGGCACATCTGTAGTGCGTCACTGAGGTGGAAATGCCACAGCCTGTAGTAGCGCCGGCACAGAGCGCTCCCCGGGGCGCGGCCTGGCGTGAAATAACACTGACCCCACCGAGTCTCGCTCTCCCCCTCCGGTATACAGGGTGCACTCGCATGCATAAACCCTCCGTTCGCACACACACACACATACAGGCATCGACGTGGATGTGTAAACGAGCCAGCGCACACAGCCGGCGGCACGCCGAAACAGTAGATGCGAGTCGACTCGCATGCAGTGGTGTAAAGTAACTAATTACATTTACTCAATAGTGTGCTCAAGTGTGATTTTGAGGTATTTTTTACTTTACCGGAGTATTTCCAATTTTCAGCACTTCTACTTCTACTCCACTGCATCTCAGAGGCAAATATTGTACTTTAGCTACTAGTTACTTTGTAGACTTTGATTATTATTACAAAACATAAAGCATTAACCACTTCAGCCCTGCATTTTGGCCTTTTGAAAATAGCCGATCAACAAGCTCACAATGCGTCACAATGCGTCGCGATGCGACGCATTGTGAGCTTGTAGATCTGCTGTTTTCAAAAGATTCTTAAACATTTTAAAACTTGAAATGGGACATTCTGTATAATGAGTACTTTTACTTTTGTTACTTTAAGTACATTTTGATGCCAGTAATGTTGTTACTCAAGTACATTTTGAATTCCAGGCTTTTACTTGTAACAGAGTACTTTTACATTACACTGATATTGATACTTTTACTCAAGTAAAGAAATCGAGTACTTTTTCCACCACTATTTCTCCCACTATACTGTTGACCCAAGCCAGTGAACATGGAGAAATACACACACACACACACACACACACGCACACACACACACACACACACACACACACACACACACACACACACACACACACACACACACACACACACACACACACACACACACACACACACACACACACACACACACACACACAGAGAGAGCCCAGCTGCTGTTTCGCGGGCGTCTTACATCGCCGAGCGGACAGGTGCCGTTGCCAGCGGCAATCATGAAGTCATAATTGGCCAAGATCTTCCAGTTGGCTGTCTCTGACTCAATGATTATACAAAACACAGGCGGCAGACGGAAGACGAACGACTTGAGTGAGAGGAGAGGAGAGAGCGAGAGAGAGAGAGAGAGAAGAAAAACAACCCCACCAGCGGATAAAAATAGAAAGCGTTAACACCCGGCGCTCAAGGCCCTTTCTTTCTTGCTGAAAGATGTATTATAGCTTGACTCCTGTGACCTGCATACATGGGCGATCAAGCTCTTTCCGAGCGTGGGTGCCGGCCCGGGCTCGGGTGGGTGGGAGTCGCGGAAGAAGAAGAAGAAGGAGGAGAAGGCACCCATCCACCCGGCCCCTGTCTTCCAAGCTCTGCTTTTTTGTTCTCTGCCTTTTTTTTGTTTTTTTGTTTTCTTTGGCATTGAGCCCCGGTCCAGTCAACTTTCACAGCAGTGATTTGTCCATGGCACATCACTTGCTCACAGCTCTGATCTGAAGAAAAAAAAACGATTGTTGGGGGTGGCATAGACAGAAAGAGAGAGAGAGAGGGAGGGGGGGGGGGTAGAGTGTGAGTGCCAGCGCTAGGTCTCCTCTAAATCCTTGCCTTTGTTCCAGGCAATCGCAGCGGTGGGAATACTGTTTAAAGCTCAATAGGTCTTTTGTTGTGCCGTCCTGTTTGTGGTACAGACAGACAGATAGTGCAGGCAGGCGGGCGGGCGGCCATGCTGCTTCTTGGATGGAATCTTAGGTGGCAGATTGGAAAAGAGACAGAGAGAGAGAGAGCGAGAGAGAGGGCTATGGTTGGAGGTTCAAAGCCAGACGCGTGGGGGGGTCCATGCTGACTGGAAATTGTCTGCTTGATCTCTGCTCCTCACAGCAGAAACACCTCAGAAACCAAAGTTGCTTTTTGTCTCCGCCAGGCCGAAGGCATGGTGGAGAGTATGTTTTCGTTTGATTTCCTTTGGTTCCACCAGGCTAACATTGGTCAAGCTTCACGTGACACGTGACAATATGTTGAAAGGGTGTGCTTTGATTGGCTAGCGAGACGCATGACGAAATACATACCTATGAATAGGCGAATCACTTCGAAACATTGCATTGCATGTTTCGAAGTGACATCAGTGCCATCAGCCAAGCTAACATTTAGTCAGGAGATATTAGCAGAAAAAGTTCCAATCTTGGAATAAATTCCTTACCAAAAATCCTCACCAATGTGGGTCTGCTGGCGGAGACTTGTGCTCCGAGGAGCACATTTTCTAGTTTTAAATATTGTTTTATTATCATCTGTGGGTTAGCGTAAAAATCTAAAAATACAATGTGAAGATGTGGTAGCTTTATTTCTCCCCCAAATACATACTGTAAATACTGTAATATTGCTGAGTTTTCATATCATACGTCCCCGATGCTTTGAGCATCATCATGATTAATAGATTAATATCAGCTGTAACCCAAGGGTCAATTTAGTCTATTCTGTCTTATGTTGGTGTCTTAACTCTCTGTGTGTGCTCTTGCTGCATTTATTATTTATTTTGACAAGATGCCTGCCCAGGCTGGTTCATATACTGTATATTAATATAAGCAGGAAAAAGGTGTCAGGTCAGGGGGAACATTGGGTTCAAATGGTTCCCAAATAAACCACACAGGGGTCAGGGTTTTTTCCTGGCGTTTTTGTTTTCAATTTTCACAGTGGTGGAAAGTAACTAAGTGCATTTACTTAAGTACTGTACTTAAGTACAGTTTTGAGGTCTTTTTTACTTTACTTGAGTATTTCCAATTTCCAATACTTCTACTCCACTACATCTCAGAGGCAAATATTGTACTTTTACTCCACTACAATTGTTTGAAAACTAGTAATACTTTTCAGATATAAATTATTATATTATGAAACGTACATTAACTACTTTAGCCCTAATTTATACCTAGGCTATTTGAAAATAGCCGATCTACAAGCTCACAACGCGTCGCATCGCGACGCGTTGTGAGCTTGTAGATCTGCTATTTTCAAACATTTTAGTACTTTTACTTATGGTTTACTTTAAGTACATTTTGATGCCAATACTTTTCTTTTACTTTTACTCAAGTAAATGTTGAATTCTGGACTTTTACTTGTAACAGAGTATTTCTATATTGCAGTATCGGTAGCCTACTTTAAGTAAAGAATTTGAGTATTTTCACCACCACTGCCGTTTCATTCACCTTCTGTACTCTTGTCCTCATTCCTTCCTCCCATCTTGGATGAATTCCATCAGTGGCTGTTCTCCTGAGCAAATCCCGTGGAGCCCGTGTCTCCATGGGGGGGACGCCTTGCCTTGTTCGCCAGCTGACCCTGTCGTGGCTCGTGTACAAATCTGCTCCATGTCCCTTTTACGTATAATAACGCCCACGGCGCCTTTCACTCTTCACTCTGGGTGAATGACACCGCGACAATGGCTTTGGATAACCCCCCACTTTCCCCTCTGGTGAGGTATTGGGAAGGACCACTATATGTGGGGGGGGGGGGGGGGGGGTGATGAATGCTTCCATCCAATGGGGAATAAAGGGGTCAGAGGCGGACAGGAGGTCGATGGTCAGTAGGGGATAGTAATGGGTACAGTACAGCTCAGACCAGTGGTGTAAAGTATACTAAGTACATTTACTTAAGTACTTGTACTCAAGTACAATTTTGCGGGGTTTTTACTTTACTGGAGTATTTCAAATTTTCGATCATTTTACTTCTACTCCACTACATCTCAGAGGCAAATATTGCGCTTTTACTCCACTACAATTATTTGAAAACTTTAGTTACTGGTAACTTTGTAGCTTTTGATTATTATTACAAAATATTCATTACCCATTTATTGCCCTATACATTTTCGGCTATTTGAAAATAGCCAATCTACAGATCTTGTAGATCTGCTATTTTCAAAAGATTTTTATACATTTGATCATTTGTGAAATGGGACATTCTGCATAATGAGTACCTTATACTTTTGGTACTCTAAGTACATTTTGATACCAATACTTTTGTACTTTTACTCAAGTAAATTTTGAATTCTGGACTTTTACAGTACTTGTAACAGAGTATTTCTACAGTACATTGGTACTTTTACTGAAGTAAACCAATGTGAGTAACTTTTCCACCATTACCTCAGACTGCAATGGGTGTCTTCAACTCCAACAGAGCTACAGTAACAGTCACCTCGGTTTTAGATAGTAAAAGCATTTATTCCGTCCAATACTTCTTAGCGTGGGTGTGTAGCCTGAAATTCACCACAGCAATAGACGGATGCCCCCCAATGTGCGATATAATATATATTGCACTGGCAGTCTTTTGCCAAGCAATCAAAATGCAGTTCCCCCTTTGGAAATCATATCAGTTTGAATTTTTCCTTTTTATGAAAGGAGTGGCGTTCCGTTCGCGTGCGGGACTGAACCATGGTGATGTGCGTTGTTTGTGTTTCATGGAGCCATAGATATTAAGACCTTCATTGGAGGGGGATTTCACAAAACTGCTGTTGCAGTCAGCATTGTCTGGGGAGCCGATGGTTGACGCCATAGTTGCCCGCTATTATGGATAGTTCGCTGTGATTACTTTTTCCCCCCAATAAGGCTGAATTCAGCAACACAAAACGGTCCCTGGCGCTGCCGTTGATGCAATAGGCTCTATGCACAGCAGCCATATTGGACAGAAATTGGGCCCCTTCCTTGCTTCCTTCACAGGTGTTACCAATGACACTAATGAAGGCTCTGTTCCAGTTAGTGTAGCACAGTGGTTCTCAAACGTTTTAATTTCAAGGACCCCCATAACTCTGAGAGTGTACAAATGGAACCAAATGGACCCGGGAGGGTCCATTTGGTTCCATTTGTACATTCTCAGAGTTACACCCTCTCAAGGAACCATGAGGGTCCCTGGACCACACTTTGAGACCCACTGGTATTTCTAGTGAGCCAACATGCACAATATCAGCACACTGACTTGACCAGAATGGAACAGAGCCTTCATTAGTATCATTGGTAACACCTGTGAAGGGGCCCAATTCATTCCCAATATGGCTGCTGTGCATAGAGCCTATTACATAAACTTGGGAGAATCAGTGAAATGACCTCGCTTGCCCTACTTGACGTCCATCATGTCGACAGCAAAGACAGTATTTATGATTTCTTTCAGCGAAGAATACAGCGGCGCTATAGCATTTTTTTTCGCCCCAAATTGCCTTATTTACTATTTGCTCAAATCAATTCCAATAAGGTAATGGTCTAATTGCTAGCAATGAGTTGGCTAACGAGCTCCTCAGTCGGCCATCAGTATATGTTTTGTTTTTACCTGCAGGAAAGAGAAAGAGTGTGTGTGTGTGTCTGTTTGCATATTTGTTGGCACGCACATTTGGACAGGCTCGCGTTATTCGTGCCGAACCAGCGCGTTATACCTGTCTGTCTACACAGTACTTCTTTTTTTCATTCAAAACTGATTAATTTGTTTGAATCTTTTCCTTCACGCCATCAGTGCAAAATTAACACAATTTGATTCAAGAATTAGTGAAGCAAGCAGAGTGACAGAGTATACGCATTGTTTTCTGCTACTCATTTAATATGAACAAATAATAGTCAACTCTAATTGCTTGCTATGAGCAAATCATAATACACTTTATTTTCTCTGTAGACTTTGATTGTCGTTCGCCATCTGTCATCCGCTCACGTACTGTAGTACAATAAACTTAAGAGACTCGGATGGGGAAAGTAATGAATTACAAGTAATCTTATTACAGTAACTGTGTTGCTCTTTCATGTACATATCATTTTCATCGAGTACATTTTTGATTAAGTATTGCACTCAACTACTTTGGGAAAGGCAAGAATTAGAGTTGCACAGTTATGCTGTTGTGACAATCGGGAGCTGATTAAATTTAAGATGAGGAACAGATGGTCACTTTTGAGATTATCACTGAATTGGTCAGGGATTAGTTGGTAGGACATTGCATTCACGATTGACCCATTCAGGTACCATTTTCAGCGTCATGTATGGCTGGAACTATCCATAACTTTTTCGATAAATCGAATAAAAGAGAAGTATATTTTTTTAATATATATTAAATATATCAACGAATCAACACAAAAAAAAAAAAAACTCTTAATAATCAATAATTGACTAACCCAATTACCAAACCAAGTACCAAACACCTGGGGGAATGAAGGGTTTAATGGTGAAGACAATGTAATGATATTTCTACTTGAGTAGCTTATGGTATTCTAGCTGTCTTTCCACCCCTGCCTGACAGAGAACAGCTGATGTCTTCCACAAAAGTCCTTAATAGTAGCTTTGATAAACTGCTTCATCATGTGTGTGCAGGAGTTCCCAAACCTCTTCACCTCAAGACCCAAAAGAGAACTTTGGTGTCTCCCCGGAACCCAAACATACACAAATACAATCTCTTAATCCCTATTTCAATAATAGTGAAAATAGCTGATATACAAATATGTCGAGCTTGTAGATCGCCTATTTTCACTACTTGTGAACATTTGGAGAAACGTCATAATATGTTGAAATAATACAAAATAAATATGGGCCCTGATCCATTGTTTTGTGAAACAGTGGCATACTGTATCCGCTAATACAGTATCACACATTAGCATAATGCGGCACCGTGTGATAGGCTAATGTATGAAAAACAAATGGACGTTTGCATTGTATAGTTGTTAATCAAACGTCAGGGCGTTGCGGGTTCAGCTGCTGGCATCGAGCGGCTCCTGCATCGGAGTGCGGTGGCATTTTTGGAGATCTATTAGGCTGTTTATGGCCAGCTTGAAAAGGGCATTTCACAGATTTATGGATGACGGGGCTAAATGATTTATGGAAAACGACTTAAGATAAGGGACACTTTGATGTTGCTTGGAAACGATGGCCGAGAAGAGGCGTGTGTGTGCGTGTGTGCGTGTGTGTGTGTGTGTGTGTGTGTGTGTGTGTGTGTGCGCGTGCGCGTGCGTGTGCGTGTGCGTGTGTGTGTGTGTGTGTGTGTGTGTGTGTGTGTGTGTGTGTGTGTGTGTGTGTGTGTGTGTGTGTGCGTGCGTGCGTGCGTGTGCATTTGCGACTATTATTTTGAACATTTGTGACACGCAAAGTCTCCCGTGTGCACTTGTTTTCTTGCTTGTTTTTTTGAGGGGTGCGTCCTGTCGTCAATACTGGAGGCCCTTCCCTCCGCTGCACCATTCTTTCGGGGGCGGGGGGGGGGGGGGGGGGGGACTGGGGGTGTGGGCAGGAGGTGGGTGACAGGGGATAAATGAATGCATAAAAAGGTCACGTCAAGCCATTTTCATAAAAGCTCATTAACTTTTATTTGCGGCGAGAGCTTTTTTTTGTGTTTGTGCGTGTGTGTGTGTGTGTGCCTGCGCCGCATGTGAGCGCCTGTGTGTGTGTGTGTGTGTGTGTGTGTGTAATTAGAATAACAGTGATTGGACTAATGAAATTATGATGCCGGAGTGCAACCGACAATAATAAACGGATACATAAATAAATCAGAAACGTGCATGCATGGAGCTCAGGGCCCGTCTGAGACAAACCGTACGTTACTGACGGATGACCTTTCAAGGAGACTTGAGGTACAGATCCCATATGTTTGCACGCGACGGTGTCAGCGAGCGGCGGCGCCAGTGGCATGCGGTATATAGCGCGCGGACGTGCATGTGCATGTGTGAATGATTGAGTGGCTTATGCATGCACACGCTGTGCATGCTCTAGTGTGTGTTTAACCCATTGAGACCTGAAGCCGATTCTACATGTCTCCTAAATCTCAACCGTTTTCTGAAAAACGTATGTTTCTATATCAGTGGTGCTCAATCTTTTTCATGTCAAGGACCCCCAAAATTATACTTATTTGGCCGTGGACCCCCATCAAAATATCTTGCTCCAGGGACCCCCAGAAGCAAATATTTGAGTTAAAAATGTTCGCTTAAAAATATATATATTCAAAGATTTGCACACATTTTCACAATTTTTCAAAAATAGCAGATATACAAGCTCATAGCGCGGCACTCGGTGCCGCGCTATGAGCTTGTATATCTGCTATTTTTGAATAGCCCAAAGTGTAAAATAATGCTTTTTTAGCTCAAATCTAAAAATGACAAAGTTCCAGGTCTTAATGGGTTAAGTGGCTGTTGGTGTGATCATTTATGCATGCATGCACGTGCGTGTCCTCCTCACCTAATAGGTGCATGTTTGTGTCTCAACAGGAGAGAGGGAGAGAGAGGGAGAGGGGAGGGTATGCTGAGAGAGACAGAAATGCTTTTATTGTTGCCGCTGGGCCAATCTTATTTATTGGACAGATCATTCTCTGTTGTGGAAGACATAGAACAATATGTGTTCGACAAATCGCAGAGTTATCCCGGCCCGTCGTTCACTTCGCGGTGTTCGATAAAAAGCTATGAGCAACAGGAAACATCGATTGTCCATTGATTTGCACGCTGTTGTTGTGTAGTTATTGTGCACTCACGCTCGGTCTCTTTAGAACACAATCCACAATTCACACCCCCGCCAGTTCCCCTGGCCGATGCATTATTGACGGGAGCACGAGAGTACGTTTCACGTTGCGTCATTTGTTGGTCCTGTTCTTTGAATGACAAATGATACCTGATATTTGCAAGTGTTAAGTGTTAACCCATTAAGACCGGGAACGCATCTGTGTGTCATTTTTAAGATTTCTTTGGGCTATTCAAAAACAGCAGATATACAAGCTCGCAGCGCGGCACCGAGTGCCGCGCTGTGAGCTTGTAGATCTGCTATTTTTGAAAAGTCGTGAAAATTAGTGGCAAAATCTTGGATTATATATTTTTCAAAGCGAACATTTATAAAATATTTAGTTACAGGAACCCCCAGGAGCAAAGATTTGAGTTTCAAAAAAAGGAAAAAAATCTAAAATTTGCGTAACTTTTCATGATTTTTCAAAAATAGCGAATCTACAAGCTCATATCGTGGCACTCGGTGCCGCGCTATGAGCTTGTACATCTGCTGTTTTTGAATAGCCCAACGAAATGTAAAAAATGACACACAGGTGCGTTCCCGGTCTTAAAGAGTTAAACGAGCAAAGCTTTTGGTCAAGACAGTTCATCAGCATGCAGCCGACTGCATCACCCCTCGGTTTTCAACGTTCGCTTGAAGCCCTGCTCTCTGTTACTGACGACCTTCAAAAAATATGAACGACGTGTTCCTTTGAGGCGGCGATGAGATATGAACAGTGACAGTTGCTATTCCGCGAACATTCCCCCAGCATGACGTGAAGAATACTAAGCATTTCACCAAGAATAGAAGACTATTCGGAGAGTACAGTCGAGCAAATAGGGTCAATGCACAGCAGCCATATTGGAAATAAATTGGGCCTCTTCTTACTTCCTTCACAGGTGTTACCAATGATGCTAATGAAGGCTCTGTTCCATTCTGGTCTAACAGAGTCAGGGTGCTGATGTTGTGCATGTTGGCTCACTAGAAACACTAGTGGGTCTCAAAGTGTGGTCCAGGGACCCTCATGGTTCCTTGAGAGGGTGTAACTCTGAGAGTGTACAAATGGAACCAAATGGACCCTCCCGGGTCCATTTGGTTCCATTTGTACACTCTCAGAGTTATGGGGGTCCTTGAAATTAAAAAGTCTAAGAACCACTGTGCTACACTAACTGGAACAGAACCTTCATTAGTGTCATTGGTAACACCTGTGAAGGAAGTAAGGAAGGGGCCCAATTCATTCCCAATATGGCTGCTGTGCATAGAGCCTATAGACTGCGTAATGGCACAGAGGGGCTCGGCATCCGCTGCTACGGCCTGTCGTCGCTTCTAAACTACACACGATGGCTGGCTTCCACGTC
>NC_139956.1:30936619-31151619 GCF_963454915.1 Gymnoscopelus microlampas | reverse complement strand
TGTGTTTGTGTCAGATTCCTAAGCCTAAGCTGAGTGTTATTGGCTCAGGAATGCGTCAAAAACTTAAAAAATCTCCATGAATTCAAGTCTTCATAAATGATTAATACATTTTTGTGGGGTGAATTACTCCTCTAAACATATTACTTTTAATTTAATTCTTTACTATTAAATGTGTGAATGAAATACTTATAATCAGAAAAACAGATGGTCAAGAAAGAAGCTACACCTCTTCACTTTGTCCTCCTGTGACAGTCTCACCATGACTGACAGAACACTAAGCAGCTGGTATGAAGGTCAATGAAGCCCCACAGCAGTGGTGGAAAGTAACTCAGTACATTTACTCAAGTACTGTACTTGAGTAAATTTTGAGGTATTTTTTTACTTTACTAGAGTATTCACAATATTCAATATTGTTTTGCTTCTACTCCATCTCAGAGGAAAATGTTGTACTTTTATTCCACTACAATTATTTGAAAACTTTAGTTACTTTATAGATTTTGATTGTTATCGCAAACCATGCATTAACCACTTCAGCCCTATACTTTGATTTGATTTGAAAATAGCAGATCTACAATCTCACAACGCGTCGCAAAGCGACGCGTTGTGAGATTGTAGATCTGCTATTTTCAAATGACTTTTATACATTTTACACACTTGAAAACTTGAAAACTAATGAGCACTTTTACTTTTGGTGCGTCAAGTACATTTTAATGCCAAAACTTTTGTACTTTCAATCAAGTAAAATGTACTCATTTGAAAAATGTGAGTACTTCTTCCATCAATGCTCTTGATAGGCAGGCCTGTCTCAATCATCTGTCTCAATCGCCTGATTGCATTCATTTTGCATAATCGTTACAATCGTTTCTATTCATCTGTATTCAAACAGCTGGATGATTTAACAGAAATGTCATATTTCTATCATCATTTCCACATCTTGTCCATGCTTTTTGAACAACTTGTCTCTGCTCTGCTGCTTGTATTTGCATTATTCTCCTGATAAAATGATGCATGACATTTTGAGCAAAGTAGACTAGCTAAGGTATTGCTTACATTTACTTTGAATCAGTATTTTTTTAGACTATGTAAAACAAATGCTTACTTACAGTCTTACACTATTCACTTTGAAAAACAAAAAATTACATTCACACGTTTACCGTAGCCTATTATAGATGGTTGAGTAAATAAGGACTCGTTTGGACTAGAAAAACACATCAACAACTTAACCTGAATTTGAGATCAAGTTAGCTAGAGAAACATGAGCTCTGATGTAAACATCCAACTCATTCTAGAATCGTAATGTACAGCAGACATATCTCATCCTCTTAAAATCATATGTTAGGATCAGTTGTTCATGCTCACTCAAACAGTATTATAAGAAACATTCCCTGTGTTGTAGGCTGTGCATTGCACGGTCACAACATTCAAATGAGTAATGACTTGTTGACTGTGCTCTCGCATCCCCTGCCCCCCAGGTGGAATAGAAAGCATGGTGTTTACTAGGGCAATTTACTTGGGGACCCCCGGGCGGGTCCTCAAATGATTTTAGGGGGGTCCCCAGTTGATTAGCTTAATGTGCAAGATTGTTTTCTCACTCAACAGTAAACAAGCCAACATACAGTTTAAGTGTATAGAGGGTACCTGCACATTTCTAGAATAACAATTTAAGGATACAACCATTACTAGGATTTGATAAGACCTAAAGTAACCAACAAACTGTATTATAAATAATTGTCAAACATTGGCCAAATTGTCAAATATTACTTAAGAATGAGGCAAAAAAAAAGAAAATAGACGATCTTCAAGCTTGTAGTTCGGCTAGTAATTAGCTGTAGAACCGAGTCAAACTAAATGTAATGCCTAAACTGCTACAATTCCACACGTTTGTCAGGGTGGGGGGCCCCCAGTTCAAATGCGATTATTTTGGGGGGTCCCCAGTAAAAATATGATTATTTTGGGGGGTCGCGGCCTGAAAAGTTTAGGAACACTCGTATACTAGTTACGTACGCAACTCAACTACTTTCACTTGTGTTTGAGATGATTTTGTAACAGACTACGCAACACAACTTATCATAATAAACCGAGGGTTCACATTTCAATCTATGCATCTATAAAATATTGTGGGAATATAAAAGCCGTTTTGATAGCTAAATATTGGACAGGTAGGCCACACCACTTTTTGTTTTCTTACCCATGGCTTTGAGTCAGTTTATTCATGCTGATCGGACAACGGTTGAATGCTGGAGGTCATTCTGATTCAGATACACGGTATGTCAGGGGTCTTCAACAGGGGGTCCGGGACCCCTAGGGGGTCCTCAGAGCTACTATAGGGGGTCCGCCAAATCTTTGTGTAATAGGATTTAGTTTTTTTACATTAACCACTTGAACCCTAGAATTCATTTTCTGAGGGGAACATTAGCCGAAAATAGCAGATCTACAAGCTCTCAACGCCTCGCGCTGCGAGGCGTTGAGAGCTTGTAGATCGGCTATTTTTGGCATTTTTTTAGGTATAGAGGGAGAAAAGAGCAGACTAAGTTAAAAAAAAAACTTTAATCTGAAACACAATGTTATACAATATAGAGTAGGGGGTCCCTGCTTCATCTCTCTCTCAGCTAGGGGGTCCTTGGCCTGAAAAGGTTGAAGACCCCTGCGGTATGTCATATTTCAGTCAACCGGATTCATTGGGACTCGTTCAAAGCAAAAACACCGGCACATCTAAGGAAGAAAGGCGTGTATTGATCTCGATCCATTATCTAAATCGATTTGACCTCTGAGGTTGCTGGCGAATTGCGGCCTAAATCTTAGACACAGAGCTTTGCCTTCATGGTTGACTTTCAATGCAGCAGTGGTTCTCAAAGTAGGGTCCCCAGGGGTCCGGGTCCCCCCAGGGGTCTTTGTGTGTTTTTTTGATATATCTTGAAAGTATTGGAAAATGCTGCATGAATTCGAATTGAACACAAATCTTCTCTTCTGGGGGTCCCTGGCACAAAACCTTCTCAGATGGGGGTACGTGACCAAATGTATATCAATTTGGGTGTCCTTGGCACGAAAAAGTTTGAGAACTACCGCGACACAGTATCTATCAATCAATCAATCAATCAACTGTCTGCAGGGTATTCGTATATACTCTTACCTGCCACAGCCTATCAGCAAAACAATGTAATGAATGTCCTTTACAGCAGCACCTCAGCTTTAAGCTTTGTGAAACAAATCAATACTTCACTGCTCAGATGGAGAGGGTGCTAAAAAAAACAACTATTACAATTAGTATAGCCTGGCAACATGACTTTTTTAATCCCTTGTTTATCTTTCTCAAAGCACGGAAAATGACAGACACACACACACGCACACACACGCGCGCACACACGCACGCACACGCACACGCACACGCACACACACACTGTAATATTATGTTATTTTCAGTTTTTTTCTCCCCAACACTATTTCATCGCTGTCGGGCAGAAACCTTGTATCTCCATATTTCAACTTTTTAAAGTTTTTTCTTAGACGAAATCCCTGGTTCATCATACAAGTGTGGCACACAAAAAGTAGTTAAAATAGCCGATCTGCAAGCACACAACGCCTCGCATCGCGAGGCGTTGTGTGCTTGCAGATCGGCTATTTTCACTACTTTAAAACATTTTTTTAAAGAACAATAAAAAAGGAACGCTTTTGGATATACAAGCTTTCCACCTCGACAGCGCCGATTTAATCTAATTCCTGGCTTGTATCATTTATATTTTCTCTCCTTTTTGTCAATCCTTCCAGCGTAGATCGGGCTATTTTCACTATTTAAACAAAAAGTTTTTAAAACGACAACAAAAAACTGGAACGCTTTTGGACATATACGACCTTTCCCCCCCCGACAGGGACAATTTAATTCCTGGGTTGTATTATTTCAGTTTTTCTCTCTCTCTCTCTCATATTTTTTTCAATCCTCCCATCCATGTAATCCAGTGGCATGCTCAGCAGCACCTCTGGGGCCAACACCGTGGGGGCAGCTCCCAGACAAAGTCACATTAGCTTCTCTCAACCTTCCCTGGTGGTAATCGGCTCTGCCGGGTCAGGGCGTTTTGCAAGAGTCCCCCCCCCCCCTGCTCACCGTTAACCCATTTAGACCAGGAACGCATGGATTTCTTTGGCTATCTACAAGCTCACAGCGCGGCACCGAGTGCCACGCTATGAGCTCGTAGATCTGCTATTTTTGAAAAATCGGGAACATTCGTGAAAATCTTGGAACATATGTTTTTTAAAGCGAACATTTGTAAAATATTTAGTTCCAGGGATAGCCAGAAGCAAAGATTTGAGTTACTAATGTCCGCAAAAAAAAAAAGGAACAATGAAATATTTGCTCTCATGATTTTTCAAAAAATAGCAGATCTACAAGCTCATAGCGCGGCACTCGTTGCCGCACTTTGAGCTTGTATATCTGCTATTTTTCAATAGCCCTAAGAAGGTAGCGGCGCCTTTGATACATTTTGTCATCGATATGTGTTTATAATGTGTTTATAGCCATGTGTCACGTGAAGCTTGACCAATCACTTTGTTGACGCACCTGACCAATCAGAACGTTGACGCACACGGACAGTCAGGTATAGAGCGGCTAGCGCCGCTAAAAATGACACACATATGCTGCGTTCCCGGTCTTAAAGGGTTAATAGTTTAGAGAGAGAGAGAGAGAGAGAGGAGGGGGGGTGATGTTGGTAGAGAGGGGGGGGGGGGGGGTGTTGGTGCAGGAGTGCTACAACGGCTTACCTGGAGATTACAACATCAGCAGTTCACTCACAATGCAACCCCTGTAGGATTTGGCCAGCCATTAGCCCCTCTAGTAGTACTATGCTGATTTGATCCGTGCGCACTTGGGAGGATTGAGGGGACTTATTGGCCGGGGTGCATGGTGGCTATGATGATGACAAAGTATATTACGCAGATGGACTGACGCTGTTGCCGCACCCGGAGAATCTCAGAAATGGGGGGGATTGTATGGGAATTGTACTGACCCCCCCCCCCCCCCCAAGTCAGTACTCATAGATCTTAATTTTAATATAAAACATGGTACAATCTTGAAGGGATAGTTCACCCCCAAAATGACTTATTTTCTATCGATTAGTCACCCCATGGAGAATATTTCTTGGGTGGTGCAACCCGCCCCTATATGTGAGGTTTGGACATCGACCCAATTGCACTCCCCCAACCCTGCGCTGTGATTGGCCACCATTGTACCCCCCTAATCCTGCACCGTGATTGGCCACCATGACTCTATTCAGGACTGTGATTGGCTAGAAACACATGACACATGTGCATAGCCCTATAAATAGGACTATGCACTTAAAAAAAACACTTTTATGTTTTTTTTTTAAAGTGAATCACTTCCATCACTGTGATGACCACTGTGACCACACCACCCACTTCACACTGGGTGTGATTTTTTTTTTTTTTTTTTTTTCATTTCTAAGCCATTCATTTGATGACCGGCAGCACAAAGAGTCTCCTTTGTGTCTTCTTCCGGAGCCGCTGCCTATACCGGTACGCTGGTCCTCAAATTATTGACTCAGGAATGCGACAAAAACAAAAGAATATCCATGAATTCAAATCTCCATGGGGTGACTAATCGGTTGAAAAAAATAAAACTATCCCTTTAACTAAGTTGGATAATGTACAGTAGATTTCCTCGATAACCTGAGAAAACCCTGGCTTAGCTGTCTCCGTCTATTAGTTGACAACACTTTGAAATAATAATTAGTACATTTTGTATGACATGTTGTATTTTTCACATCTATAAATACCCACTTGAGAGAGAAATAAAGTGCGTTCATTTATTTTATTTTTTTATCTTTAGTACATTCGGTTTGATGTAAAGATAAAAGTGAACCTGAACACTATCTTCAGTATTGATCAAACTGTGACATTTGTAAGAAAACATAAATAGTCGTAGAATACTTAATATTCTTATATTCTATGCCCAGTTGGTATGCTCCAGTGAAACGTTTCTCCAACGCAACATTCCATTAATTACCTCTCTAGCCATCATTCTTCTCTGTCTGCCTGTCACTGACCTTGAGGGGGAAATGGTTAGCTTTAGAAGTCTAGAGATTTCTCAAATAAGATGGTTGATTATGTTGGTACATCTGAGATCCAGGGACGTGCACAGATAGACTCTAGGTGGCGCTAGAGCACCTGCCCTTTGCCCTCTTGACCAGAAGTGCCCTTTTGAAAAATTGATTTTTTTTTTGTTCCAGTTTACAGCAGGGGGTCCTCAGAGTTACTACAGGGGGTCCGCCAAATCTTTATGTGATATGATTTTTCTTTTTACCATAACCACTCGAAACCTAGCATCCCTTTTCTCAGGAGAACTTTAGCCAAAAATAGCCGATCTACAAGCGCACAACGCCTCGCGCTGCGAGGCGTTGTGGGCTTGTAGATCGGCTATTTTTGTTAAAGAGGTATAGGTGTAGAGGGGGAAAAAAAGAGCAGACCAAGTAAACAAAAAAAAGTATAATTTACTTGAGCACCTGCCCCTCAAAATGTCTGTGCACGCCACTGCTGAGATCCTCCCTGGAGAGACCACAGATGGAGCGCTAGGCTGTGCGGGTACGGGTGCTGTGTGGCTATGGAGGCCCCTGTTGTTGTTAAGCTGACAATGGAGGGTCTGAACGAACGGTTGCTGTTGCTGTGATGCTCCTGGTTGGAAAGGATGAGTCCATGGGGGCTTTTGATCGGTGGTGGAAAAAAGTACTCAAATTCATTACTTAAGTAAAAGTATCAATACTGCAATATAGAAATACTCTGTTACAAGTGAAACTCCAGAATTCTAAATTTACTTGATTAAAAGTACAAAAGTATTGGCATCAAAATGTACTTAAAGTACCAAAAGCAAAAGTACTAAAATGTTTGAAAATAGCAGATCTACAAGCTCACACCGCGTCGAGCTTGTAGATCTGCTATTTTCAAATAGCCTAGGTATAAAATAGGGCTAAAGTGGTTAATGTACATGTTCCATAATATCATAATTTATATCTGAAAAGTAACTATAGTATCTAAAGTTTTCAAATAATTGTAGTAGAGTAACAGTACAATATTTGCCTCTGAGATGTAATGGAGTAAAAGTATCGGAAATTGGAAATACTCAAGTAAAGTAAACTCAAAATTGTACTATAGTACAGTACTTAAGAAAAAGGTACTTAGTTACTTTCCACCACCGCTTTTGATCATGACGAAATGTCGGTGGATGACATTGTCCATCCTTTATCATCAAATACCTTCATCATCAACGTCTTGTGTTTGTGCTGTGTTGCCTGCATCTGCAGTAGCATGCGCGCTGGGCAGGACCTGGCTGCTTGAGTGTCTAAACGGAAGTACCGGAATTTGACGGAAGTATCGCCCAAGGAAATTACGCGGGGCGGCAGTGGCTCAGGGGTAGAGTGGCCGGTAGAGCGGCCGGATGGAAGCCGTGAGGTTTCCAGTTCGATCCCGGGCTCCCCCAGAGTTAGTGTCGAAGTGTCCTTGAGCAAGACGCTGAACCCCTAATTGCTCCCGATGAGCAGGTTGGTGCCTTGCATGGTTTCCTCCGCCATCGGTGCATGAATGTGTGTGTGAATGGGTGAATGTAATGCGCAATCTATGTAAAGCGCTTTGGATAAAAGCGCTATATAAATGCACCATTTACGTTGACGCTTTACAAATCCGTTTACATTCTGCGCGAATGAAACAAGTGTTGTGATTGGTCGAAAAATATAGTTTCCGGGGGAAATACGTACGGCGTAAGCCCCGCCCCTATAGACACTCTCTGCATTAGGTCGTGGCCAGGCTTTTCTCTTCGCAGATGAGTAAGGCTGGGAACGAGGCATAGCAGCATGTCATTATCCTTTTCCAGTACATGTCTACATTTTTGGGCCAATTAAACATCCAGTCGTGCTTCCATTTTTCTTCTTCTTGCATCAGCTTGTGCCTGTGAAATGCATGTTGATATTCACCACATGAACTTATAGCATCCCTATTCTTGGCAAGTCATAATAGGGGGAACATTCGGTGTAAATAGCCTGGAGCGTATAGATACATGAGGATCTATAAATGAATGAATGAACAAACTCTACTGTATCTATTTGCACTTCAACGTTCAATTAGCTGTTGCATTCCTACTCCGAGGATTTATTTCCCAGCCTGTTCTGTCCTCGAGTAGCTCTATTGTGTTGTAGCAGAATACTACTAATCATAACGGCATGGTTCATTCCCTTGCTAATTTCACTATACATGGCAACGCCTTGGCCCTCTTTCTTTCCGTCAGCAACGTGCCAACAAGCATGTTGCGGATGCCCGGGGAAACATTGGCAAGCCGCATTAAATCCTAACTTAATCAAGGGTCTTCCGCAATTGTCGCTAAATCAGCCCCTTTTAGTTGTTGGCTTTCCCTTTTAATTCATTACAAGTGAATGGGCTTTTATTGGCATGACCATTTTAACAGGAACCCGGGGAGCGTGCGCAGCCTTGTAAGGCTGAATCGACGGGGGTAATTTATGAAGGGATCGGCGGCAGACTCCGGGCCAAAGCTGGCGCGAAACAAACCGAGCCAAGAGAGAGAGAGAGAGAGAGAGATTAAGAGATTTGTAGTCTCGATCGCACCCACTCTCCCCGGCTTCTTTTATTGTCCCTCCAAATTCTTTTTTTTTTTCATTCTCGTCCCCGATGTGTGTTTGTTTTCCTGCTGCTCATCCTCCTTTCAATCATGGGTACATTGTCAATCTCGGTCTGGATCTCTCAGCCTTCATCTCCCGTATAGGGCTTTATTATGCTGTTTCTTTGTTTTTTCTTCTATTAGATATCCCACAGATCAAACCCCTCATATGTCCTCCCCAGTGACTCATAGTCATTATCGCTCTTTCGCTTGGCTCCAATTATTTTCCATGCGCTATCACAGTGGCGTATCCATTTAAAATGCGACGTTGAACTTCTTAAGCGCCGGTTCACTGTGAGGTTATAAGAGCAAACCTTTTGGCGTATGACATCGGAGAAGAACGAAAAAGTGAAACCGCGTACGGGTACGCCATCCTCATCTATTTGATGGTGGCCTGAAGGGGTGTTCTCTTCCCCTTTTTAATAATTTAAGATTCGGGGTCACCTTGCTTACAGGTGGAAGAAAAACTAAATCAAGGCACATTAAGTGAGGGCACTGAGGTGAGGGCACTCGGGTGGCGCAGGGGTAAAGTGCCTGCCTACTGCCACGGAGTTTAGAGCCAAATTCCAATACTCAAATGTCTGCCTCCTCGCGTCATCTGTCCTCCAGCATGGAGATGTTATGGTGAAATTGGTGACCTGACGAACCGTGTGACCATCTTGTGGACTTCACATAACGGGGTGATCTTTGTCACCGCACGTACTCCTATGGTCTTGGGCAGCGCTGGGAATGTAGGGCGGAGGTGGTGGCGACATCCTCCCAGCGGGGGTTTCTCACTGGCTGGTGAGCCAGTAGGGTACACCGATAGCAGTGGTGTAAAGCAACTTAAGTACATCTACTGAAGTGCTGTACTTAAGTACAATTTTGAGGTATTTTTTACTTTACTGGAGTATTTCCATTTCCCAGTACTTTCACTTCTGCTCCACTACATCTCAGAGGCAAATATTGTACTTTTACTCCACTACAATTATTAGAAAACTTTAGTTACTAGTTACTTTGCAATTGTCAATTATTATATTATAAAACATACATTAACTACTTTAGCCCTATTTTATGCAACGGCTATTTGAAAATAGGAGATCTACAAACTCACAACGCGTCGCATTGGGACGCGTTGTGAGCTTGTAGATCGGCTATTTTCAAACATTTTAGACTTTTACCTCTAACAGAGTATTTCTACATTGATTAAAGTATTGATACTTTTACTTAAGTAAAACATCTGAGTACTACTGAACAATAGTGGCAAGCAGTGGGAGGGATTTATTGCCATAATTATGACAAACAATTATTGGCTACCCTAAATGTTTCATGCACATAAAAAAAAACTACACTCAGATATGTCAACAAAAGTGATTGATATTTGTCCTCAGCAGTCAAATGAGGGTCGAGGCTGGCCAGGAATCTCTGCTCATACTGAACGTTTTGCTTTTGATACAATAAGGAATTGCTCATGCAATTCCTCCCGAGTGCCTTATTTCTTAAACAGGTCCCAGAGCAGCCCGGCTTAGTTTGGGGGGGGAGGGGTGTTTATCCATTGTCAATGACTATGCAGGATTAGCATTGCATTCCAACAACATTAACTACAGTGTGCTATAAGGCCCTTACCTTTTTCGATATTGATACACATCACAATATCGGCATGGAATGTCACATATCACATTGTTCATCACACTGGTATATATACATGGTGATTTAGACAAAATATGATATACCACGATTTACAATATTAAGACAATGCCACAATATGATTTCAGTGATGGATGATAAACAATCCATATTGATCTATTGGCCAGCTATAGCCCTCGCCAGCTACAAAGTCTTGTGTTTCCGTGAGTTATTGTTTCTGGCCGTCCCGTGGCTTTCCAGCCTGTGCCCCACCCGGCCTTGCTCACTTCCTCTGCCTTATTTCATATCTCAGCGATAAGCTCTCTCAGCCAGATTTTCTTACATCTCATATCTCCCTTCGATCTCCCTCTCTCTCTCTCTCTCTCTCTCTCCCCCCACCTCTCCTCCCCCCACTCCCACTCTCCCCTTTTCCTATTATCTCTCCTCCCTCCTCGCCTCTCCTCCCCTCCCTATCTCCCCCTGTCGTTCTAGCTTTGCAGAGATAAGGTTTGCTGTCCCCAGTGAGTTCTCGGTGTCGATACTAATGTGACGCTATAATTGATGAACCGTCACCCTCACCCCCCCCCCCCCCCCCCCGCCCTCCCTCACACACCCGTACATTCCCTCTGCTGACCTTCCCGCTCGAGTGCCTTATTGCGAAAAAATATTTCTTGCTGCACAATCACATGCCAGTCACCCTGCTGTATATATGCCATACTTATTTTTTGAAGTGGTGCTAGCCACTTCTACGAGTGACTTTTTGTGTATGTGCTGTATGTCTGTCTGTCTGTCTGTCTGTACTGTATGTCTCCATGTCTCCACTAGCACGAACACCTGCAGCTGATAGCAACACAAACCTGCACCTCATTACAACACAAAGAGAAAGGCACAGCATGGCACTCACACACACATGCGCCTCTTAGAAAGACACACACGCACACGCGCACGCACACACACACACACACACACACACACACACACACACACACACACACACACACACACACACACACACACACACACACACACACACACACACACACACACACACACACACGGAGAGACACTGTGCGCACGCATACTCAGGGGCACACACACGCACGACACGTGTTATAGCAGCAGCCTCCAGTTTGGATGTTTAAATGGATAGTTCACCCAAAACATTTCTTCTTTTCTATCGATTAGTCACCCCATGGAGACTTGAATTGATGGATATTCTTTTTTTTTTTGTCGCATTCCTAAGGTGATGACCAGCAGTTCCGGTAGGAGATACAAAGGAGACTCTTTGTGTCTCCTGTCGGAACCGCTGCCGTTCATCAAATTATTGGCTTAGGAATGCGACAAAAACAAAAAAAATATCCATGAATTCAAGTCTCCATGGGGTGATAGAAAAAAAGTAGTTTTGAGGGTGAACTATCCCTTTAATTTGCAGTATTTGCAACACCTGCTGTGATTTGCTTCAAGTGGCGCTGGTGAGAAGCCTACTGAAATGAATGGACATGGATCAATAGCTCAATGAAATAAACCCATCAAAGGCAGCGCTTACTTCACACCTTTTCCACAGGAGAAATCCTGAGATTGACTGAGATTTCAAACTATTGACCTTTCAATTTGATTGCAAAGCGACGCCGTCAGCTTGTAGATCAGCTATTTTCAGTGAACAGATTTGGTGTAGAGGGGGAAAAGGAGGGAGCCCCTGTGTGACACTGTATATAGGGGTTTAAGTGGTTAACAAACGTCCTCCACACCCTCCCCCTCTCATAAAAGAAAAGCATGCGTGATGTTTGAAGATTGCACATTACAGCGAGATGAGAGGCGGCCGAGTCAATTGGCAGTGGCCACTGGCCAGGTCAGAAAAAGTCACATTCTCTATAATGCGTTTTTTACATAATGGCACTCAGGGAGGAACACAGTGTGGTTGTCAAGCTGGATCAGGTGGGATCTACCGCTCTCGACGGATCCCCAATTACATTATGGGATGCTTCAATCCCAGGCTCCTTAAAACCTGAGTGCGACGAGTGTGTCCATTTTTAACATGGAGTGAATGGAAGTGAATGAATCACGGTGCCACACTGCCCTCGTTGAGCTATACGCTGGACCACTCGGAGAAATGCCAAGGACCTTGAGACCGCCTATTGCCAGTGGAGAGCGGCGACTTCGAGACGCTAATCCTTGCGGGTTGAAGGGCTGCTTATTAGGAAAAAAGCTTTGACGTCAGCCGTCGTCGTCAGCATCTTAATAACACATTCCCTGCCAGGGCGTTTTCTAAAACAGGCTGCAGCCTCTGCCAGCATTTTTTTTTTTTTTCTTACCTTTTCAAGTAGTCACAGAATATTTATCTCCAGTATGATCGATTCCCCTCATGGTTGCTAATCACAGAGGGTTTCACTGTGCTTCCGCTAAAGAAAAAAGAAAAAGAAATGTTTCGCCAAAGATACATAGTGAATCACAGGAGCCGAGATACAGAATATTTCCCAAATACTTTAACCAGGAAGTGAACGGAGCAGTAAATCTTTGGATCACGTTATCTCCATTTTTTAAAGATGTTTTAAAACGTCTTTGGCAGGCAAAGTGTTGTATTTGTGTTAGATGGACCGACACACAGACTGGCATCAGAAGTGATGCTGAACGGTTCCTGGCGGCTTTGATATTGCAGCTGGAAACAGCCGGGCGCCTATAGCTGTCACACGGGACGGAATCGCTGACGTCACCCTCCTCCAATGGGTTCTTCTTTTAGACTTATTTTTATGCTCGTTGGTGTCTGGTGCTGCTGCGTGTCTGGGGTTTTTTAGAACAGTCCTGCTGTCATTTTCGATAAGTGCAAATGGCCTCTGTTTGACTGTGACTGGCTTCTGTTCTCCACGGTAGTCGCGCGGTGGGAGTTTAATGAACTACCGCAATTAGATGTTCTATGGCACTAATTGTGTTCTGTGTGGGCTGAAAGCAGCGGGAATGTTCCATATGGCTTCCTGTGATTGACACACTCATATGCCACTGAATATTGTTTTACTTACCTTTTTTTTTCTTTTTTTGCTTCATTACTTTATATAGATTTTACCCTCCTTGCTGCTTATATTAGAGTTATGCTTGGGCATCAAATCCAATTTGCAATTTTCTGAAATTGGAGCTCTTGCGGCCGTTGCATAATGAGGGTGACTTTTCCCCCCCCAGAGATGCAGAAATGACCGCCTCATGTGACATTGAGTGAAAGTGAAGGATTTATTGCCTTACTTTAGGTTTAATACTGAATCTCTTAAACCCTACATACTTTGTTGACCAGGGTCCCCCTGGGGTCTATACCAGAGGTTCCCAAGTACCCCCGGTCCACAGACCGGTGCCGGTATGTTATCTGTCCCATGCAAAAATGTAAAAGCATTTAAAAGTCAGTCACAAGTTGTCAACTAGGATTTAAATGTAATCTCAACAAAATGAATGCCTAATAGTAGTACGCTATTTGAGAACTGGTGTTTCATCACGGAAGAAAATGCATGAAAAAACTGCATCTAATCAGATTTTGGTCAAAAAGGAGTTCATTTGTCAGGACAGGTTTTGCTACACAGTCACTGGTCATTGGCTTCGTAGGACAAAATCGACAGCATCCATCTCTAATGTCAGCCAGGGTGGCAGTGAGTGACACGACCCTCAAAGGGGGACATTTTGAAAAGCTTATGAATTGGCCTCATGGTGGCTCAACCCCTGTTCATCTTTGACGATAATCACCAGGCCTGTCAGGGAGAGCGCCTTACTCGTCTGCGCTTCAAACATCCGGACAGGTTCTGAAGAAATATGAAATGCCTGGCCTTTTCTCCGAGAGCACCGAAATGAATTTGTCGCATAACTGAGTGCTGGGCCATTAGTTTCATTATTTAATTGTGGCGAGCCGTGAAAGATATTAATATAACCTCCAATGGAGTTAAACGTCAAGGTTAAATATAGTGAAAAATGACTCGAGTTGAAAATCAAATGTCATTAAGTCAGCTGAGCTGCAGAGTCCTAATGCAGTACACACACACACACACACACACACGCACACACACACACACACACACACACACACACACACACACACACACACACACACACACACACACACACACACACACACACACACACACACACACACACACACACATGCAAAAAATGCACAGTCATTGCACGTACTGCTGGTAGCAACATTGCACACAGTGAAATTTGTGTACTTTGAGCTTCCTCGCATGTGACAATAAACACCCTTGGACACTTGAATGAGGCATAAGCAGATTTTTCACCATTTCCCCAACACTGACACTGCATTTATGCTCCAGCTCTTCCCCCAGCCTGGGTGTCCAATCACCAGCCAAGGTTTTGAGGCTGGAATGCAGTACTTTTCTCCACCGAGTGTTGGAGGTCACGACTTGCGAGCGTGTAGATCGGCAATTTTCACTGCTTTTGAAGACTTTTGAAAACTAATGACAACAGTACGTAAAACTGGCATGGCTAAATGATTCATGTATTAAACATTGACAAAGACTAAAACTAGGAAAATGTTTCTCTACTAGAGATGTATTGGTGTAGTGGATTTGTTTATGGTTATATCTGAGTCAGAGTGACATGCCTAGACTATATGGGCATATTGGGTTTGTTTATGGTTATGTGTGAGTCATAGCGACATGCATATACAGTATGAGCACAGGGACGTGCACAGATAGACTCTAGGTGGTGCTAGAGCACCTGCCCTTTGCCCTCTTGACCAGAAGTGCCCTTTTGAAAAAAAGAAAAAAAACTTTTTTTTTTCCTCCAGTTTACAGCAGGGGTCTTCAACAGGGGGTCCGGGACCCCTAGGGGGTCCTCAGAGTTACTACAGGGCGTCCGCCAAATCTTTATGTGATATGATTTTTCTTTTTACCATAACCACTTGAAACCTAGCATCCCTTTTCTGAGGAGAACTTTAGCCAAAAATAGCAGATCTACAAGCCCACAACGCCTCGCGCTGCGAGGCGTTGTGAGCTTGTAGATCGGCTATTTTTGGCAAAGAGGTATAGGTGTAGAGGGAAAAAAGAGCAGACCGAGTAAACAAAAAAAAGTATAATTTACTTGAGCACCTGACCCTCAAAATGTCTGTGCACGTTTGTTTATGGTTATGTCTGAGTCATACTGGCATGCCTACAGTATGTAGTTGAATTGGGTTTGTTTATGGTTATGTCTGAGTCATAGTGACTCCCCCGTCCGTCCGTCCGTCCGTCCGTCTCGTCTCGAGCAGACCACTCAACTTTTTGTATAGGTGAACCTCCATGAGGACATGTTTCTCGGCTACAAAACAGCCTCTCGTCGTTCGATCAACAGGCCTCTTTCACCTCCTGTTGACCCCCTTGCTCATCTCACCCCAATCCGGTCGCTTCTCATTAGGCGCGTGATCATCACTTGCCTAATTAGTGCACCCGGAAGGCACTATCGCCGTAGCGCACGGAAATATCCATGCTGCTAGACTGCTGTTCGCACATTCCAGAAGCTGTCTGTTTCCCAAGGGATAAGTTATGGTTGTATTTATTGAAAGAGTTGGTGTGAGAATTTTTTTTTGGGGTGTATGCATCATACTGTATCAGTCCATATCACCTCTTATACAGCTTGAAAGTGAAAGTTATGTTTAAAGGTAGGGTAAGTGATTTTCTTTTGTTAAAATAAGTGTTAAATAGCTTTATATTCTGATAGTACTCATTGCTATAGAGTGTTTGTTCAGTAAAAGGAGTCTCCTCGTCTCTCCAGCTCTTTAATAAACACAAAATACATTTTCGTTTCAGTTTCAGTTTCATTTCCAATTTTATCCAATCAGGATAGAGAACTCAATCAGGATACAGATTAAACAAGTGAAATTGGAAGTGATGACACTAAGAAATGAGCATACAAAATTGGAACTGGAACACTATAAAAATGAAGCTTAAAAATGGGTACTTTCTCCTGATTGGCTGAGATTTTGACACCTACCGAAAAATGTATTTTCTGTTTATTAAAGAGCTGGAAAGACGGGGAGACTCCTGTTACTGAACAAACACTCTATAGCAATGATTACTATCAGAATATAGTGCTTTAACCTTTTAACAAAATACTTTTTGTTTTAACCAAAAAATATCACTTACCCTACCTTTAACTTTTGCTCTTGTCTCTGCCCCCACCCACCCACCAGTGGTGGAAAGTAACTAGGCTACTTACTGTAGGCTACTTAAGTACAATTTTGAGGTACTTTTACTTTACTGGATCATTTCCAATTTGCAATACTTTTACTTCTACTCCACTACATCTCAGAGGCCAATATTGTATTTTTACTCCACTACAATTATTTGAAAACTTAAGTTACTAGTTACTTTGGAGATTTGAATTACTATAACAAAACATACATTAACCTCTTCAGCCCTATTGAAACTTTGCCTATTTGAAAATAGCCAAGTAGGCTATTGTAGATCTGCTAATTTCAAAGCATTGTTATACATTTTTGGAAAATTGTGAAATGGGGTATTCTGCATAATCAGTAGTTATAGGTTTAATGCGAATACTTTTTTATTTTTTACTCAAGTACATTTTTGAATACCGGACTTGTATTTGTAACAGAGCATTTCTACATTGTGGTATTGGTACTTTTACCTAAGTACAAAATGTGAGTACTTCTTCCACCATTGCCCGCCCGCCCGCCCATCTCGCTCTCGCTCTCTCTCTCGCTCTCGCTCTCGCTCTCGCTCTCTCTCTGTCACCTTGACCTTATATGAAACCCTCTCCCTGTGCCTGGGGACATGTCAGCCCTGGTCTGTATACTGAGCCTTGTCCTCTAACGTGGTTATTTCTTTAACGTTTGACGGGTGACACACAGGACATATGGGTCGGGTCCACTCGTGTTACTAGACCTACCTTGACCTCCGCCTGACCCGCATAACATTTGAACAAAAGAACATGTGGTAAATTGAGGCATAAACTGCGGTTTAGCAGGCTGGTAGATGTAATAAGAAGTGGAGGAGAAGAGACATCAGGTTCCCAGGTTTCCATATTCACCATTTATTTCAGCATCAAGTAGCATCATAGCAGAAGAAGCCAGGAGCCGAAGCCCCTGGCCTAACAGCCAAGCAGAGTGTCCCTGATTGATTAGCAGACGCCAGTCTGGGCCTGAGTCAACACACTATTATTCTGACTTTAGCTTTTTGTAGATTACATTCTATATGTTTTTACTTGCATACTGGTTAAAATATAACCAGATACGACAAACACACAATAAATCCAATGAATGAATACAAGAACATGATTTATTATTTGAAAACTTTAGTTACTAGATGATTATATTACAACACATACATTAACCACTTTAGCCCTATTTTATACATAGGCTATTTGAAAATAGCCGATCTACAAGCTCACAACGCGTCGCGATGCGACGCGTTGTGAGCTTGTACATCTGCTATTTTCAAGCATTTTAGTACTTTAACTTTTGGTGCTTTAAGTATATTTTCATGCCAATGCTTTTGTACTTTTACTCAGGTAACATTTTGCACACAGGCCTTTTACTTGTAACAGAGTATTTGTTATAATATTGCTGTATTGCAGAAGGCTAAGGAGCTGCAGTTGACAGCGGGTCCATTCTGTACGCATACCAGCGTTTGATGACGACCCGCATAGCATTCGAACAAAGGAACAACACACAATAAAATCCAATGAATGAATACAAGAAAATAATGTAACTCTGAACTAATGAACTGTGGGATCCTTGTATATCTCCTTGGAGAATCAATCCGGGAACCCAATCACTTATTATTATTATTGTTTTGTTTTATTTTACCTCTAGGGCAAGCTCATTTCATTACCTGAATAACAGGAAATCAGGCGTGGCCTGATTTCCTTTATGCTAATTCCCTCGCTTCCTGCTCAAGGGCCTACCCCCCTAGGAGAGCTCCTTTTCAACTCTAAACAGCGATCTTTGCTGTACGATTTTCAATGCAAATTGAAAATCTGTCTTGAGAGATTGGAGGATAAACAAACAGCCGCAGACGTCCAAAACAATCAGACGTGCGGGCCAACATACAACAGCATGCTGTTAGTCAGTAATGAGACAGACTGGATGGTTGCATAGACAGACACAATCTACGCATGGGTGACCACCCAGAACGAGCTAACGCTGGCTTCATTGTCTCTCTGCCTGGCAACACCAGGTTGCCAGGTTTGGAGAGAAACAAGCAACAAGCATTAGCTCGTTCTGTTATTAGCGGTAAGCTTGTCGGGACTTTCAGCGCCGTCGGTATCATGGGACTCCACAATGAGTGCTTGGAGAAAAAAAACAGACTTTGCATTTGTTAAAATAGGTGAATTTGGGCTATTCACGCGCCTCCTATTATGCCAACGGTGGGGGTCGACAGGGGGATCTGTGGAGTAACTCAATGGGCATTTCTACGTTGGTGAGTGATTTGCCACACATCAAAGATAACACTTAAAATGCGCGGATGTCTCCTTTTAAGTACAGTACTTGAGTAAATGTACTTAGTTACTTTTGGACATGGACACTTAGTTACATGGGAATAGCATGTCCTCATCACTGTTATAAGCCCTACATCTAGGACGAAGAAGGAAAACAACATGTATTACAGTTCTTAAAAAGTTTTAATTGGCGGCTACAACTATAACATCGTCAGAATGCTGCTGAAGGCGAACCTAGGCTAAATGTCATATTTAATGACAAGTCAGGCTCAGAACCGTACCACAAACGGACAGTTAAACACTGAATCACCAAGACAAGGCTCTGTTCTCATTATCTACATTAGTAAGTGTTTCGAATAACTTGAATGCTGACACGGCGGCATGGCTAGATGTGTTTGTGGCACTCAAGAGATATTTTTTCAAGATCTTTCTGGGTCTTTTTCTGCCTTTTAATTATAGTTTGTAGTAGAGATGGACAGGAAACAGGGGGAGAGACTCGAACCTGCGGTGGCCAGCGGTCAGCGGTCCGGGCCACAAGATATATTTTTGAACTTATTACAATCTGTGTGGTTGGACACATTTACTTTTGGACACACGCGCATGCCACCCAGGTGAAACCAGCCGTTAATTTACGTTAGAATACGGAGATAGGAGGTTTCTGCCCGACAGCAACGGGCATACAGTATATATACAGTAAAAGACAGAAAACCTCCCACTGCTTCTCTCAGGAGGGGACCGCACACTCCAATGACGGTGGACAGGACTCACTTTTTATTGTATTTTCTGCACGATGTGTTTCACCGCGTTGGCTTCGTCAGGTGCTATGTAGCATCATATAGCACCTGGCGAAGCCAACACGGCGAAACGTGTCGTGAAAAAAATAATAATTAAAAATGAAGCATTAATTGAGTCCTGTCCATCGCCATTGGAGTGTGTGGTCCCTTACTGAGAGAAGCAGTAGGAGGTTTTCTGTCTTATGTACATTATCTTGCCTACCAGCACCTCCACCCTGGATGTGCGCTACGGCTACCTGATTTTATATTATATATATATATATATATATCTGTCTGCCCCTCTCTCACCTTTCTCTTGTGTTGGCATTTTCCTGTGCTTCTGCCAAACTGATGTCAAACCGCCCGGGAAAATAGAAGCCCTTTTTTTCTGTCCGTCTTTTGCAATCTCAATTCATTGTCTGACACTCTGGTCAAACAAAACAATGTATGTAGCCTGAAAATGTCTCCACTGCGGCTTAGCATTGGCCCACAAGGCGGGGGCTGTGTGAAATAATACTTTGCATTTCAAGTGTATGTATCTATCATGCACGTTATGCATATATTTCACACTGCCCATATTGATATGATATCTGACCTATCTTGTTGTTTCTATGTTTGTCTATCTATATCCTTCCACCTTTCTTGAAACTGCAATGATGGAGCTTTTACGACAACATATTTCACACACTTATTTAATACAATTATTTATTGTACAGTATTTCACAATATAAACCATTGTGTCTCACAATTAGCGTGTGTGTGCGTGTGTGTGTGCGCGTGTGTGCGTGCGTGCGTGCATGTGTGTGTGTGTGTGTGTGTGTGTGTGTGTGTGTGTGTGTGTGTGTTCACCTGAGCTCCAATAGTGAGCCCTGCAGTTTTTTCTTTTGTTGTGTTTTTGTTGTCGTGCCAACACACATAACAGATAATTTCTCTCACGGAACAGGGTTTCTACCTACGTGCATCACGTGTAATCACAACTGACATTCGGGGCTTTTCTCCGAGACCTTCTCCACAGTCGAGAGCAAAGTAGAGCACAGTAAACATGTTATTACGCGTTGACAAAGCTACAAGTGTTGTTACGCCGCTTTAGTTTGGATGTTTGGTTGCAGGCGCGTAAAGGTCACCGGCAAGTGTTTGATATCAATTATGGTGATTCCAGGGTAGCCACGCTTCACTAGAAACATAAGCACTTTGTTGTTAAAGTTAAGTATCACTCCGGTAGAGGTAGTTGAAGCATCTTGACAAGATGAACATGGCAGCAATTATTTTAGTGGCTGTAAGTGTTTTAGTGCTACTTTGGGGAAAAAATGGTGACATGCTCACACACTGTATCAGTCAACCTAACAGCCACTTACTTGCCTTAAGAATGACACAATAAATGGGTTTTATCAGATGTGCAATGGAAAAAAATATATATTCATATGAAAATATATATTCATATGAATATGATGTAGAGATTCTGATTCTGATTCTGATTCTGAAGAGCAGAAAATTGTGTTGAGGAACGTCATTCTGCAGGGGCATTGAGAGATATTGCAGTGTGGCTTTCAGGTGAATTAACAGTCACTGAATCATGACATCAGAAGAAAGTCAAGCATGCCGACTGCACTTCAATTATTGACTCTGATGATAGACTATGCACAACCATAGGACATTAGAGTATCGAGCTGGATTTCTATGAGGTTCCGCTCTCTCAGTTGTGGTGGGCTGTACATAGGATCTCCTTTACAGGGCTCACCCAGTAGTCATACTGGTTAGTGGAGGCATGCTAGCAACCTAGAGGAAACACTTGTCTAATCTCTTTTAATCTGTCCTTTTCTGTCCTTTTCATCTGTTTTAAGCATTATTATCAAATACATGTTGACTCTCCGAAGGCCAAATGATCTAGGTCAGGGGTTCCCACACTTTTCCATGCCGTGTCCCTATAAAAAAAGAACAAAGAAACGAAATCAGCTATTATGGAAAATAATAATATTCCAGTCGGGTGAAGTTGTCATCATTTATAAGGAAGATTTCAGCAGAGAGACAGCATACACAGATCAATATAGCCAGGCCTCCTGGCCTGACCAACAGCCCCTCGGGGCACAAGCCTCTTGAACACCCATCTAACACAGTTCTTATAGTCCACATTGTACCAGAGATGCTATTCTAAATTGTCATATAAGGTATGTAATAAAGATAAGAGCGAGGTACAGACATACAAATAGCTGACACAGTGAGAGTAGCATGGGGGAAACAGCTCAGCTGTTAAATTGACAGCTGTAGCTGAGTTGGAATTAGCACATTCATGTCGTCACCTTATTAAACTAATGGCCTAAGTCATTTTTTGAGGAAATTATATTTTTGCCTAAGTCAGGTCCTCATGACACTGGCCACCTCTGGTAAAATGGCCCAACTCCTAATTGAAAAGGATCATGCTGTTCCCTCCCCTTTTAGTATAATGGCCTAACTCCCTAGTGTGACTTACGACAAAATAGGCCTTTTGTTTGGCCTAAGTCACATGTTTTTGTGACTTAAGCCAAATTATTTACTGATTTAGGCCATTTTGTAATTTGTTTTGCTTTTTATTTTGGCCTAAGTCAGATTTAATCCTAAACCTATTTCAATCTCTTATGTTACATAACTGACAGACAGTGTTAATTCTATTTAAATAGTCATAATTTGTTATAAACATTTTGGGTGAAATGATTAAGAAATATCATATGGTTTTGTTCTGGATCAGTTTTTTATTTTTCCTGAAAACCTTGAAAAAATGACTTAGGCCATTAGTTTAATAAGGTGACGATGTGAAACCTTGCTTCAATGAGATAACCAACAAATACACAATATATATACTTTGTAAAATCTATTAATTTATGCCACCATACAGCAACAATAGACACATTTTGCCAATTAAATTAATACATTTTTCATTAATTCCTTATATTCTTTTTTCTTTTATTTTTTTCTGTCCTTTCCAATTAGCCATTCTGGCGGCCCCCACTTTGAAAACCACTCGTGTTAGCCTAGCTTTGATTTGAACCTAAACCCCATTGGTTACTTTCAATTATGTGCGTGGAAAAGGGGGTAAATGCAATGATGGAGAGAGGTGGCTATTTTTCTGTGCAGGCGTGCCTTCCTTCCCCACGCTAAATCCTTTAGTTAGCTTGGCAAGGATTAGGGCTGGAAAGTCTCTCATTTGCCTCCAAAGGCCCCAGGGATTCAGAAGCAGGAGAGAGAGAGAGAGAGAGAGAGAGAGAGAGAGAGAGAGAGAGAGAGAAAAAAAAATGTAATCCAGCTTTTCTCAACTGCTCTCGTCCGAGTTTTACTGTTTAATTTTTTTTCAATTTCTTCACAGCCTGCATGTGAATTTTTTGCTCACTTTAATCTCGGCGCCACGTGCTCCTGATTAATTTGGATATTTCCTCCTCCCGCCTTTTGTTCTGCATTTGAGGTCGGTGTTATTTGCGCCCCAATTTACTGTGAGAGGAGAGAAATTGCCACATTTGGCCGGCTGCCAATTTGAACCGGGGGGTTTATATGCCTACAGTATGCTTTTGTTTTGAGGTATTCTCATTAGTGTCAGATTGGACAGAAATGGAATGGGGGGTGGGGGGGGGGGGGGGGGGGGGGGGGGGGTGGAGGAAGAGTCCTTACGTCTCTCTGGGGCAGGTTTCTAAGCCCCGGGTAAGAAAGAGGCCTTGTACCTCACCTCGATGTCTGGAGGAAGGCCTTTAACCCGTTAAAACCGGGAAGGCATCTGTGTAACCACTTTAACCATTATTTTATACTTTGGCTATTTTTTTTGAAAATTCGTGAAAATGTGTGCAAATCATTGAATATATATATTTTAAAGCGAACATTTCTAACTCAAATCTTTGCTTTTGGGGGGGTCCCTGGAACCGCATATTTTGAGATGGTGGTCCGCGGTCAAATACATATCATTTTGGGGTGGTCCTTGACATGAAAAGGTTTGAGCACCACTGATATAGCAACATATAGTTTTCAGAAAACTATTAGGATTTAGAAGACATTTGTAGAATCCCTGAAGCAAAGATTGGAGTTACAAATGTTCGCTTTAAAAATATATATATATTCAAACATTTGCAAGAAATTTCACGATTTTTCAAAAAAAGACTGTAGATCTACAAGCTCCTAGTGCGGCACTCGGTGTCGCGCTATGAGCTCGTAGATCTGCTATTTTTTTAATAGCCAAAGAGATCTCAAAATGACACCGATGCGTTCCCGGTCTCAATGGATTAAGCTCTGAAAGAAAAGGCAAAAAAGAAAACGTGTTCGCCACGGTCTCCCGTGGATCCCGGGAACACTACACTGAAAAAGACTAGGGATCCCTACGGAGCTGAAATGCCCGAGGCTGTGTAGGATCTACAGTAAGGTAATGAAAATGCGCTGCGGGATAAAAGGTAATGGCTGAGTAAAGACTATAGCAGGAGCTATCAACACTATAAAGGGGATAACTTCAGAAAGATCTACAAGCCAGTGTATCTGAACGAAATAGTGTATCACCCCCTAGCTGTGACACAACCCCTTAAACTCTATAGTTGAAAGGAGTTCTGTTGTTTACAGAAAGAGAAATAAAGGGAGAAAGAAGAAAAAACATTTTAGAAAAACATGGTATCTACTAGGGACGCGCCGATAATGGAAATTCTTGTCCGATACCGGTGTTTAAAATAACAATTTAGCCGATAGCCGATATTTGTTTATTTCGTTTGTGCCGTTATTATTTCCCCTTTTTGAGCGAGGGAAACAAAAAAATCTTCATTTTACGAAATAACTGTTCAGGATCTGCAGGAACACAACATAACAGCCTCCTAACTCCTGTAACTTTAACCAGCAAAACAAAAAAAGAATAAAAAAACGCAGATACCGGCAAAAAAATACCGATAGTGGCAAATATCGTCCGATACCGATATGTGGCCGATATATCGGTGCATCCCTAGTATCTACATATTTACACTGCAGCATATCCATCCATACTGTGTGTACAGGTTTAGACATAAGGCAATCTGGGAACCCATCGGCAAAAATCCTTTGAATTTGCCTCTGGGGGCACCGTGTAGAGACCGGATGTGTAAAGGGAGTTGCCCTTTTGATTAATAATTTGATTAATCATTAATAATATAAATCTGCAAGGCAACTAGAATTAACTAAAGCTGTCAAATAATTGTAGTGCAGTAAAAAGTACAACATTCGCCTCTGAGATGTAGTGGAGTAGAAGTAAGGTAAAAAGTACCTTGAAATTGTACTTAAGTACAGTGCTTGAGTAAATGTACTTGGTTACTTTACCCTGCATCTAAGAGTGAAAAAGGTCATGAGATATGAATTGTACAAATAGGTGTGGCCATGTAACCTTCTCGATAGATAAATGAAGACGGTCCTCGCGGAACTTTGTTGGTTGATGGTGGTAAGTTAACACTGCGCGTATTACAATGGTTCATTCGGATTATGTCACTGGAGTGCTTTGGTCTTTTCCTGAACGGCAAACTGGTTCACGTGCCAAGGCGAGTCGTGTCTCGAAATGAGAACTCTCGCTCAAATGAACAAAGCTAACACGACTCTGACTGACGTTCATTGCCACGCACTTGCGTAGGAGGAAGGGTGACTGGATACCCTGGCTCTCTTCGTGAGCCTCTACCTTTGAACGTAGGCGGTGTCAGGTGTGACAGAGGGAAAGAGAGAGCGAGAGAGAAAGAGAGAGAGAGAGAGAGATAGAGAGAGACGGGGAGAGACAAAGGCAGCCAGAAGGCTGCAGTGGAAGTTCTGTAGGAAAGTGAGAGGGACCGTGACGTGAGATATGAGAGAGGCGGAGTTGCGACTGACAATGAAACGATGGAACATGATTCCTGTTTTTGTAGTTGTCTGGTACAATGACAATAAAGAGACTCTGATTCCGATGAGACAATGAATATTTTAAATCAACATTTGTTTTGAAAATTAGAGGTCTAAATCAGTGGTTTTCAACCTTTTTCATACCATTATATATTCGGCATTTGAGCCACGGACCACCATTTGATGGGATTTAGACTCTCAGACCCAAGACTTAGAATATTGTGTTGGTCATTGGATAATATTTTGTCCACAATTCCATGCTGTATTGATGTTGGTACCATAGGAGAGACAACAGGCAAACGTTGATCAAAATAACAATTATTTAATTAAGTAATGCAGATGTTTAACAATAATTTAACTCTTGAGAGCGTAAAATGAAACCGAATGGACCCGTAAGGGTCCATTCGGTTTCATTTTACGCTGTCAAGGGTTAAAGATCTATAAGGGTCCATTTGGTTACCAACTCCACATAATTTCGCTGGGGACCACCTGGAACCCCTTCAAGGACCACGGTGGTCCCCGGACCACTGGTTGAGAACCACTGCTCTAGTACAATGACAATGAAGAGCCTCTCATTCTGACGAGACAATGAATATTATAGATCAACATTTGTTTTGAAAATTAGAGGTCTAAATAATTGTGGCGCCATATTATTTTTATCCACAGTGTATTTGTGTGTATAGTATACCGTATGTGTGTTTACACATAGACCCAGGAAAAAAAAGGAAACGGGAGTGTTAATTTAAAGCTGAAGGTGTAAAAAATCTGCTGTGTTCCATGTGTAAGTGGATTTGTGGCTGACCTTGATTCGCCCACTCTCCCTGTGCAACCATACGCAGGTACAGTACGTTTATACATTTTCCGAATCATCATGAAATCTTAATACTAAAAGCGACAGCGCAAACGGCACCCCTTCCCACAGCCGCACAGGCCATTCACGGCGGCCTTGTATATGAAATATACAGTAGCTGGATTTATATATTTCATCTCTCTCTCTCTCTTGCTCTCTCTCTCTCGTTGGCGCGAACTGAGTGCTTGACCTCCACAGTTTCCCTATAACGCCTTGTGACGCTGTGACACAAAAGGGCTTTGACGCCGTTTCTAGTGTATCCTTCTAGCACCGCTCGGCTGATAGCACCTTTTCTCTCTTTTTTTTTTGTACCGTGCATGAAAAGCTTCACGCACAATGAACCACTTTAGCATGTAGGTTTACCTTCAGAAACACCGTTGATTGCGGCGGCGCCGCAGCTCGGTTATGAGGAAAAAGAAAGGAAAAAAAAGCAGCCGCATCAAGGCTGATGCCCCAGGAGCCACAATAGAGGATCAGAATGTTGGAGTTCTCCATAGGGGAGCCATGCATGCAAAAAGCTGGAGGCATGTTCTCCGCGCTTTGTTGCAAGCGCCTTCTCATCGACGATGGGCGGGGGGTTCTGGAGACGAGGCGGGCGGCTTTTCTGACATTAATAAGCACACATAGCCCCATGCCGCTTTGGGGTACAGTGGAGTATAGCTCTCTTTACCGAGGCGCCCTGCTGGAATGCAATGTCTTTGACTCACTCTCCCCACGCTATATCATTAAGCCAGAATCACATATATGGGATTCCGTATGTGTGATGTCTCGCCCCCTTAGGCGGGCCATCTCTTTGACTGAAGTCTCCAGTTGCCTATTGGTGGGTAGAGAGGATTACAGTGCAATGTCTTGAGATCTTCCACAGGGCTTTGCTTTAAGAGAGCCGATCTGCCACTTGTAAGAATATTCTCCAGGCCATTATACCTGCCTTTTGAATAAGTCCACAGATGGAGGCTTAATTCAGTCGGGTCAGGTGTGCATGTTTGGTGCTTATCATAGAAGTCTTTGTTTTGCTGTCAGATTTCAGTGAGCTCAAGATTAGTTTGGTTTTAGACAGTGGTGGAAAAAGTACTCACATGTTTTACTTAGGTAAAAGTATCAATAGGGCACTGTAGAAGTACTCTGTTACAAGTAAAAGTCTGGAATTTTACTTGAGTAAAAGTACAAAAGTATTATCAAAATGTGCGTAAAGTACCAACAGTAGAAGTACTAAATTGTTTGAAAATAGCCTTTGTATAAAATAGGGCTAAAGGTGTTAATACATGTTTTATAATATAATAATTAATATCTGCAAAGTAACTAGTAACTAAAGTTTTCAAATAACTGTAGTGGAGTAGGTACAATATTTCCCTCTGGAGTAGAAGAAAAAGTACTGACAATGGGAAATACTCCAGTAAAGTTGAAATACCGAAACGTTTTACTTAAGTACAGTACTTGAGTAAATGTACTTAGTTACTTTACACCATTGGTTTGAGATAGCATACCAAATCATTGAAGCACATGTGTTAGACAAGGCTTGTATTCCGTACTGTAAACAAAACCATTGTTTAATGATTCTCTCTCTCTCTCTCTCTCTCTCTCTCTCTCTCTCTCTCTCTCTCCCTCCCTCCCCCTCCCATGTGCCGCCTGTGGTCTCTCGCCCTGAAGCTGAAGAGTATGCTGTAGAAGGTAAGACCTACAACTTGTTCCTCGGGGCCCTCTGACAGGCTTTCCTTTACGCTGCTGGCCTCCGTGTTGGATGTCAGCGCCGGCTGCTTGTTTTCATGCTGTTTGCCCTCCCTCTGGGGAGGGGGCATTGTCAGTTTGGACTGCGGTTTTACGTGACTTCCAGGGGGCCTTTAAAAACATTGTTGTTTTTCCAAATGAGACGAAAAGCTGCAGATTTTGCAACCCAAAAACAGAAACCCTTTTTTTTTCCTACCTCTCGATTATTTTACCTTGTTTTGTTTATTCATTTATTTGTATTTATTTATTTATTATTATGGGTTCTGCTTCTATGTGTGCTGGGTAGTGCGGGTAGTGCGATTCAATTGCATTTGATGAAAAGTGCTGCCAAGCTGGAAAACACTAGACAACCTGGCATACATTTACACCCAGATCAATTCACAAGTGAGCAAGGCCATTTCCGGAGTGGTAATATACAGTACATGGCCCGGTTTGAGACCTCATCCTCCTGTCTATTACAGCGAATGGCTCGACCATCTTGCAACGAGGGAGAAAGGAAGACAGCCAGTCTTGGTGGGTGGGGGGGAGGAGGACCCTCGGGGGCCTCATCAGAGCCCTGGGGCCAGACACTAAACTAGCTCCCGGGCCCAGCGGGCCCCTGTCTTGCAGGTCTTGCTGCCTTGTCAGTCCCACCAGAGAGAGAGAGAGAGGTAGGGGAGAGAGAGAGAGATCCACCAGATAAGTCAGGTTGTCAGTCTGTCAGTCAGACAGACAGACAGACACTCAGTCAGACAGGTGGCACGGTGGTTCAGGTTTGCTCACTGATAAGTCCCCCGACACACGGCTCAGGGCCCTCTTTGACTTTGTAATGGATATGGGAGACTGCTCCCAACCACTCACTGCACAGTGCTGCCGCCGGGGGGAGAGGTATAGAGCATCGCTGTGCGACTGGTGGGAAAGGGATGGAGGGAGAATGCAAAGGTACTATACTGTAGAATACAGAGTGTTCCTTAAGCCACTGGTTTCTCAACGTCTTGTCCGGGGCCCACCAGGGGTCCAACCGGGTTTGGCCACTCAAAATAGAGAAACGACATTCATTGGCCACGCCTCCAGGTCTAAAGTTAAGTCATGAGACCTGGTACTTAGGCTAAGACACACAAAATAGGGACCTCAGAGTTGCAGACCTGTAATGGTACATTTGGACCACCTGGCGGTCCCCAGACCCGCCGTTGAGAACCAGTGCCTTAAGCTTTAGTTCATGGTGTCACGCACGGGGTCGCCGATCTACAAGCTCCCGGCGCTTTGCGGATGCATCGCTTTGTGAGCTTGCAGATCGGCCATTTCTGCACATTTACGACGGAGCATGAATAAAGCATTAGAACACTCCTAAGAAAAATGGCAGCGGTCTGAATTAGGCCTTAATTACACTCAAACTGACATGGAAGGTTTCTTATTTTCCCCCCCACACTCAGTTCAATCAACACTCAGGATGTTGTGTTTCAGCGCAAACATACAGTGTACGCGCATAACGTACACATTCGTCCATGCATGCATTATGTCCATGCGTGTCTCTTTTTATCAGAATGTACTGTAGGGTGATGGATTGCCTATCATGAGTTCTGAACCAGGCAAGGGAAATCACTAAAAACAACCCTTTTAACCCATTTGGACCGGGAAAGAATCTTGTGTCATTTTTTTTATTTCTTTGGCTATTCAAAAAAAAATAGCAGATTTACAAGCTCATGAGCTTGAAAATCTACTTTTTTGGGGGGGGAAATCGTGAAAATGTGTGCAAATCTTTAAATATATATATTTTTAAAGCGAGCATTTGTAAAATATTTTGTTCCAGGAACCTCCAGAAACAAAGATTTGAGTTACAAATGTTAAAAATATATATATTCAAAGATTTGCACACATTTTCACGATAAAAAAAACAAATAGCAGATCTACAAGCGCATAGCGCGGCATTATTTTTGAATAGCCAAAGAAATCTAAAAAGTGACACGAGATGCATCCCCCGGACTGAATGGGTTAAGTTTGATGTTTTTCCTCCCTATCATTGAATAATTCAGTTCCAACGGCAAATGCCGCACGCCCCCACACCACGCCACCCCCCACACCCTGCCTATATACACGACACGCGGAGCATGAGTTATTTAACTTGTGGCATATTGGAAACGGAGTGGCGTATGGTCTGGGTGCTGTTTCACTGTTGCACAGCCCGACCCCGCGTGAACTCAATTTGAATTTTGACCCGGTGTCGACGCTGCACTTCTGCATAATGGGCTCTGCGTTTGATGGTGACATTCTCTCGGCCTTGTTTGAATGTTATGTGACGATCGCAGGGTGCCTGTGATTACTGGGTGTATGGGCGCGCGCGCGTGTGTGTGTGTGTGTGTGTCTGTGTCTGTGTCTGCAAATGTGTTTACATCTTTTTGTGTTTTTTCGTAAATTAATGCCCGCGTGATCATACCACAGTGTCACACAAAAGCATCATAAAGTAGCCGATCTACAAGCTCGAAGGTTGATCTTGTTGATCTGCTACTTTTGCATTTGTTTTGGACATAATGAGGTTTTCGCCCGACAGAGAAAACAAGAAGGTTTTAGTGTGCATGGTGTTTTTCCGAGTATGTTTTGTGTGCCTGTGGTTCCACATTGTGCTCTTGCATTTCTGGTGACATGTCACCGGTGATGCCCTTGATGGGAAAATGTCAGGGTGACAGTGTTGGACCGCGTGGCATTTCCCCATGCATATAGTCCACATCCAACACACACGGCCCCTTCTTTCTGATGCACTATGACGGGAGAAGTGGGATGGCAGCCAGGCTTGTGTGTGAGTGAGTGTGTGTGTGTGTGTGTATGTTTGTGTGACAGACTCTCTCTTTTCCTGGTGTTTTTCGCCCAGGTGGACGTGGTTTTGAGGTGAGGTTTAGGCATAGTTTCTTTTGTTTCCCCTTTTGTTAAAGATATTTCTTTAATTTATTTGATAGAATACAGTAGACTGACAGGAAACGGGGAGAGAGAGATGGGGAGTGACTCGAACCCACGAGCCAGGTTTAGGCATAGTTTCTGTGAGGTTAAGGCATAGTTTTTGTGAAGTTAAAGGTTAGCGTTTAGGCGCCACCTGGGCGACAGAGGGAGTCCCGTGTGTGTGTCTCCTGGGGGCCGCAAGACGTAGAGAGAGAGAGAGAGAGAGAGAGAGACATCAATAACCTAAGGCCCAGGCCCACCCCCTATGGTCCTGACGGCCATATGCCACAGCGAATTGGGTTACTGGATCAATGACAACATTTTAATTAGCCCACAAGGAGATCAGTACTAACCGCAACTCTTTGTGTGCGAGTGCGTGCGTGCGTGCGCATGGACTGGGATACTTGGACCCGAGTTGGCTCTGTACTTGGACCACTTTTTTTTCTGTCTACACCAAATATCTTTGCCAAAAGAACCTACAACCTCACAACGCGTCACAACGTCATTTGCTTTGAGCTTGTAGATCAGCTATTTTTGGCTAATGTTCCCCCCCTGCCAGAATATAGACGCTGGGATTCAAGTGGGTTAAATGCACACTGGGGGTTTTCCTGTGTGGAGCAGAGCGCTGAGCGCTAGGCGCTGTGTGGTCATGTGTTTCATCACCTGAGGGAGAGCACAAAGTCCCCAGGGTGGTCCCCAGGGTGGCCCCTGGGAACAGGACCAACGAGCCCTCTCCAGTCCAACAGCATTGCCTCTCAGCAGCGGTGGGCCCATGGCAAGGGGGGGAGCAGTGAGTCTCAACCTTTTTCATTTCAAGGACACCCTGTTTGATATGCGTTAGGCCATGGGCCTCATTTGATACCGTTTTTTTTTTTATCTGCAGATTCTACAATGTCTTCTAAATCCCAACAGTATTCTGAAAAACGTACGTTTCTATGTCAGTGGTGCTCAAACTTTGTCATGTCAAGAACCCCCAAAACTATATGTATTTGGCCGCGGACCCTCATCTCAAAATATTCGGTTCCAGGGACACCCCAGAAGCAAAGATTTGAGTTAAAAAATGTTCGCTTTAAAATAATATTCAAATATTTGCACACATTTTCACGTTTTTTCAAAAATAGCAGATCAACAAGCTCATAGCGCGGCACTCGGTGCCGCGCTATGAGCTTGTATATCTGCTATTTTTTAATAGCCAAAGTGTAAAATAGGCTAATGCTTTTTAGCTCAAATGAAAACGTGACACAGATGCGTTCCAGGTCTTAATGGGTTAATTTAACTCTGAGTGTACAAACGGAGACAAATGGAAATGTAATGACTTGTACCATGGGGACCCCCTGGCTGGAACCCCTGGAGCGCTCGGTGGTCTCACTTTCCCTTTTGAGCTGGCACCTATATGCCGTTTGTCAAACTGACTGGTACAATGTAGACTACAGCGTGTTTTGTTATTTCTTGCATTGGGGCAAGGGTAGGTGTTGGAGGTTGGAGTTACTCTTTTACTCTGTGGGGCTGTCAGTGATTTGGGAAGGGGGAAACGTTGTCCTTGCGTGGAGGTCTTGGTATAACGTCCCAGGTGTCTGCCTATAATGCTAAAAGCAACTCCGGTATAATAAGTGAGCACGCTTGTTGTTGTTCCACCGGCACTTTTCAAGAATTGTACCCGAGCTCCGAAAAAAAAAAACACGCTCCCGGTGCAACACAGTACTTTTCATTATGCTGTACTTTCTCCTGTTACCGTGCCAAGTCCCACTAGTCATAAATTGCTAGTTGTAACGGCTCAATTAACTCGCGTTTGTCCCAAGTCATGGTGATTTAATTAATACAAGGCGAAGCTACTGTGTGCGTGCGTTCCCGCCGTGTTGTGTCGCTAGTAGGACACTTGATAGGGGATCTGTTTTTTAACCCATTCAATCCGGGAACGCATCTGTCATTTTATATTTTTTTTGGGGCTATTCAAAAATAGCAGATATACAAGCTCATAGCACGGCACCGAGTGCCGCGCTATGAGCTTGTAGATCTGCTATTTTAGAAAAATCGTGAAAATGTGTGCAAATCTTTGAGTATATATATTTTTAAAGGGGACATTTTTGACTCAAATCTTTGCTTCAGGGGTCCCTGGAACTAAATATTTTCAGATTGTGGGGTCCGCGGCCAAATACATATTATGTTGGGTGCCGCGCTATGAGCTTGTAGATCTGCTATTTTAGAAAAATCGTGAAAATTTGTGCAAATCTTTGAATATATATTTTTAAAAGCGAACATTTGTAACTCAAATATTTGCTTCTGGGAGAGTCCGTGGAACAAAATATTTTACAAAATGTTACATGTTTACAAAAAAATAGCAGATCTACAAGCTCATAGCGCTATGAGCTTGTAGATCTGCTATTTTCGAACAGCCAAAGAAATCCTAAAAATGACAGAGACGCGTTCCCGGATCGAATGGGTTAATGGCTCATCGTCTCAGATATATAGCCCAGACCAGCGGGAGCGACTGCGTGCTCCTGTTTCCCGTTTCTATTCTTAGTGGTTCTCCCGACGCGACCGTATTTGGGTCTAATTAGTGTCGGCGAACCGTGTTGCCTGAGAGGTTGGTTGAGATTGATGATGCGCGGGGACCTTGAAAGCCCGTGGGAGGGGCGGTGGCCCCTGCCGAATGGCGGCCGCTGGCCCCGAGCTGGCAGCCCACTAGGGCCACGATTGATGTTCCACTCAGGACACTGACCTGTTTTCGCTGCCAAGCACCAGACGTGCGCACTAGCTGCCTTCTATATCTGCATATACACTGTATATACCCAGCGAGGGCCAGGCACGGGCGCACGTATACATTCCCTGGAGAGCGTTCCGGGCGCGTTCCGGGGCTACATGTTGATGTATAGTTTCATTAAATAAGCACTGCAGCTTTACCCCCATTTCCCCATGCATTCCTGAAGCGGGCGAATAAAGACGTGACAGTCCACATTTTGGAGGCGGCAACACAGCAAAGCACATGCACCTGCAACCTTTTCCACCCCCCCAGTTCTCGTGTCTGCGTCCCTTAATTTTCCTCCACCCGATGGGGCTTTTGAACCCTTAACCCTGACTGTGAGCCAGGCTGTTATTTTCCATAACACGCACAATAAACAAATCCTCTCTCTCGCTCTCAGTCAGCTTGCATGGCTTCTGAGACTATACAGTGATGATGACATAGCTGAAACGGAGGACTAGGGCCTCTACAGTTGCTGCAGTAGAACTGGTACACTATACAGTAGATGAAGTGACTCTGATAAAAGATTCACAGGAGAGGAGCTTCGTTCAGTGTCTTTACTTGGGTACTGTATATGTGCGGTCTACAAAACACAAAATACAAATCTCTTAGAATCAACATAGTACAGAACAGCAACCACATTAATATTACATAAAACATGACACTGTTCAAATCAATCTACAGTAGATACAGCACAGCCGTCAGACAAACAATTCACCAAAAGTACAATCACGGTAGCATATTCAAAACATACACAATGTACAACAGGACGGTATTCTACGATAAACACTAGGACACTTAAAGGTAGGGTAAGTGATTTTCTTTGGTTAAAATAAGTGTTACATAGCTCTATATTCTGATAGTACTCATTGCTATAGAGTGTTTGTTCAGTAAAAGGAGTCTCCTTGTCTCTCCAGCTCTTTATTAAACAGAAAATGCATTTTCGTTTCAGTTTCAATTTCATTTCCAATTATCCAATCAGGATAGAGAACTCAATCAGGATATAGATTAAACAAGTGAAATTAAACAAGTGATAACACTAAGAAATGAGCAGGCAAAATTGGAACTGGAACACTATAAAAAAGAAGCTTAAAAATGGGTACTGGTTGGCTGAGGTTTTTACACCTACCGAAAAATGTATTTTCTGTTTATTAAAGAGCTGGAGAGACAGGGAGACTCCTGTTACTGAACAAACACTCTATAGCAATGATTACTATCAGAATGTAGTGCTTTAACCTTTTAACAAAATATTTTTTGTTTTAACCAAAACATATCACTTACCCTACCTTTAAATATACTGTCATGAACACGGACAGTCAGAAAGAAATAGCACTCTGCTCCTCACGTCAAGCAAAGTAAAACTGACTCAGTGACGCACACAAGCTGAACCTAATCACTCATTAGGTCGGCATTAACGAAGGGGCATCCAATCAACATCGCTGTGTCAACGAGGACTGCTGTGTCAACGAGGACTCTCCTACAATTGCACTTTGTGTAAGGCAAGTAGGCAACCAATGTCGATCTGACTTTTAGTGGGAGTGACTTCTTCTTACGTACAGTACATTGGGGATTTGGGATTACAGATTGAGTGGGTCCTGTATTTGCAGGAGATCTCCATTGGATTATCTTAAACCAGATTATGGATTTTGTTCTTATTGATGAGCAGGGAAATCTAAATCAAATCCTACATGTGTGTATAAAGGCAAGCCATGCAGGGAAAACACAGAGAATAAAGCAAATATTAAACGTACCAATGTCATAGTGGTATTAACCTAGTTTTGACTGTTTGTTTTTGGATTGTTCTGGGAATAATGTTTGTGCATGTGGCTACACGTTAAAACCCCAGCTGCTGCTGTTCTAGTTATTTTTGAAAACCTTGTTCTTGTATAACATTCGGCTCCTATAGCATCACCTGAAACGACCGGCCACCTGGATCTATCTCTGCTATGAGTACTGTTTTGGTCTTCGCCCAAAAAACCACAACAAAGAAATGGTAGATTTCAACAGCAATTGAAAGCGATAGGGCATTTATTTATATAACGCCCGTAGCATAACAAGCCTATTTGTCCATTTGCGCTGATCAATAAAGCTTAACCGTGCATTTTTCATTGAGCGCATGGGAGATTTGCCGTGTTCAAACAAAGCGAATCGATTGGCGCGAGATTGGCCCCGGCTAGCTTTTTTTAAATTCACGAGCACTTGGGATAGAATCGGCTGCAAACAAACGCAAACGCACAGCAGACCCCCTGCCCCCCTTTGCATTTCAGAGCACACGAGCGACGGGCAGTGGTGGAAAGTAACTAAGTACATGTACACAAGTATTGTATTACAAATTTGAGGATATTTTTTTGCTATTTTCAAAATATTTGTATGCATTTTGAAACCTGAAATGGGATTGTCTGCATAATGAGTACTTTTACTTTTGGTACATTATATTACAGCCATTTAGCAGACGCTTTTATCCAAAGCGACTTACATTCAAGTGCATTCAACATAGGTAGGAACAAAACTACAAATCACCAGAAGTCTTAAGTGCATTCTCTTCTAAAACAAACAACTAAGAGTATACCTAGCGCTAAGGTAGAAGTGCAATATATCAGCTACAGATGTGCCACTTCAAAACTTCACATGTCCTGCCATCGCCAAGACAGTAAATTTTCAGGGGATTCCCAGGGCAATAAGAGGGACAACGAAGGGCATTTAAAATGCTGAATTATTTTGATGATCACTGCTTTTATGATGCTAATTAATTTGAGCAACTGGTCAAATCACCTTTCGCCTCATAATGAATCTGACACCTTGTTCAACACACATTCTTTTGTTCTCATGTATATGGCTGTCTGTTGAAGGGAAAAACTGGGGTGTGTAGTGACAACTTCTTTTCAGGGGCAAAACAGTGCATTTTAAGGGCAGAAAAGGGAGGAAAAAAATGCATTTTCAGGGCACTATCAGGGAAAGAACAGTAACGTGTGAAGTTTTGAAGTGGCACATCTGTACCTACTTTCTTAAACAGATGAGACAAATAGGAAAATCAAATGAGCTAAAACAAATAAGTGTATCGAATAAACACGATCCAAAAAGACAAGAGCTCGTACAACTAATTGACAACAAGTAGGCAAGACTAAGAGGAAGGGTAGTGTTTCCTGAAGATGTGGGTTTTCAGCCTGCGGCGAAAAAGATGGGCAGTGACTCTGCTGTCATGACATCAGTGGGGAGTTCATTCCACCACTGTGGGGCCAAAACAGAAAAACGCTGTGATCGTGTAGATCGGCCAGAGGAACCCTTGAGCGACGAGGCAATAAGTTGCCCCGAGGCGGCAGACCGAAGTGGTAGGGCAGGGTTGTAAGCCTTGACCATAACCTGGAGGTAAGAAGGAGCTGTTCCTTTCACTGCCCTATAGACAAATTCACAGACACGCTGCGGTGTCAACACTCCGCACCGCGACACCGCAGCAATGGCCGCCTACAGGCGGCGCGTCTGTGGATTCGTCTATAGGCTAGCACCAGGGTTTTAAACTGGATGCGAGCCGCTACGGGGAGCCAGTGTAGAGAACGGAGAAGGACGGTTGTGTGGGAGAACTTGGGGCGGTTGGTACTTTAGGTACGATTTGATGCCAATACTTAATGATAGTGAAATGTGAATACAGAACTTTTACTTAACATAACAGAGTATTTCCATATTGTGGTATTTGTACTTATACTTAACCACTTAAACCCCGTATGGGTAACCGAAGTCCCTCAGGGCTCAATACTAGTATCTTTTCTGTTTTCTGTTATTGTGGGGAAAATAACAGAAAAATAACGGAACATTTTTTTCAGCGAAAGCTGTCCCCACAATACCGATGCTGGGGTTTTAGTGGTTAAGTTAAACATGTGAGTACCTCTTCCGCCACAGTCGACGGGGGAGGGGAGAGACAAGAGACACAGGAGGCTATAGGACAGAGCTGAATGGCCTCTTTTTCTTCGTCTCTAAAATTGCTCGAGAGCCTTTGGACGGCGGGTTGTCCTCCGCCTGCTTGGCCCCATCCAGATGTTTTTGGGAGATTACAGTGCCGCATGCTCGCGGGCCCGGCAGGAGCCATCTGCAGCCATGGCCGCTCTCATAAGACGTTAATTTCACCCCACACAGATCACCACTCTGCTTGGTGATAACGCTGTGGATATGGGGGGGGGGATGGAGTGGGGCATCCGCTTTATGAGCAGTGATGGAAAAAAGATGTACTCCGATGTTGTACTTAAAGCAGTAGTTCTCAATCTTTTTTTTGGACAAGGGCCCCTAAATTGTATGTGTATTGCAGTGCATTGTATTTGACTGCAGACCCCCATCTGAAAATGGTTTGTGCCACGGACCCCCACAAATATCAGATGTACAAGCTTGCAGATATGCCAACATATAAATGGACACGGTGGTTACAATGATTGAGATGCTATATTAACTCTTTAACTGCCAGGGTAATAGTGTGACTCTATACTCAGTGCCGTAACGGAGGGGTAGCAAGCGATGCGGTGCGGGGGGGCCACCAGCAGGGGGGGGGCCCCGCCTGCGCTGATACAAATATTTTTACAGCAAAAAAAAGAAAAAAGTTGATTTATATTGGTCAAATAGAACCGAATTAGATCCGAATTAGACCGAATTAGACCCGAATTAGACCCGATTTTTTTTCTCAAAGAGGTGCAGAATCTGACGAGTTCCCTCGTTAGTGGCAGGCAAAGAGTTAACTACTTTTGCCAGTGTGTTTGTCTCTGAGATGTAGTGGAGTGTATAAAAGTATCGAAAAATGGAAATATGAAAAAAATGAAAAGTACAGTACTTGAGTAAATGTACAGCTTGTGGGCGTATCTAGATGCACCAGTGTCAACACGCGTGACCTCGGTAGTGCAGCTCTGCTCGCCACAGCAGAGAGAGAGAGAGAGATAGAGAGAGAGAGAGAGAGAGAGAGAACTGGCCCGGATAGCACAGGCCCCTACCCGGTCTGCTGGGTTTGTGCAGTGTGTGTACTGTGGGCTTGTGCGTGTTTGTTGGCACACCGCGTGCATTTAACTGCCAGTATAGTAGAGCGATAATTGAGTTTGCCATCGTGGGAGGTGTGTGGCATAGGGGTTAGTCCTCTCACAGAGCAAGGCAGGGCCTTCATTATTACCCAAATATGTGCTTTCATAATGAAACTCCTATTTCCACAGTTCAAGACTTCATTCTGGCATATGAAATAGAAACTGTATGAATAATAATACTATTTAGGCAGTACAAAAGTATTAGCAGCCGTTAGAGTTGGAACATTCCAACATTGTGTAACGTATATTTTTCAGCCTGTTTTTGAATATTTGAAGCTCAAAAAGACTGGGGTGACTCTGTTGAACCGAAACGTCCACTTCAGTGGGGTTTGAACGCCCCCGTACTGTACCGTAGTTCTCATGTAAATAACGTTGCACCGGTGTACTGCACCTTTATTCAAATCGTCCTCCTTTTAACCCATTCAATCCGGGAACGCGTCTACAAATGTCTTCTGAATCCTAACAGTTTTCTGAAAAAAAAGAAAAAAAAAAACGTATGTTGCTACATCAGTGGTTCTCAAACTTTTTCATGTCAAGGACCACCAAAATGATATGTATTTGGCCGCGGACCCCCCCATCTGAAAATATTTTGTTCCAGGGACCCCCAGAAGCAAAGATTTGAGTCAAAAATGTTCCCTTTTAAAAATATATATATTCATAGATTTGCACACATTTTTAAGATTTCTTTTTTTTTTTATTATCCCATGATTTTGTAACCCATTTTTTTTCACCCAGTGCCAATTGCCTATGTAATCCTGGGTGCTACACTCCCTCTGCCAGACGAGGGAGAGCCTAGAGCCGAGCTCATGCCTCCTTCAATGCATGAGAGCTATAGCAAGCCGCTTCTTTCCACCCAACAGGGGTTTTCAAGATTTAAAGAAAATAGCAGATCTACAAGCTCATAGCGCGGCACTCGGTGCCGCGCTATGAGCTTGTAGATCTGCTATTTTTTAAATAGCCAAAGTATAAAATAATTGTTATAGCTAAAATCTAAAATGACGTTCCCGGGATTGAACGGGTTAACTTGACATTTCTCCCTGTACCCAGCAACGTCCCTGGTCTGAACCCGCAGCACTCGACGTTGCGATGTTTCAACGAGCTCTGAGAGGGATTTCTCCTCAACCGTTCTCCCAACCACTCCTCCTCCTCTCTCCTCCTCCTCAGCGTATTCAAATGAAAATCCTTCATATACCCTCCGCGCCTCACCTTCTGTCGAGATTGAATAAAATGAAAACAACGTTACGAGTGAGAGAGAGAGAGAGAGAGAAAAAAATAGTCTTTTAACCCGTTAAGACCGGGAACGCATTTGTGTGTCATTTTTAGATTTCTTTGGCTATTCAAAAATAGCAGATCTACAAGCTCATGGCGTGGCAACGAGTGCCCCGCGCTGTGAGCTTTTAGATCTGCTATTTTTGAAAAATCGTGAACATTTCGTGGCAAAATCTTGGATTATATATTTTTTTAAAGCGAATATCTGTAAAATATTTAGTTCCAGGAACCCCCAGAAGCAAAGATTTGAGTTACAAATGTCTGCAAAAAAAAAAAAAAAATCCTAATATTTGCACAACTTTTCATGATTTTTCAAAAATAGCAGATATACAAGCTCATAGCGCGGCACTCGGTGCCGCGCTATGAGCTTGTATATCTGCTATTTTTGAATAGCCAAAGCGATCAAAAAAATGACACACAGATGCGTCCCCGGTCTTAAAGAGTTAAGTATTTCCCAGAGGAATCGGCGGGGTTACGGGGCTGTTTGGAGTTTGCGTCGCCACGTCTCTCGTTTTGTCGTCTCCGCCGGGTAATTTATGCCCCGTCAGGGATACAATCACCGTAATCCCCCCTTCTCCTTTCTTTTCCCTCCATATCGGTCTTGCGTCTTGAATCCCTTTCTTTCTCTCTCTCGCTCTCTCTCCCCCTCATCCCTCGCCTCTCTTCCACTGTATCCGCTATCTCATCAATCTCCCAATTTTCTCTCGCTCTCCCCGCCACCCATCTATATCGCCAACCTCTCTTCACCTCTCCCTCTGTCAATTTCCCCCCCTCCTCCTCATCTCTCTCTCTCTCCCCTCACGCTCGCAGATAAACTCACACGGGTTTTAGGTAAGCGGCTTACGGTGTAGACGCCTCTCTCTCTGTACGAAAGCGGCGAATTTGCCCCCCCCCCCTTTTCGAGGGGCTGAAGGAGGCAATCTGGACAGACAGGTGTGAATTGAGAGACGGGGAACCGTGGCACCTGTCCTCGGTTTGCCTGGTTGGCACGCGGGTACGTGCCAGTCCACACGACGGCAGCCTGCCACGTTGTTTATTTAGGAGCCTGGCGGCAATGCTCGCATGCTGGAAATGTAATTGTTTTGTTCTCAAAAATGTGAGAGATTAAATAAGGCTGGGTTTTTATTCCGTTGCGTGACGACTTCGCCCGGGCTTTTATTCTCTTCGACGTTATGTCCTAGCAACACAGCTTCCCAGGCTGCTTAGTTTTGCTTTGCTTTTTTTCTGCTAGCTCTTGTTATCAGCTGCAGCTATCAGATGAAATACAATAATGGGAACGGTTGTAGTCCTATTAAGAAGTCAGGGTTTCTCAAAGCGGGTGCCGTGAAGACAGTCCCAGGGGCACCGTGGAATACTTTGATAATATTTGTAATTGACCAATATCACGGATATTCTCTCTTTTTATGAAATTTGGGGGTGCCCTGGATGAAAACGTTATGTGTATAGGGTTGCTCTGAGCCCAAAACGTTTGAGAACCACTATGAAATAAGAGAGTGTATCACCTCCTCTACCGAATCTATAGCTACAGTAGCATACCAGCATAAAAAAAAACTGTAGATCTACAATTTAATACAACTAAACAAGTACAACATTTTAAATTGACCCACTTATTGTGGTTATATGTTGAATTAAATATTGTGATATTATCAAGCCTAAATATCAAACATATCAGACATACATTTCCCAAAAAGGAGTATAATTCAGTCTGACCAGATATCCCCACATACAGTATCCCCACCAGCAATAAAAAATGAATGGCTAGAGGGAGGAGGATATCCAAGGGCGGAGGCATGGATCTCCCCCTATCACCCCTAGAAAATCAAATCCTGCTTATTGTACACAGCACAACCCCAGGAGAGACTGTATATATATGCATCGGTATCATTGAAAACATTCAGAATAAGATAACGTCCAAAGATAGAGGCTGCAGCGTTTGACAGAGTGCGGTATAAAGCGCACACCGGGGTCATCTGTCCATGTCTGGGACTCCTAAAATCGCACATAATGTGTGTCTTATCTGTGAGTGTGTGAGTGTGTGTGTGTGTGTGTGTGTGTGTGTGTCATTGTGTGTGTACGTGCTTGCAGTGGTGTAAAGTAACTAAGTACATTTACTTAAGTACTGTACTTAAGTAAAATTTTGAGGTATTTATACTTTACTTGAGTATTTCCAATTTCCAATACTTTTACTTCTACTCCACTACGTCTCAGAGGCAAATATTGTACTTTTACTCCACTAAAATTATTTGAGAACTTTAGTTACTAGTTACTTTTCAGATATGAATGATGATATTATGAAACATACATTAACCACTTTAGCCCTATTTTATACCTAGGCTATTTGAAAATAGCCGATCTACAAGCTCACAACGCGTCGCGCTGCGACGCGTTGTGAGCTTGTAGATCTGCTATTTTCAAATATTTTAGTACTTTTACTTTTGGTACTTTAAGTACATTTTGATGGCAATACTTTTGAACTTTTACTCAAGTAAATTTTGAATTCTGGACTTTTACTTGTAACAGAGTATGTCTGTATTGCAGTATTGGTACTTTTACTTAAGTAAAGAATTGGAGTACTTTTTCCACCACTGCGTGCTTGAGAGTGCACGTGCGTTTTTAGAGTTTGTATAAGGGCAGCCAGGGCGATGGGTACAGTGGCCGCAACATTCCCATTTTCCGCCTGACAACACCCCTCATCACTTTCATAACCAGATCTGTCTGTGGCCCAAGACGGCAGTCTCAACTCTAGACCCGTTGCCCCCCCCCCTCGACCAAACCCCCCGTCCCACCCCACCCCACCTCCATCTCACCCTCTCGGTCCCTCACAGCGGTCCTCTCGCGTGTACCTGTGCCTCCTCTCTGGAATTCAATTATGCCATGAAATGCCACTGACTCCACAGCTAAAAGTGTATACGCCGGCCAGGTGACACGGTGAGAGATTGCATTTGGGCACGGCCCGGGCCAAAAAAGCCCATCTCCCCCCGCCGGTCCCCCCCCCCCCCCCCCCCCCCCCCCCCCCAAACCCATGGCCGGCACGGTGAAAAGAAGAAAAAAAAAAGCTTTTTCGCTCTCTCTCTCTTCCAACTGGCTGCTAAGCAACAAGGTTTGTGAGAACTAAGCTACTGTACTCTCATGTCACTGTGTTTTTGTGTCTCTCTGAATTCCTTCATATACGAGGCGAGAGTTCGGCACAACGTGAAATGTGTGTGCGTGCATGGGTGCCTCACCAAAGAGAGTGAATCGACGAGGTTATTCGTTCCGGTTCAGAAGCTTTCTCTAGAATAACACCTCCTCGCAGACTCTAGTCTCTACCCCCACTGTGCAGGAGGACTAGGTAATACCCTGTAACAGGGGGCCGAGCACGAAGTGCGTAGGCACCTTATTTTATCTGTTATTTTCATTATTATTATTATTCTGCCATTGTTGGAGGTCTTCTTTGCAGAATGGTAGAGGGTCATGCCAAACAGGCAAGCAACGCATCTCTTTGAACAGACACTCATGACTCGTTCGACCCAAAGCCATGGAAGGCAAATACTCACTTATGGAGCTATCAATATTTGTACAATACAGACATCTCTATGTTGTCTAGAACATTGGTTCTCAAAGTGGGGTCTGGGGAGCCCCAGGGGTACTTGAGGGGGTTCCAGGGGGTTCCCAGCTAAATGATGGACAGGAACCAAATGGACCCTTATGGGTCTGTAACTCTGAGAGTGTACAAATGGAACCAAATGGACCCGTTAGGGTCCATTTGGTTCCATTTGTACACTCCCAGAGTTAAATTAACATTGATTTTACAATATGAATTGGGGTCCCAGAGGTATGAATGCCATTAAATGGGGGTCCGTAGCCTAATGCATGTCGAACTGGGGGTCCTTGAAATTAAAATGGTTGAGAATCACTGCTAGAGAGCCGTCAAAACCTTCTCTTATGGGGGTCCCTGGCTTATCTTTTCAAATGGGGGTCCGTGGGGTAATAAGTGTCAATTTGGGGGTCCTTGACATGAAAAAGTTTGAGAACCACTGGTCTAAAATGAACAGTTGTCAAAAGGTTGTCTTGATAACTGGTTGTCTTGATAGCTGACACTAGTTTGAGTACAGCTTACTACAGCACTTGATGGAATAACTCACAGATGTTTTCAAGTAACACCACAAAACAGTATAGCTTATCAGCAGATGTAAGCAGAGGCTGGCCCATGAAACCAAAATGGAGGCACTAGATAGCTTATTTCCGACCATGCAAATGTTTCATTTTCTCATTGCTTGTTGCTTGTATTGCTGCTTGCAGTTATATGTTCTCATTCTTTTTTATTTACCGCAAACGCAAATTATGTCTCAGGACTTCCTTGTTTCGTCTCTGGCCTTTTCAGTTTTATTAATTTTTAGGTGGGACCATAATACAGTACAATTATGTTTGGTGGGTGGAGTGGTTTCGAGCAGCATGTAGGGAAATGGTCTGGTAAAATTGGGATCAATAGGCCAGCCAGATGAATGAGAGCCACCAAGGGGAAATTGGAGAATGAAGTCACACACACACACACGCGCACACACACACACACACACACACACACACACACACACACACACACACACACACACACACACACACACACACACGCGCGCTCATAATGGGAAAATGGTAACACTTGAGTGAGTTTGTTTCTCCCTCCATTTTGAGGTAAGAGGACAATCTGTTGAGGATCTCACAGGGAGTAGACTCCGGAATACCCTACATCTCCCTGCATCCGTCCCCCTTTCTTTCTCTCCATTCTGTCACTGTTGTGTGTCTCGTAAAAGCCCCCCCCCCCCCACCCTGCTCTCCGTGCTCTCTCTTCTTTTGTACTTGTATTTCTTTTGTCTCGTTGCTATCGCACTAATTTGCACCCTCTCCCCCTTGTTGTCTGCTTTCATTCAATGTTAGTTTTGACAGACATGTTGTCTAGTCATAGTCTTTTGAATGAAATTCTTTGTTGTTTTAGTCATATTTTAGTAATCTGAAATGTGTTACTTTTAGTCTAGTTTTAGTTGACTAAATCTACAGTTGATTTAGTTGACTAAAAGACTAGTTTTGGCAGGCCTTGATGCCGTCCTAATGCCTGATTTGTGGATCGGCTACAGAAAAGACACGTTGTGAGCTTGTAGAGCGGCTATTTTCAGAGGTTGATGCCTATGCACAACCAGGCATAAAATGACTTGTCTTGGTTCTACTTGATCTCTTCTCCACTAGTACCTCCCTAACATTTTAGACTGGTTTGTATTTGTTGACGAAATTGTCAATATATTTAGTCATAGTTTTAGTCATCATAACTTTTCATTTTTATTTTGTTTTTATTTAGTTTTCGTCAGTGAAAAAAGGTAGTCGACGCAAATTAACACTGCTTTCATATATATGGTATACGCCTACGCCGAGAGGCAGAGAATGTGTCGGCCGCCGTGCTAGGTTGACATAATTAGCAAGGTTTTGATTAACCCCTGTATTCCATTTTAATTTACCCGCTGCAGTGAAAATAATAGCATCCCACGCCGTGTGTGTGTGTGTGTGTGTGTGTGTGTGTGTGTGTGTGTGTGTGTGTGTGTGTGTGTGTGTGTGTGTGTGTGTGTGTGTGTGTGTGTGTGTGTGTGTGTGTGTGTGTGTGTGTGTGTGTGCGTGCGTGCGTGCGTGCGTGCGTGCGTGCGTGCGTGCGTGTATCCAGTTCTGGATAAAATAGCACTCTAGCTGGCATTGTATTTGATATCATGTTCAACCCCATACACAGAACATATAGTAAGAAGCTGCTCCCATGGGACTATAAGCACCACAAGATAATTTGCATACATACTAATGGTTCACTACGGTATCACCTTGCTCAGAGAGACCTTTGTTTTTTAAATCCTTACAAGAAAAGAAGTCAGCATTGGACTGATGTAACGCATGATGCCATAACTTTTTGAGAGACCCTGAACATAGCACAGAGATGTGTGCGGCTGCTTTCCATGGTTCTGAAATAACTGTAGCTGCTTTCCATGGTTCTGAAGTAACTGTAGCTGCTTTCCATGGTTCTGAAATAACTGTAGCAGCTTGCCATGGTTCTGAAGTAACTGTCTGCTTGCCATGGTTCTGAAGTAACTGTAGCTGCTTTCCATGGTTCTGAAATAACTGTAGCTGCTTTCCATGGTTCTGAAATAACTGTAGCTGCTGTCCATGGTTCTGAAGTAACTGTCTGCTTTCCATGGTTCTGAAATAACTGTAGCTGCTGTCCATGGGTCTGAAGTAACTGTAGCTGCTGTCCATGGGTCTGAAGTAACTGTAGCTGCTGTCCATGGGTCTGAAGTAACTGTAGCTGCTGTCCATGGTTCTGAAATAACTGTAGCTGCTTTCCATGGTTCTGAAGTAACTGTAGCTGCTTCCCATGGTTCTGAAGTAACTGTAGCTGCTTTCCATGGTTCTGAAGTAACTGTAGCTGCTTTCCATGGTTCTGAAGTAACTGTAGCTGCTGTCCATGGTTCTGAAGTACAAGCTCACAATTTGTTGCGATGCGACACATTGTGAGCTTGTAGATTGGCTATTTTCCAAAGATTTTGTATACATTTTGAACTTGTGAAATGGGACATTCTGCACAATGACAACTTTTACTTTTGGTCCCTTAAGTATATTTTGTTGCCAACACTTTTGTACTTTTACTCAAGTAAATTTTGAAAACCGGTCTTTCACTTATAACAGAGTCATTCTACATTGCAGTATTGATACTTTTACTTAAGTAAAACATTTGGTGTACTTTTTTTCACACCGCTGGCCTATACAGTAGTTGTATAGGCTACTTACTTTACCAGCTTTGTCCTTAATGACTGGAACTAACAACACAGACATCATTGAGTCTGGCACCAGGCCATGTGACATAAGACCAGTAAAACTGATAGCAAGTCCTCAGACCGGCATATTTCAGACGTTCAGCAGTAATATGGTCCAAGAAACCACTTTACTTTGTTATCAGACAACGTGTGCACGGCCTGGTACACCTCATGTGATATAATCGCCACTGAGTCATTACTCTTGATATTATCCACGTTAATACAAATCACCCTTGCAGTAATGCAATTAAATGAGGCACTATAATGCTGTCGCCGTGACTCTGAAACATTGTCTTTCTAGAAAGGCCATCTACAGTATAGGACCACAATGGAAACAAGTCCCCAGGACCTTGCATGTGTTTGCGTACTTGGCCAATAACGCCGGTATCCATGACATGTAGACAATGCTTCAAAATATAGATGTTGCTGCCAGGGCCACCTTACGCTGCCTTAATGATTTCCCATTTGTGTTAGTGAAAATATGTTTGGAGAAACAATGATACGGATATTAGAGGATAATAACAATAATAACAGCATAAGCAACACATCAAGGACTTGGGCTTGGATGACTCGTCAACGTGCTCCTTTAGTTTTCTCCTTCATTGAGTGTCTGCTTTGTACACATGGGACATGGTGGGTGACATATTCTTTGCAGCTATCTCAAAGCTGTCAAACTGGTTAGGCCTGCACATATAAGCCTGACCTTTCAGCACCACAGACAGCGATATAGGCCTAACCTTTCAGAAGTACTTTCGTCTCATCTGTTTTTTTTGTATGGAAAAGGGCTTGATGGTGTCCTTAGAATCCAATGTGTGCATGTCATGCTCAATGAACATCAGTGTTTGGCCACTGGCTCGTTGTTGCATACTTGATTTCAGTCTACTTTTACCCAAGGGCAGTTTGGAGAACACTCCACTGACTGGCATAGAAAGCAATAGAGAAATGGAGAGAAATGGCTGTGTGTGGAAACACTGTATGGATTTTTCCCCATCTTAATAATTTCAATAACTCCACTTCCGGCATGCTCACCAGAGTTGCCAGATTTTGTGAGGGAAATAAGCAAGCAGATCTGGGAAAACAAGCCCAAAAGAAGCGACTATTATAGTCGCTTGAGCACTTTAAAAACACATTAACTGCCAGAGTTTTTCTAGAACAGTCTGTAGCCTCTGCCAGGGTTTTTAACGATTGTGTTACCTTTTCAAGTATAGCCATACAATATTTTTCTCCAGTATGATTGATCCCCTGATGGTTATGTGTTGTTTGATGTTTGAAAATAGCTTGTTTCACTGTGTTTCAAACCAAAAAACAATGTGATTTTTTTGTCAGTTTATTTTTTAACATTGAAGTGAATGGAGCAGCAATTCTTTGGAAATTGTTATCTCCTAATTCGTTGTGAATAACGGAAAAAATTAAAAACTAAAAAAATTGAGATTTTTTGGGGATTTTTTTTTACGTTTATAAACGTCTTTTGCAGGCAATGTGTTAAACCTGTATACTGTATACATTGGCCAATTGAAAATAGCCGATCTACAAGCTCACAACGCGCCGTCATTGTGAGCTGGTGCTGCTATTTTCATAAAATCTTGAAATAAAATGTGGAATATTTAGAAGATTCATTCTAACACAAATCTGGTACGGGGCTCCCTGGCACAAAACATTTTCAGATGGGGGTTAGGGAAAAATACATTATTCATTTGGTGGTCTATGACATGAACATATGTGAGAACCACTGGTTTAAATCATTTTAAAAAAGAAATCGGAAGCAAGCCCAAATAAGCAGCTACACTTTAGAAACGAGTCCTAAAAAAAACACAACTCGCAACTACCAATATTTACTAAAAAGTCGCTTATAAGAACACTGGATATTTCTTCTGAAGCTTCAATGTGAAAAAAACAACAACAACAAAAAAACAAAGGTTTCACACTCATTGTTGTTTGACTGTATAGTATATCTTCTGTCCAGCTCTGACACTATAGCCGGCCAATCACGAAGGTGAACAGAGGTACAGTATACAGAAGCTGTCTGAGGCCTGACAGCTGGCTCTCAAGCTTGGATGACTCATCATCAGCCTCCCTTTATTTAATTTTCACCTTCGTTGAGGTGTCTGTGTGTTTTACACCTCGGGAGACAAATACTTTGTGGCTATTTCAAAGCTGTCAGACTGGTTGCGTATAGGCCTGCTAAATAATCATGCAGTGACCGAACAAGAGCCAAAGAAAATGGCACACGTCCAGTTCCACTGCCTTGTAGTGCAGCCATCACTCTCTGGAAACTTAGAAGAATGGGATTCCACATGTTGCACATAAATGCTATTTCCTATGAAGACCTGGATCGCATCTGTCATTTTTTGATTTGAGCTAAAAGGCATTATTTTACACTTTGGCTATTAAAAAATAGCAGATCTACAAGCTCTTTGCGCAGCACCGAGTGCCGCGCTACGAGCTTGTAGATCTTCTATTTTTGAAAAATCGTGAAAATGTGTGCAAATCTTTCAATATATATTCTTTTAAAACTGACATTTTTAACTCAAATCTTTGCTTCTGGGGGTCCCTGGAACAACACTTTTTTTTTTAATCTAAGTTCATAACAAGTTGTAACATAAGTCTTCTCTTATTGGGTCCCTGGCTCAAAATCTTTTCAGATGACGGTGCGCGGTAAAATATAAATTTGGGGATCAACATGTCCAGTAAATGTTTGAGAACCAGTGCTACAGTTACTTAGCCTGACACTCAGCCTGAATTTTCATTTGGTTTCACTCCATTATTCAGTCTGAAAGCCCTCTCAATGCAGCCGATTGCTGAGATGGGGGTGTGGCCAAAGTTTTTTTTTTTCAAAGACTCTTTGGCGATTGGTTCATACTGGATTATCCCGATCCCGATTCGTTGTACAGATTTTCAACCGAGGCTGAGACCTCCTATGAGAGCGTCACCAGACCAGAATCGCCTGAACATATTTTTTTAATGGCCGTGGCTAGCGATTCACGGGCTGGAGCCAGGCTAACAGTTACTGATGTCAATACCCATCTCTCCTAAAGCACTAAGAACTGAAATGAACAGCGCTTCTCTGGTGTGCCTTGTAACAAAATGCGCCTCAACCAGTGTTGATTTTGAGAGCAAATTTGTATTTAGTTTTAGTTAGTGATAGTTTGGTGTCGTAATGGCTGATTTTACCCTTCGTTGCATGCTGAAAATAGACATTGTGAACTTGTAGATCTGCTATTTTCAGAGCGCAACACCCGAGCGCAAACAAACATAAAATGACATGTCTTAGTTCTACTGGATCTCTTCTCCACTAGTCCCCCCCTAACATTTTACTTCAGTTTGTATTTGTTGAAGAAATTGTCAATATATTTAGTCTTAGTTTTAGTCATCATATAGCTTAGTTTTTATTTAACGACAAAATTAACACAGGCCTCAACGCAGCCCTCCGGTGAGAGGTGCCGCCGGATAAAAGTCAGCTGGTCGACGTCGGGTGGCATCTGCCGTGGAGTCGGCGCTGACGTTGAAGTGCTTTGCTATTCTAACTCTACTGATGACTTAATTGAGCCCCTTCTGTCCCCATCAGCTGTATGGATTCATCACCCACGTTCAGGGAGAGACAGGACGGCCTTATATGGGCATTGAAGAAAGGATGGAAAATGACTGATGATCAGCCCCATGCTACCCAAACCTCACTCTGCCAAAGCAGTTTTTTTTAAGTAAAAATATCAATACTGCAATGTAAATACTCTTGTTACAAGTAAAAGTCTGGAATTCAAAATGTACTTGACTAGCATAAAAATATTGCTATCAAAATATACTTAAAGAACCAAAAATAGAACGTTTTCAAATGTATAAATTGTATAAAAATCTCTAAATCGTATGAAAATAGCAGATCTACAAGCTCACAATGCGTGATGCATTGTGAGCTTGTAGATCGGCTATTTTCAAATGGCTGAAATGTACAGTATGTAGGTTTGAGGTGGCTAATGTATGTTTTGTAATAATACCGTAATCAAAATCTACAAAGTAACTAGTAACTTAAGTTTTCAAATAATTATATTGGAGGAAAGGTACAATATTTGTCTTTGAGATGTATTGGAGTAGAAGTAAAATTACTGAAAACTGGAAATACTCCAGTAAAGTAAAAACACCTCAAAAGTGTACTTAAGTACAGCACTTGAGTAAATATACTTAGTTACTTTACACCACTGCCCTCTGTAGAACCTGCGTGCGATATTCACACTCGTCATTGAACTGTTTTTAGTGCCAAATTATGACTTTTCATTGTATTGGCAAATATCTTACAGACAAAGCGAAACACAATCATGTACCTTTGTGGTGGTGAACAATAAAGACACTCTCTGGGCACATACCGGCTGTTACCAAGCTTGCACTTGAAATGCCTGTACTGCATGCCATTCTGATGTGGAAAGATCAGCTTCTTTATTCCGGCAGGATTCCGGCCCCATTTTGGCCCAGTAAGCATGCATCTGTTGGCTAACATTGTTGCCCCTGGATTAATCCTGGTCTCTATTTTGCCTCACCCTGGTCACCTGGGGTGCCTGTTGGAGGGGAAGGGAACTGATTGGAATAACGTGTTCCTTCCACGCGCTACGTCCAACCAGGGAAACTCCCCCCTGTCAGGTGATAAGAAGCGGCTTGCTAGCTCCTCATGCACTGAAGGAGGCATGAGCTCAGTTCTGGGCTCTCCCTAGGCTGGCAGAGGGAGAGTAGCGCCCAGGGTTACATTGTCAATTGGCACTGGGTGAAGAAATGGGTTACAAAATTGTGGGATAAAAATGCATAACTAATGTTGTTGCCCCTGTGCTCCCTGGTCAGGTGCTATAAGGTCTAGGGCTGCTCTAATGGTGGAATATAACAATTCCCCTACGCAGCGCATGGGTTCTTGAAAGCAAAGAGGGTCTCTGGCTGGCTGACTTCACAGTGGGTCTGAAAGGGTCTTATTCAATTAGGAAAAGCCTTTGTGTTGTTTTGTTTCGTGTTTTTCTTCATTGAAGCTTCATGTAACAAGGTAGGCGTTATAGACAATATTGTGACAACTGTCTCAGGGAGAGCAATTTTGAGATGCAATTTTGGCTCCTAGCTCCTAAGAAATAGACCAGCAACAATATATATTTTCTATGAGACATAACTGAAAGAATATGGTCACGGACAAATTATTAAGGAGCCACACATATTATGTACATGCTATAGCTTTTAAAACTGTGCATACATTGTGATGAACAGTCTAGAGGCTGAAAATAAAGAGGCTGAGGGTGTACCTGAGTATGAACATAATGTGCACGGCATACAGTAGGCGTATAGCTGCTTTCAAACTGGCTAAAAAGGCACTGTCCTGACTTTGCCCCTGTTATGTCCCAGGCGGACCCAGCTCTCCCTTAGTCTGTGAGTAATGGAAGGTTATTTTGCGTCGATACAAACGTGTCCCAAGTGTACCCACTCCCTTCTACACTAAAATCCACTTCCACTCTATAAAAAGTAGCTCGCACACACATGCACGCACTCGAGCGCATACACACGCGTGCGCACAGACACACACAACACACACACACACACACACACACACATACACACACACACACGCGCGCAATATATATATTTATTTTTAAGATAGAACTCACACACCAAGCTGTATAGTTCAAACTTCTTTATTAAGCTGATAACATTGCGATCCAATCAATTAACAAGATAACAAGACAGGTCATCTAAATAATTGGTGTGTGCACGTGCAGATTTTAACCCATTAAGACCTGGGGCCGATTCTACAAATGCCATCTAAATCAGTAGTTTTCGAAATTCAAAATTATTCACTTTCAAGATTTTTCGAAAACCTTAAAAAAATAGCAGATGTACAAGCTCGCAGAGCGGCACAAAGCGACGCTCTGTGAGCTTGCATATTTGCTATTTTTGAATTGCCAACGCTAAAATCTTAAATGAAATGTCCCGGTTTTAATGGGTTAATAGTACTGTGCACTGTATGAAAATGCAGCTATCCACAAGCTGTTGGACATGGATAAGCTGGGAATAGGCATGGTTTCATGAGAGCCCAAATCCTTAAAGAGGTAGTGTCCGTTCTATATTTGAGACCATTACTTTCCTTCATGAATCCCTTGTCACAATGTGGTTTAAACTATTCTGTAACGTCTACTCTTTTTTTTTTTCAGAGCTTCAACTCCAGTTGACTTTCTCCACTTTCTTGCTTAGCCAGACATTTCTCCACACTTAAGGTTGTGCAATGCAGTCGGAAAGTGTGAGGGACAAAACTCTTGTAGCAATGTGTTGAAACCAACAGAGTGTAGGCTGACAACAATGGATACATCGTCAACATGCAGCTTGCTAGCATTAGCTTGGACTACTGTTGGGTTTGCCAACTCTCTCACTTTTTGGATTATTGTCTCCGCCAGGCCGAAGGCATGGCGAAGGGGTATGTTTTACTATTATAGCGCCACCAGGAGGCCAGAATAACGTACCTGACCTGGCGGAGACCTGTGCTCCGAGGAGCACTTTTTCTAGTTAAGCTTGTGTGGTCATTCTCATGCTCGTACTCCTACAGAACAAAACTGTGTGTGTGTGTGTGTGTGTGTGTGTGTGTGTGTGTGTGTGTGTGTGTGTGTGTGTGTGTGTGTGTGTGTGTGTGTGTGTGTGTGTGTGTGTGTGTGTGTGTGTGTGTGTGTGTGTGTGTGTGTATTTTTCTACTATAGACTGTAGTGTCATACGTCTCAATGGGCAACCCGCATTTCTATGGCTTCCCAATCGCCACTCCCCACATCTCATTCAAAGTACTTGGCCAAAGTTAGTCAGACAGTTAGACTAACGGTGAGACTAGTATTGAACAAAGAACAAAGAAAAAATAAATTCCACCAAAGAATTACTTCAATGCTCATACTGATATGCCTTTGTAACAGTTTTTCCTATAATGTATACATACAGTAACAGTGTGTTATCTAAATCTTAACAGCCATGTAGAGAGAGAGGCTTGATTGAGAGAGGCCATCCCAGCATATGTGTCGATGAAATGAAATTTGTCCCTGAGCAAGACTCTTAACCCCTAATTGCTCACAGGTTCTCATTGGAAACAAGACCGCAAGGACTTTCATGAACGACCTGTTAAAAGGAATTATCCTTATTAAAGCGTACATTAGAAGCTGTAGAAGTGACTGAGACATAAATACAACTCAAAACAAACAACACTTGAACACTACTGTAACTGTATATCGTTGGTGTCGGGCAGAAACCTCTTATATCCAACATTTTTGTGTTGTTTTTTTTTTAAATGAATGATCATACTTTTTCTTAATGTTTCAATGTTAAATGCCCCAAAAATATAATAATCGCAATTATTATTGTATTAGTAAAAAGTCATGATTGTGACAGCCCTACATCTGTGGTGTCTACTGTATGTCACCCTGACCCTGGCAGGACGCCCTGACATCCTCGGATATCCTTCTCAGACAAGTTACAGGCCCGTGGCTGCAGGTGCCCTGAATACGATTAAAGGGTAAAGAATGAACTGTCCCTTTAATGCCAGTCAGCCGGGACACATGTTCCCTGATTCTCTCCTCTGGCTCTGATAGCCTGTAGTAGACACTGTGAGAGGTTGTTGCGAGAACAGCCAGAAATGTGTCCAGCAGCTGCCACATAGAAACATACTTATATCTGTTTAGCCTGTGTGTGTGTGTGTGTGTGTGTGTGTGTGTGTGTGTGTGTGTGTGTGTGTGTGTGTGTGTGTGTGTGTGTGTGTGTGTGTGTGTGTGTGTGTGTGTGTGTGTGTGTGTGTGTGTGTGTGTGTGTGTGTGTGTGTGTGTGTGTGTGTGTGTGCGCATGTGCGTGTGAGTGCGTGTGTGTGCGTGCATTGGTAAGTTGCTTCAGATAAGAGTGCTAAATGGCCAAATTGTGTGTGTGTGTGTGCACGCGCGCACGTGTACGTGCATGCCCACTGGGCCAGGCCAGGCTTGGGCACTCGTGTCTCAGCATGCGAACACTGGGAGAGAGCGTGGGAGGAGAGAGAGAGAGAGAGAGACATGAGGATGCATGCAGGGTCATCAAAGCAGCAGGCCGTTTGAGCGGTGTGAGATATTTCATTAGGATTCACTGTTAATCACTGGGCCCGGGTCTCATAGTTTACCCCATGTGTATCACACCGCTGTGTGCGAGTGTGTGGCATTAGCACGTGGCCTTTGAGGCAGAGAATAGAGAGACCAATACTGGTGGTTCAGCCCTTTTCCAAGACTGGACAGATCTGCCGTTGGCAGGCAGTGAAAACCACCACCCCATGTACATCTTATGTTAGGCTGCCAATTAGAATAATGCAGACCTAGAATAAGTTAATGTCTTTGTAATCCTACTATAATTCTAGTAACCTCTGTCTGTAGTGGTGACTGTCTGTAGTGGTGACTGTCTGTAGTGGTGACTGTCTGTAGTGGTGACTGTCTGTAGTGGTGAAGCCGGTTCTCCTCAGTGGCGTTCTCCTCAGTGGCTGGAGCAATTGCTCTGATTTTGCACACAGCCATTGACCATTACCATCTGAACTTAACTGTGAAGCCCGTTTTTCAATTTCATCAAATCTCAGCTTCTTATTAGCGTTTATGTGTGAAAGAATGTTGCCTCCCGGGTTGCCAGATCATGTGCGCATATCCCCCCACTGATGAGTCGACCGGGTATGGTCTAGTAATAATAATTATAATATAGGACATGACATGGTAGCCTGGAAACCAGACAACATTTTTTTTTGCCAGTGATATTAGTCTGGCCATGCCAGGCTAATGAAATGAAATTAAATTACATTATTTCATTAAGTGTCCTTAAGTATAATTGAATATAATGACTTGATTATGTCTCATTAGCCCAATTATTTAATATTAGGCACACAATAAAACTGCCTTGTGTTTTTTTCTGCAGTAAAGTAGAGTATACGTAATGTGTAGCCATGAGCTACTACGAGGTGTTGTAATAGCAGTATGGTCTGTTACCTGGATGTCTAGTATCTGTTTATTATTCCATACAAGGTTTCTCATATAATGTAGCTGAATCTCAGGCGGTCGATTCGCCTTGACGAGTACTTGAACCATTGATTTTGATGAACTGTGCCCTCTGTCTTTATCTGCATCTTCATTTAAAAGCGATGAACGGTGCCTTCTGTCTCTATCTCTGTCTCCATTTCAGTACGTTTTCTAAAGGTCCTTATGTCACTGTTGTGTCGGGCAAAAAAAAATTGTATCTCCTTGTATCTTTTCATCTTTTTTTTTCATATGAATGCATGCCCTATAAATAGAAAATAGCCTATAATGACATGAAAAGTAGGGACGCCAACATTGAAAAGTGGTTAAGTGTGTCTGTGAGGTTTATAAATATTTAACCTTGCGGCTAAATAATAACTACATTGGATCCACTGGAACACACATTCTCCATTTCCTGAAACGGGCACACACCGGAGCCGCCTGCCAGAGACTATGTGTGTTGTACCTGGGTCTCAGTGGATGCTGATGAATAATAATGTCTGCTGTTTTATAATCACTCTCAAATGCAATTCCACCTTGCTCTGATGTGAATTAAAATCCATGTCTATTAACCACTTAACGCCATACACTTGGTTGACTGGGGGTCCACTAGGGCTTTATAATTGGTCCCCTCCGTTTTGCCCTCTACAACAACAAAGAAATGCTGACTGCATGCTCAAAAAGGCAACGCGCTGTGAGTTTATAGATCGGCTATTTTTGCTGAATGTTTGGCTATTTTCACCAAAGGTTCGCCTATTATGACATACCCAGAATAGGGACAATAGGGACGCTAGGCTTCGTGGCGTGAAAAAAACGTCTCTAGACGATCGACTCGAGGCCTATAATGAAGCACAGTTAAAATGGCAGTTGGCTGTTTATGTTGCTTCGGGTGGTCACTTGTGGTATGATTGGGCTTTTAAAATCTGCAGTAGCAATCTGCCTTTTGCCAGGTGCCCCAGCAGATAAACAGATAGAAAGAAAAAAATATATATATTTCCCCCCCCTCCTCCACACCTTGGCAGAGGACAATGAATGAGAACTGATCCAATCACCCAGAAACTCTTGCTGAGCTCCTTCGTTATTAATTTTTTGCTGACGCAGCACTAAAAAACAACAACAAAAAAAACACATTCATTCACATTCTTAGTACTCAGAGTACCGCCAGATGGATGTGTGAAAAGGTGTGTGTGTGTGTGTGTGTGTGTGTGTGTGTGTGTGTGTGTGTGTGTGTGTGTGTGTGTGTGTGTGTGTGTGTGTGTGTGTGTGTGTGTGTGTGTGTGTGTGTGTGTGTGTGTGTGTGTGTGTGTGTGCGCGCGCGCGCCCCCGGATTAAGCTGTCACATCGATGGTGAGTGGTCCCAGACAGGCTGATCAATGTGGCTCCATCCTGCAGATAATAAACTGGTTAGGTCTCCCCTGATGCCTTTAATTGAACACGTGTCGGTGGCCCGGTCCATCTGGATGCAAGGCACCCTGGGAATTGGATGTTCTGCCGGGCTGTGGTGGTACACACACACACACACACACACACACACACACACACGGGAGAGCCGGGGTGGGAGTGGAACTTAAGCGCTAGTTCAGGGGCTTCCCAGGTAACCTATAGCGAAACACCCAGGAGACAACGTAGCGGTTAAACACAGCGGACAAATTATATTAATCTATTTGCTTAGTGTGCATAATAAAGTGCAGCGTGTGTGCGCTTGTTCGCGGGTGCCAACAAGAGGGTGTGTGTGTGTGTGTGTGTGTGTGTGTGTGCATAATTAGTTATTTCTCTAGAGAATCAGCGTTCTCTGGAGAGTTAGCATGTGATGCTACGTATTCGACGCCACTCTTCCCACTTCACACGCATCTGTGCCATTTTTTTTATTTGAGACTAAAAAGCATTATATTACACTTTGGCTATTAAAAAATAGCAGATATACAAGCTCATGGCGCGGCATGTGTGAAAATCTTTGAATATATATTATTTCAAAGCGAACACTTTTAACTCAAATCTTTGCTTCTGGGGGTTCCTGGAACAAAATGTTTTAAGATAGGGGTCCGTGGTCGAATATATATAATTTTGGGGGCCCTTGACATGAAAACGTTTGAGCACCACTGATATAGAAACGTACGTTTTTTCAGAATACCGTTCGGCCGAATATACGTATATATATACTGTATAATACAGAATCGGCCTCAGGTCTTAAAGAGTTAAAAAAAAGCTCGGAGCCAGTGAAGAATTAGAATTGCGAGAGAGCAGCGGAAATATCGTCCTTGACAGCCGTCTTTTTTTTTTCTCCATTGAAAGTTTGAACTGTGAAGCACATGGAGGGGGATAAAACTCGCCCCCTCGCCGCTTGAATGTATTAACTAAAAAGTCAAATAACTCCTCTGATTTGATTTCGGACTATTAGACTCCAAGCCGTGTCGCTGCCAATTACTGGCATTATATGTGAAATGGTGGCCCCGGTTCAATAAGATAAGGTCAGGATTGAACCGCTGAGTGATTTTCCCTCGTAGGTCGTCCCCCCCCCCCCCCCCCTGTCTGGACGCGCCGGCAAAAATGTTTCTTCCCTCTCCGGGGTCAAAGCTGGTCAATGAAGAGACCAGCTTACCTGCCTTGTTCACTGTTCACCTCCTCAGTCAGGTCTGAGGTCTATGCACTATTCATAAACTTGGGGAGAAGGGTTTGTCTGACCTTTTCCCCGAAATGTTAGGGCAAATTAGTTGTCAAAGCGGCAGACGTGGCAGCCATGCTAAGGCTTGAGAGCACCCCCCCCCCCCCACACACACACACACACACACACACACAACCCCCCGAGGCCGGGGGAGGTGTGTTCCTATGACAGCCCACCTGACTCCTGCCCTTTTGGCTGCACAAGTCGCAAGAGGCCGGGGGTAGGGGGGCTAGCCGTGTGTGAACCCCCAGTTTATACAGGCTTGTCTCAGTAAGAAGGTAATAGCCCAGCAGTCCGAAGTCCTTCTGGTACTTTTATTTCTAATGCGCACGGACATACATGGACGCGTTTAGGCGTCAAGCGTGTATGGCGTGTTATATAGTGGGGCTTGGGTGCAACACAGGAATCGGTCTGTCTAAAAATGGCTTGTTTATAGGCCTATATCACAAATACCTACACATATGTCTCCATACCCCTTTTGGATAGAGGACTCTGATACTGTATATTACAAATACAAAATACCAGTCGAACCGTTAAAAGACTGTCATAAACAGGAATGCAGTAACACATACCACACAAACAAATAAACAAATGATACTCTAATCTAAGAAACTCCGCTCTACTGTAGATAACCTCTGACTTAACACATTGACGCTGGCACTCTGAGGATGATTTGGATGCATAGTACCTGGCACTCAATGTGCTAACCCAAATACAAAAATCATATTATATCACCACATGAACCCTATAGCATCCGTATTCTGGGGACGAGCATTCTGCCAACAACTCGAATCACAACGTGTGGCGTTGCGACTCATTGTTAGCTTGTAGATCAGCTATTTTTCAGAGAAGACTTTTGTTGTTGAGGGAAAAAAGAAGTGGACTAAGTATAGAGCCCTGGGAGACCCTGGTCAACTAAGTATATAGGGTTTAAGTTAGGGGTGTCAAACGTTTTCCAAAGGGGGCCGTATTAGAACAATGAAAACACCTTAGGGCTGACTGCATCGCCTCTCATAGTGTACTTTTAGACCATAACAAAGTCACATACACATTCTTTCATTGGCTTTCAAGTCAAAACAACCGCATGCATCTTTTCCACATACACACTACAGTGCTATGTATGTATTTAGTTAATAATGGCTGTGTAGCCAATTGTAACCAGGGTCCTCACAATAAAATGAAATACAATAAAACACCCAATACAAAAATGGAAATAAGCCACACAAATCCTTACCAATGGACCAATGAATATTCTCATGCGATTCAAAGGGAATTACCGTGCAAATGAGTGATTCGCGAATGCTGACTCTGAACAACAAAGCAAAACTTATGGTCAGCTTCCTTTTCTAACCACGCTAACACCCAGCAATCTATCACCCAGGAATTACAAAGGCTAAACTCAGTCCATGTATCACCAATCCTCACAGTGCTGTCACCAAAAGTTTTCCCCTGAATACAGAGAAGCTTATAATGAGCCTGACTTGCATACAGCACCCTTTTTAAAGCAGAATAAACACCGGGGCGAGCCCCTAGAGCGTATGCGTATTCATTAACTTTAATGGCTTTTTAAAATAAACACCAGTGCATTCAGCGAGCATTAGTTGTTCCCTGCCAAGCATCGAGCTACACGAGCGCGCCGTTTTGTGCGTGAGCGTCAAAGCCGACACTTTTTTTTTTTTCACTTCAAAGAACACGGAACGAAAGTGAAACCTTTGGGTGAACTAGACAAATAAATAAATAAATGTCAGTCTGCTTGTAATTCATAGGCAGGTAAGCTGTGAGCATTACATGTTTGAACTATTTACCCTCTCTCATAAAAAAAAAAGAAAAATACTGTTTTGTTTAGTTCTGTGAGATGAGCTGTGAATTAGGGAGGCATTTATGTGGACTTGAACCTACTGCGGTGTAGGAATGTATTTCAAGGCATGCACTCCTGATGTAGGTGTATCAGCTGTAGGATTGGGAACCGGAATCGGAGTAACCGAAGCCAACATTGAGGAACCGGAATCGGTTCCATTTTATCACAGCGGTTTTATCACACAGAGCTGGTACGTGGACTTCACGTCTGCTAAATAATGACCATACCCGGTGGTTCTCAAACGTTTTAATTTCAAGGAGCTTCATATAATTGGTTCTCACTAATGCTCATGTCTGTGTCTCAGAGGAGGGCTGTGGACAAGGTACAAACCCGCCTACCAGTGACATCATTGATGGGGAATCCAAGCTAATAGAAACTGGCTTTCTATTCCTGGAAAGTTAGCTTGCTATATTGGAAGCAATTGATCTTACGTTAATAAAAGAAAAAGTGATATCTTGTGCCCTGCCTAACGATGATGTCACTGGTAGGCGGGTTTCTGAACTGTCCACAGCCCTTCTATGAGACACAGAGTGAAAATGGCACCATATTATAATGAGCATTAGTGAGGACCAATTATATGAAGATAGGTTGAAAATGGCTGAAATCGTCCTTTAACTCTGAGAGTCAAAAAACTGCAGATAAACATTAACGCCTACCACCCTCAAACGTAGAGGCCTAAATATGTAACGCCATGATGGCTAATCGCTGAAATCCAGTCTGTATTCCCAAAGGGACTTTTGCAGGCTATAGCATATTTTGCTTCCGACCCGAAAATGGCACTCTCCGGCTCTCTCTTTGACTCCCCAGTTTGCCCTCTGACTGAACTTGATCTTATCTGGCGGATCTAGCGCTAAAACTCATCCTCTCTCTCCCCACGGGGGCCCGTTGCCTTTCCTCTTCCTGACCTTACCCAGACACTGATCTTGTCTTTTGAAGACAAGCAAAAGATCAAGTGCGGATCAAGGGGTTAGCCCGCGTCGGTTGATACTAGGGGAGAGTCTTGCTTCCCCTCGCTGCGATTGCATTTGTCTGGCTCAGCTTGGTTCGATGCGTCCTGCATGCTAAAGTTTTTTTTTGTTGCAGTAATTGGGTGTTTGGCTGTTGTGCAGCTGGTTTTCGAGCTTATCATCGTGGTGCAAGAGGAACTCCATGGCAGGGTGATAAACATATTGCTAAGTAAGGGAAATGTAGGTCTGCGAGTGTCACTGCACACAGCGCTGGGTACACAATGTGACAGTGCCGTGCTCGCTGCGCACACACACACACACACACACACACACACACACACACACACACACACACGCACACACGTATTCACACGCGCACAACCTGGATGTCGGCCAATGTGGATGCTGTGACAATACAGCCTTTTTGTTTGACTGGTAACCTATGACATGAATTTCCCTCTTTAAACAAGTGTTACTTTCAACGGGGTGAACACTGTACACATTACATTCGTGAAGAATAATCCTTGTAATGGACCATATTTGAACATACGTTATTTCAATCAAAGTCTTCGTTAGTTCTTTCTTTTTTTCCACTCAATCGTCTCACACAGTTGAAACGCAAAATGAGTCACACACACACACTCACACACTCACACACTCTGAAATGTGTGCTCACAGGACCAAAGCGAGGGAGCCTAGCTGCCAGTGTTTACCTACCACCCAGGCAGTTACAGTCTCCCATATCCCGCCTATAGCCTCGCTCTTCGCCCCCACTGTTGACTCAAAGACCATGATTAAGTGCCGTGATGGAGAGCGTCAACATTCGTTTCGTCTATATTTGATGAGCGAACGTCTCTGCCTCCCCAACACACTCTGCGACGAGGGGACGAGGACGGGGGGGGGGGGGGGCGGGCATAATCAACATTGAGAAAAATTGTTGTGAATAATTATTTACCCTGGATAATGGCCGTGTTTATTCAAGCGCTGACATAAAGAAAGGGCCTTGATTTTTGCCTCTCTTTTTATTTCTCTGTGATAAAGAGCCTTCGAATTAGGTAATGACATGGCTGGGTTCCTGTCATTTTCTTTTTTTTTTCATTATCTTGCCGTTTCATGTCGCCTTCTTCTGGATCAACCTGCTAATGCTATTAGCTTCGTTCATGAACAAACCTCTGATGTCTTAAGGCGTGTGGTTCAAGGGGGTCCCCAGCTAAATGTGTTAATACAGCACCACAATGATTTGAACCACTTTATCGTTTTCTTTTGTTGTATTTTTACATAAATCTTCTCTTATAGGGTCCCGGTGTAGTATTTTCACATGGGGGGGGGGTCCGCAACCAAAATATACATACAACCACTGTCTTAAGGATCCTATCACACCGCTATTGGAAATGACAGTCCAACTACAACATGTAGCGTTTCATGGTGTCATTTCACTGCACTAGCATGTAGCCTACGGTATAATAACTCCCATGTATTATGCATTATGCAGACTCAAGGTGCCTGAGATAGCCTCGGCAGAATAGTAGATTACGGCAGGTTTTAGCACGGGTCCTCCGACCCTCTATGGCAGAGTATGCGCCCTGTAAAACTGAGATTTTTATGAGGCGGACCCCATTTCCGGAGGGCAGCACCGTATTAAAGGGAGTGTGGATCCACAAATGAGGTTGTGGCAGCAGCTTGTTATGGCAGGGTCATGGGTGGAATTGTCACGACTGGCTCCCAACCTTTCACAAATGGCGTATAAAGATTAGTGCGTTGCCCTGCTGGAGACATGGCAGCCATGGAAAGAGTTGGTGAATCCGGATGTCATCGCATAGACACGTAATGGACTATTTTAAATGCATTTAGTATAGTTTGTGTTTCCTTCAGTGATGCTGCAACAGCAGTATTTACCCTTCAGTTGCCCAGAAAGCTTCCATTTAGAGACGGTTACCGTAACCTTAACCAGTGTTTTGACTAAGATTCACCACAAATGAATGTCGATTCTGCTCTCCCGGCAGACAGTTAGCTAGAAGAAGAAGAAAGACACAAAAAAAACGCTGCGGAGAGGATTGGTTGCATCTGAACAGCTTGTATTGTATAACATGCATGAGCCTGCATATCAGAATATAGACAGTATGTTGACATCATGCAGTTTTGACATCAATCCCTCAATCACTCTCTCTGTCCTTGCGCCGTTCCTCCCTATCACCAATGTACATGTACCCCCCCCCCTTTGTAGAAAGGCTATTTTCGGTTATTTTAAGATTAGAGCATTTGAAGTGGTCAAACTAGCAATATGTTCGGAAGCATCTTCCATAATATCTTATTCGTCTCGGATATTTCATATAAAAGCAAAGGTTAAAGCCTGAATTGTGATGTCTTCACATGGTTGGCAGTACGTAGAACAGCAGGAACATTATTACTAAAGCATCCTAATTTTACATATCGTATTCATTGTTTAGGAATCGGCGCTAGTGTGTGTGGGGGATCCTTTGACACCGTTTCACAAATTGCACATTAGGACATTTTTAGTCGTGAGATTTAATGTTGCTTTAATCCATGCACACAGACACACACATATACACATACTGTCCGATATCCCCTACCGGCGGCTGCTGAGACCCCGCTGACAGATGTAGCCCGGACCGGTGTGTGACAGGCAGACACATACACACATACTCCGTTCCACTCCCCACTCGCCCCGCGGAATCCCATCTCAGCCGGGCCAGCCTTTTTTCCCCCCTATCGCAGTCAGGGAGGTAGACAAATTGAACGATCGCAGAGTTAGATGGCCCCCCTCCCCTCACTTTTTTTTTTATTTATAGGGAGGAGAAGGAGTGTCGGGGTGTTATAAATGCACGCCCCCACCCCCACAGGCCCCTCGAAAGCCTAGTTCCAGGAGAATCTATCTTGAGCCCCGACATGCTGTTCACTTAGCGGGAATGAAGAGCCCACGAACGCTAAGGAGAGGAAGATGGCAAGCGGTGTCATTGTTCTTCATGCCACGGCATGTCAGCGGACAATGGATACCTGTTTGGACAGAGGTGCCCCGCAGGCGGAGACGCACAGCTGCAAACCCGCCCTGTGTCGGTGTTTGGCAGCGAGGGAAGGTTTAGTTGGGGCACCACTGCTATTTGTTCAGAGGAATTTACTTCAGCTTTTTTTTATGTTGGTTGGGACCAGTTTTGTATTTAAAGGTAGGGTAAGTGATTTGCATTGGTTAAAATAGTGTTAAATAGCTCTATATTCTGATAGTACCCATTGCTATAGAGTGTTTGTTCAGTATTAGGAGTCTCCTTGTCTCTCCACCTCTTTATTAAACAGAAACTGCATTTTCGTTTCAGTTTCAGTTTCATTTCCAATTTTATCCAACCAGGACAGAGAACTCAATCAGGATACAGATTAAACAAGTGCAATTGGAAGTGATGACACTAAGAAATGAGCAGACAAAATTGGAACTGGAACACTATACAAATTAAGCTTAAAAATTGGTACTTTCTCCTGATTGGCTGAGATTTTGACACCTACCAAAAAATGTATATTCTGTTTATTAAAGAGCTGGAGAGACAGGGAGACATCTGTTACTGAAAAAACACACTATAGCAATGATTACTATCAGAATATAGTATTTTAACAATATACTTTTTGTTTTAGCCAAAAAATATCACTTACCCTACCTTTAAGCGACTTTGGGCTTTTTTTCTGTAAAGTTGCTTGTAAATATTGGTAGTTACGGGTTGTTTTCTTTGTCATTTTTTGGGCTTGTTTCCTAATGTTGTTTGTAAACCAGTTCTTAAACATTTTCATGGCAAGGACCCCCCCAAATATTTTGTGCCATACCGGATTTGTGTAGTTAAAATGTTTACAAAAATATTCAAAATGTTTCAAGATTTTCTTTTGAAAACAGCCAATTCAAATGCCAATGTACTGCCAATGTACTGCGTAGGTTTAAAGTGCTCATGTAGCCTAGTCGCTTCTTTTGAGCTTGTTTTCATGGACCTTGTTGCTTATTTATCTCACAAAATCTGGCAACGCTGGTCGGGTCCCCCATGGCACAGCCGTTTCCTCACATTAGTATTAGCAGGACACAGTTTCACAGGCGAGATTATAATCAAAGTGGTTTTAGTGGCTCATTTCAAATTGGCTTTATTTTATCTCTCTCTCTCACCTCCCCAATACACCTTTCGGAGTGATTATGTAAAGAGTATAAACATTGTAGAATTGATATGCGCAGTGATTTCCCAAAGCAAACATTAAATTGCTGATATGGAGATTAAAAAAACATGAATATGCACATATTCATGCACGGTAAACACGGGGCTCTCTGGGAAATGTTTGCCCTTTTGACGTTTATTGCCGCTTGTACAGCTTTGCTACTCTTACCTGAATAGTGTGAGTTTGTACTGCAATCTGGGAGAAGAGAGCATGCCGGTGGCATTTCCAAGCCTGCGGTTATAGTGTCCTGTTGATGAACTTATTTTGGGATGGTGATGACCAAGTTCAGTGGTGTAAAGCAACTAAGTACATTTACTCAAGTACTGTACTTACTTACAATATTAGGTATTTTTGCTTTACTGGAGTATTTCCTATTGTCAGTACTTTTACTTCTACTCCACTACATCTCAGAGGCAAATATTGTACTTTTACTCCACTACAATTATTTGAAAACTTTAGTTACTAGTTAGGCTACTTTGTAGATGTTGATTATTATTAAAAAACATTAACCACTTTAACCATATACACATTTTGGCCATTTGAAAACAGCCGATCGTCGCGACGCATTGTGAGCTTGTGGATCTGCTATTTTCAAAATATTTGTATACCTTTTAAAACATTTGAAAACTTGTGAAACGGACATTCTGCATAACGAGTACTTTCTACTTTGGTACTTTAAGTACATTTTGATACCAATTTGTCTGTACTATTACTCAAGTACATTTTTAATTCTGGACTTTTACTTGAACCAGGGTATTTCTACATTGCAGCATTAACACTTTTACTGAAGTAAAAATATTGAGTACTTTTTCCACCACTGACCAAGTTTTAGGCCAAGTGAAGCAAGGTGTTCGCCTCATAGCATAATTGCCTAAGTCATATTTTTAAGGTTGTCTGGAAAGAAGAAATGAAAAATCACTATCTGCTTAAGTCATCTCGGTGCCTTAGGCAATCATGAGGAATCAAAATGTTTATCTGCCTTTTTTTAATATATATCTGCCTCACTCTACTCCCCTAACACTGCTGATTCATTATTATTGCCTATGTTCTCAGAATGTTTGTTACCTTAAAAAAAAAAAGTCTGCCCAAGTCAAAAAGTTGACTTAAAATCACTTTCTGCCCAACTCATTTTGTGATGTAACAAGCGTTCAGATAGTCTGAGGACATTCGAGGCACAATGAAGCATCAGTGCTAGGAGAGTAGAGTTAGGCAGAAAAGTCAATTTGGCCAAACAATTACGCAGGCAATTATGCTATGAGGCATTATTTGTGGGTCATTGGTTCAGGTCCTGGGCTTGAGATTCTATAGCTGAGACGGAGTGAATGAGTGCAATCCGTCTCTCGCCGAGTAGTGTTGAAGTGCCCTTGAGCAAGGTGTTAACCTCCAACTGCTCGGGTGGAAGCGGCTCACTTTGCCAACAGATGGCAGACTGTAGTTGTGCTGTTTAGCTCCCAGCAGGTATGTGAGGCTAATTGTTGCACAAAAAGAGCATTCCCACCGCAAGAAAAGACAAGTGTTAAACTGTTTGGAGTGAAGGTTTAGCAGGAACATGGATTCATGCGTGTATTTTGAGGTGTGAGCTTTCACTTATCTGTTCCCTGTTCCCTGCTCCCTGCAGTTGTGCATTATCTCACCCCACCTCACCACTATTTTTTTTTTCTGTTTTGTATTTTATTTGTTCGAAATAAACAAAACAAAAATCAATTACAAAATCCTTTAGGATTTGAACGGTTCAGTTTCCTTAACGGTTCCCTTTAACTACTCCTATATGGGAACCCTTACAGGTCTGTAACTCTGAGAGTGTACAAATGGAGCCAACATTTGATTCCATTTATACACTCTCAGAGTTATGGTGGTCCTTGAAATAAAAAAAGTTTGAGTACCACTGGTAGCGGACGTGTAGTCCACATACCAGCAGTAGCGGCCATTGGTATGTTTCACCCGTTTCAATTGAAACGGGCCTTGAACCTCAGTGGGCCTCCAAGTTTTTTGTATAATAATTGTTTTTTAATTTTTTGACTTGCATTCCAGTCCGGGGCCCGCCTCTGGCGGGCCGACGTCCAAGAATTTCATGCAAGAATAGAATAAAAATGATTCAGCCTCTACACAACTGGTTGGCAGCAGCTAATAATCACTGGTGTTTGTTTTGACCTGTCAAGGTGGTGTTGTTTTGTTGCCGGTGAATGGTGACATACACCAGACAACCAGACAACAGACAGAGGCAATGAAACGCACATGGGCAGGTGATGCTTCAAAGAAAAAAATAGAAACTAGATATAATAGGCCAATGTGAAAGGGGTGTCATTTCTTCTTAGGCAATCAGACACTGCATTCATGATTTGAGGCTTTTGTTCCAAAAATGTGTTTTGCTAAGATTAGACCTGCTGGTGGCGCTATAGCAGGCCAATGTGAAAAGGGTGCCATTTCTTCCTCGGCCTAGTGGGAATGTGCGTGTGAAATTTCACGGAAATCGCAAGCTGCGTTCATGATTTGAGGCATTTTGTTCAAAACGGACCAATCCTGCAAACTTTGGAAGCCAACCTTAGCCAATGATGATGGAATATGGAAAATCGGACATATCCGTGTCCGATTTTCCGGACACAAATCGGCCTCCTGGTGGCGCTATAACAGGGCTATGTGAAAAATTTGGGGCAGAGGTTCTGAATTGGCATCCAGGGTGTGTGTGTGTGCACAGTTTCGGAGCGAGCGGGCCAACGGTGTCGGAGATTAGCTGTTCACAGACGGACACACGGACGGACACACACACGGACACACACACGGACACACACACGGACACACACACACACGGACGGAGGGACACACACACGGAGGGTAAAACATACTCTCTCGCCATGCCTTCGGCCTGGCGGAGACAATAATAGAAACTAGAGGAAAAAACAAATGAATAGCCTCCCAAAGGTAACCTCGTTCTTTGGTGTGATAAAGCCGGTTCCGGAAACGGTTCGAAAAATGTGATGGAACCGATTCCTCAATGTCGGATCCGGTTCCTCCGGTTCCTCCGGTTCAGGAAACCCAACCCTAGACTAACCATGTCGGACGATCACATTTTGGTGCAAGAGTTGCTGTGTTTCTCCCACCTACTGTATAGATACACAACAACTTGGCGTCATCGCTCGTGCACTGCTTGTCTCATTATGAGGACATTTCCGAGCCAGAATTAGCGCGGCGTGCGCGTGACAAGGCCTTGTGGTTAACAGACGACAGTTAACAATGCAGAAAATGTGACAACTTAGCTGCAGCTGCGATGCGACCAGGAATTAATTGGGATTTTTATAAGAGGGCTCCCGAAGCTAGCAGACGGCCACAGTAGCCATTAGTACGGCAAGCAATCCCAAAGACCCTGAAGAGACCAATTTACCTGCTATTTACTGCCACAACACTCTTAATGGGAGACAGGATGCTCGGAAAGTAGCACCCTGTTATTGCTATTTTCTCTGTTTAATTATTGTCACCGTTTGGGGGTCCCAGCAGGGATGCCCTCTGTGGCCCTTGACTTTCCCGCGCCGCCCCCGTAATATTTCAGTGTTATTATTGACAATTACTGTCCTCCAGGTGTCTACGGAGAACAGCGCGAGTAGCAATTCACAGCTGCAAACCCCCCCCCCCCCCCCCCCCTCTTCGTCTCTCCCTTGGCGCTATACACAGACAAGAGGGGAAAATGGACACATTAGCACATCTAAGTACCACCATTCTCCAAAGTAGCAGGTGTGCCATTTATCTCGTTATTCATAATCGGGTCGACGAGACGAGGCTCGCCTACCCTCTCCCAGCGGTAAACAACGGAAGACGTTGTGCGAGACCCAATAACTATACAGCTATAGCAGAGGGACGTGCAAAGGGATGACCAAGGGTGCGTGGGCGATCTATATTTTCTTTGTCCGCACGGTATATCATGCTGCTTATTGTTCATCTGTGGTCCATTGTGCCGCCTCCACTAGTGCGTAAAACCCCATTACTCGGTCTCCTATCTCCCATTGTCGGTGAAAAGATCACCCTGAGACAACAAAGTGCAGGTTCTGGGTACTAGGGGGAGAGTCATTATAGCGCCATAGCGAGCCCCAGGTGTGTTGGTCATGAGGCAGAGTCCTGCAAGGTCCAGAAGGGCTCATTTAGACCAGCGGTTCTCAAACAGTGGTCCGAGGACCACCAGTAGTCCTTGAGGAGGTTCCAGATGGTCTCCAGCTAAATGATGGAGTGTTGGTAATGGTAACCAATGGACCCTTATAGATCTTTAACTCTTGAGAGTGTAAAATGAAACCAAATGGACCCTTATACATAGATCTTTAACTCTTGAGAGTGTAAAATGAAACCAAATAGACCCTTATACATAGATCTTTAACTCTTGAGAGCGTAAAATGAAACCAAATGGACCCTTATAGATCTTTAACTCTTGAGAGCGTAAAACGAAACCAAATGGGTCCATTTGGTTCATTTGACGCTCTCAAGAGTAAAATTATTGTTAAACATCTGCATAACTTAATTTACAAGACGTCTAACACAATTAGAGAATGTAGAAGAATTGTTATTTTGATCAATGTTGGCCTGTAATCTCTCCTATGGTGCCAACATCAATACAGCATGGATCAAATTGGACAAAATCTTGCCCAACGACAACAACATATTACACGTTTTGGGTCTGAGATTCTAAATCTCATCAAACGATGGTCCGTGGCTCAAATGCCAAATAAATAATGGACCTTGACATGAAAAGGGTTGAAAACCACTGCTATAGAAGGCACAGGGACTGGGGCTTATAGGGTCATTATCATCTCTGTCTCATGTCCTATGTTAGGCCCACCTCACGTCATGTAAGAATGGAGAGAATGACAGGCTCCATCCATCCGTATGTTGGTCAATGGCAGAAACAGACTATGAGCATGTGATGTTCTGTGTGCTCCTCGGTGTAGACGGATCTAATGTGGCAGGAAGAGAGCATCATGGAGGCCCCTCGCCATCATGGGTTGCAATGGGTGTAATTACAATGTGTATGTCTCCCTGCAATCTCAGAGAGAGAGAGAGAGAGAGAGAGAGAGACTAGCTAAAAGAGGGCCTATGGGGACCGATGAAGAGAGGGAGGAGAGGAACCTACTGTAGGAGGCCGGGGAGCGACAGATTGCTCCCTCAAGTGTTTTTCTATCTTTGAAATGCAAAAAAAAAGAAAAGGAAAAGGCCATAAGCGAAAGAAATTAATAAACAGAAATGTGTGTGGACTGTAAATAGCTTTCTTGTGCTGGAGCAAGGCGCTTTGCCATGCAAGCATATGCCAATTGTTGCATACTGTATACAGTATGCTGTTTGCATATGGATGTGTGCGCAGCGTGTTTGATTCGCAACATTATCTGACCGGTTCAGGTTGCGCTCATCCAGTTTGTCGCTGGACAAAGGATAACAGTTTAAAACAATAAAAGTCAGCACCACCGCATTGCTCCTAAAAGGGTGTTTTACTATGGGATATGTCAAAAGTAACAAACACGACCCATCGCGTATTAGAAGTAATATCAGTCACCAGAACCAAGGACGGGTGTTTTCAATCAATCTAACATGGTTGAAATGGAGTTTGAAGTTTGAATGGGTTTATATAGGAAGGGGGCGTGTGTGATAAAATCTCAAATATCTAAATACTGAACCAAGCAACTGAAAAAACTGTCTGGGGTGCTCACAAAAGCCTGAGTAGACGTTAAAATGACCCCCAGCATGTTTGAAAGGTACAAATCCCTTTATCACACAGAAAGTGGTACAACTTTTTGGCCAATTAGCATTATGGCCTTCATCAGGTGAAGGTCAAAACCGAAGCCATAGTGAAAAAGCCCCATAGCATCATAACTATACTGTATATCGTTGCTGTCCGGCAGAAACCAACTCCATGTAGACGCTTTTGCATTTTTTTCCATTTACGTCTGTGTGTTGGTAAAAAAAAAATGTTGAACCAATAAAAAGCATTAAAAAGCGCTTCTGACAAAACCAGCTAACTCCATTGGATCCTCAAACTTTCTGCTAAACCAGCTAACTCCACCAAAGTTAGCTTGTTTTGCTTTTGATGAACAAAACCTCCTAACTCCACTTTTTGTTTTGTTTTGTTCATTTCCTGAAAAATGAACATTTTGGAGTTAGCTAGTTCCTGCCGGACAGCAGAGATATCGTCCCTGTGGCATTCATGGTCGCGTCACGCCAGAGTGAACAGTAGAGCTGTGCGCATGCAGCTACAGCCAGCTAGAGTGATTATAGGCTGTATATGAGATCATTAGGAAATCAATTGATGGGTTGATAGTGCTAATGGGTGGGAGGTCCACTGGTGGTGGTTATAGCAGATTAGCTATAGGGTCGAGATTATAATCAGACTTCTTTGCCCAGGCAGCTCATTTTGTGATGTGTGTGTGTGTGTGTGTGTGTGTGTGTGTGTGTGTGTGTGTGTGTGTGTGTGTGTGTGTGTGTGTGTGTGTGTGTGTGTGTGTGTGTGTGTGTGTGTGTGTGTGTGTGTGTGTGTGTGTGTGTGTGTGTGTGTGGGTGGAGGGGGGGTGCTTTGTTTTGCATGACACATACAGAAATGTATGTGTATCTCTTACAAAACTGTGCATATATTTGCAGCTACTTTTAAAGCGCGCACACACACATAAGGCTGCAACAACAAAAAAATAAGAACATATATGCCCTACGTCCGCATAGATCGGCATTGTTAGCCAACTGTTTCTGTTGTGCAACTTCAGACCAGATGTAGTTTTTTTTTGTGTGTGTTCTCTTCTGCGCCTCCTGCTCCCCTGCATCTCCCTCTCTCCTTTAGCGAAATGACATTGGACACCTAATGCATATTTAATGGTGTGTCTCTCGCCCTCTGCAAATAAATGCTGTAATCAACATAAACAAGATTCTGTGCATAAGAATGCATATGCGTCTATGTAAGCGGAGGCTGCTCTCACTAGCTGTCCGCGCTATAACTACGAAAGGTAATTGCACTACATTGTGTATAAAGCCCATGTAATCGTGAGCCGGAGGCTGTGGTCACGTGACCTGTGTGATGCAGGCTGGCTGAGAAGGGGCAGACGGACAACTTTCTGATAACGTTTTTAGGCTAGAAATAAGCCATGCAGTTGCTCAATATTAATTCATGTCACATTTACAACAGCTAGTTTAAAAAAGGTTATTAACTCATTGAGTGCCAATGACGTCTTTTGACGGCTGTTTTCAGTGTGCCATCAGTGCCAATGACGTCTTTTGACGTCTCTTAAAAATATATATTATTATTTTTTGTTTTGTTTTGTTTGTTTTTTCTCAAAGGAACTAGGAGATAACGCTATTCAAAAAGTTGCTGCTCCATTCACTTCAATGTTACAAAATAAACTGAGAAAACGATTGATTGCTGTCCACAAGACAAAGTTAAAAAATGAAAAATAAAGTCTTTAAAAAAAATAAACTGAGAAAAAAATTACTCAAATCCTGTGAAAAACACTGTATTTTTGAGTGAAAGATGCCATTTTCAAACATCAAACAACGACCTCGTTGACATTTGTGAAACCACACCTGAATCACCTCAGTGATTAGCAACCAACAGGGGATCAATCACACTGAAGACAAACACTCTGTGACCACTTGAAAAGGTAAAATAATAGCAACATCCTGGCACAGGGATCAACAAGCTTGAAATAAGTCTGGCATAAGTTAACATTATTCTGGTGAAATAGGCCTATATTTTCATATCAAAATGTCTAAATGTGACGCTGTCAACTCTCTCTCTGGTTTCCACCCGTTTCAATCCCTATAGGTGTACAACTTATAGCTTCTAGAAGCATGCCTGCTTTGTTTTCAAGTTACGTAAAGTAGCCACGAGCCAACAAAATGCTGGACATTCCTAGGGTTCATGCAAAAAAACTGTGCATATAATGTTTCAAAAGATATTATAGATATGTCATTGTATGAGGATACGTCAGTGTGTGCGAGTGGGTGGATGCGTGCTAATGCGTTCAAGTTGTTGAGTGTAATGTAGTATAATCTTTATATATTTGTGTTTGCGTGCCTGCGGGTGCATGCTTGTGTGTGTGTGCGTGAGTGGGTGGAAAGTTGCGTTATGCAGTTAACATAAGCAGGCCCGAGAGCCTCAACTGTGCCAGAGAATAGGTACCTCTATCAAGGCCATTGTTTGGGGGGATGATTCGGTTCAACAATTTCACTTCGAATACCTGGATCTACTTTGGCGTGTGTGTGTGTGTGCGCGTGCGTGTGTGTGTGTGTGTGTGTGTGTGTGTGTGTGTGCGTGCGTATAAATGCACCATTTGCCATTTTGTGTGCATGACCGGGAGACTTGAGACTCGACAGGACCAGTCATGTGCAGCGGCCAGATTTAGCATGCATTTTATCTATCTTGAGCTCCATCATCTATCGCGAACACATTATGTGCACACACACACACACACACACACACACACCTTGAACACAACCCCTTTTTTATCAGAAGCTGTACAGAATTGCCCTAAGCCTCTTCCCATACCAAGTGAGTTATGATTGATTCATAATTGGATGTGGGTGTGCAAAAAATTGCGGATCTACAAGCTCACAATTCATCGCGCTGCGATGCGTAGCGAGCTTGCGCATCCACCATTTTCAGTTGCACGGTATTTGCGTGCAACCACGTGGCCCATAAATCAGGCATTAGTTCCAAAGCTGTCCACACAGATTGTACTGTACTTGCGGTGCGCCGTGAGGATTCATGAGTGCGTTGAGATTGTAATATGAGAGTACATGTGCACTCTGTTAACATTGTAATCACTTCAGGAAAACTACATGTAATACGCATTGGGATTCATTATGACATGCATTAAAAAAGGCATTATGGATGTGCTCTGGTCCTCTACCGCGACAGAGCATTTTCCAGACAGTTTTCTGCTGCATGGAGACAGCCTCTTGAAAGCATTGTAGTCCGTATGGCTGATTGTAAGATTGTAAGATTTTTTGATGAATTGAGTACAAAGGACCCCAATGGAAACAAGCCATAGTGCTTTTTCTCTTTTGGTTTAAAATCCTCTTAACAGACGGTGTAATGAATTGTACTTTCCTGTGCTTGTCTTTGCAATCTGTTAATACAGTATTCAATCAATATTCAATCAGTCAAGCCTACTACAACCGTGGTGTCATACTGTGCCAAGGAGTAGAAAGAAACACTTTTACTGTAAAATGAATGGCTTTCTACTTCCAACAGAGCATATAATAGCTATTCATTGTTGCCCACCTTGCTTTTTACTTAATTTTCCATTAGTACAGTAGCAATTTCCTGGTCTTTGTTTAAGCTGTATTTTTTGCAGCCAAAACCAAGTTGCATTATTATGGTGTTAAAACCACACACAGTACTTGTAGCATGTGAGGAATAAATCCTCTAGAATCAATATAATTTCACTTGGCTAGCTTTTATCTTTGAATGAGAGGGATAATCTTAATTCATAATTAATATTATTATTATGTTTTTGTAGGCGTCTTGCGCTGTATGTTCATCAAACATCCAGGAAATTGGGCTCGGATATGAGTCACAAGCAGATGAGGCATCCATGCAGGATTTATAATTCCTAAATTAGATTAGGCTTTATTTGAGACTGGCTGCCTGCTTGGCTGACTCAAAGTTTTCTTATCACTTTTTCCCTCCCTCTTCTTTGTCTCAGCAAAATGCAAAGCATGGATGAGGACGGTTATTGAAATGACTCAACGTTATCCTTATTTAACCCATTAAGACCGGGAACGCATCTGCGTGTCATTTTTAGATGTCTTTGGCTATTCAAAAATAGCAGATCTACAAGCTCATAGCGCGGCACTCGGTGCTCAGTGCTGAAAAATCTTGACAATTTGTGCAAATCTTTGAATATATATATTTTTTTTAAAGCAAACATTTGTAATTTGTAAATCTTTGCTTCTGGGGATTCTACAAAATGTCTTCTAAAACATGTTTTTATATCAGTGGTTCTCAAGGACCCCCAAAATTATATGTATTTGGCCACGGACCCCCATCTCAAAGTGTTTTGTTCCACGGACCCCCAGAAGCAAAGATTTGAGTTAAAAGTTTGTCGTTTTAAATATATATATATATTCAAAGATTTGACAAAAATGTTTTTCTCAAAAAATAGCAGATCTACAAGCTCATTTTTGAATAGCCAAATAAATACAAAAATGACACAGATAAGTTGCCGGTCTTAATGGGTTAAACATCATTTTGCGTTGGTGTTTATTTGTGTGGCGTGACAGCCGCCGTATACCGCGCTATTCCGCGGGGACGTTGTATTTGTCGGCGCGCTGCCGAACTTTGATTTACTTCAGAGGAAAGGGAGTGTCTCCTCCAGACGGCCGCGGCCGCAGTGGAGCGTGGAACAACCGTAACGACTCTGAGCTCGCAGGCTATGTAGAGGCCATTAAGAGGTGTTTAAAATGCGTCGGCTTTATGTCCTGGATGGCACCAGATTGATGGTTATTCAGTCGTTCCTCTCTCCCGATCGGCACTCTCGCACCGGGCCAAGAGGAAGCAGCTTTTGTTGAGACCAGATGTGTTGCCATTGGTAACATGACCGAACATGACTCACCCAGGGCCCCAGAGGGAGCCGTCTCCATGCTGGTGCATTGTTGAACGAAACAAAATAACGTAATTCACATTTTCCTCATGAACTCGGTCCAATATGAACTTACCTTCACCTTAAACTGCAAAGAACCAGGCGACCACCGACATTCTTTGGGTTTCTAAAGCATTGCCTTGAAGACACTCTTGAAACTCACACAAAGCACGACAGGGCTTGAACGATTCTCAGAGACCTTACAGCGTTGGCCTTTGTTATTTGCATGGAACATACTAGGCCTATTGTTATTTTGAGGACACAACCGAACCTGCGAGGGAGCCATTTTATCACACGCCTCGCCGTCCTTGATTATATCAGTACTAAGTCACTTAGACATGAAAATATTGTATTAGGCCTAATTTATTTTTCGCTGTATTGTTTCACGGCACTTCATCACCATTTATTCCCTTTGTCCTAAGTGGGCACCTCTTTTTTCATTTTACCACTTGCACTGCACAATCAATCGCTAATGGACACTAATACAAAGAGCAGGGCAAATCTCACACGCCATGAGTTCCCAATCAGCCGTTGCCTTCAAATCAAATCTATCTCCGCCGCTGATTGAGGCTCTTTTCTGCCCTGATTAGGGTCAGTACCACGCAGTGTTCTATAACAGTGGGCCTCTGAGGCTGACATGGGATTGGATGAGAGGGGATTTTGATCGCGTATGCACGGAAACCTATGGAAGTGAATTAAATTACAGATGGCCAAAACTCCTTTTTGATGGGCCACAAATTGGTACAATTTGATGGATATCGGTGTGTGTGTGTGTGTGTGTGTGTGTGTGTGTGTGTGTGTGTGTGTGTGTGTGTGTGTGTGTGTGTGTGTGTGTGTGTGTGTGTGTGTGTGTGTGTGTGTGTGTGTGTGTGTGTGTGTGTGTGTGTGTGTGTGTGTGTGTGAATGGGCGGTAATTATAAGCCGTGTGGCCCACTCAAGGAGAAATCACCTCTTCCGTCAATGGATTAATGCTATACCACCTTGCACCAAGCCATTGTGGCAGTGATTGCCACACATGTTACCGTGTTAGAGCGAGCAAAAAAAACATCCACGCCTTCATCGACTGCTCCGCGAACGTGGGGCCCTTTTACCCGTTTTTCTTTGACGCTCATCCGTTCTCGCATACATAGATAGTCATTACCATTCCGGAGCCAGCGTGTCCCCCTTTTGACAATTCCTTTGATTAGGTCTCTGCAGGGAAGTAAAACGTCTTCTGACACATCACAGCCATCTGTCGAGAATTGAACGCCTTAATATTTGTTCGGCAATACTCTTTAATTATCATCGGCTAGAAGAACCATGCAAATGAGGAGGATGGCGACGAGTAGGGCAGTGGATAGATACAGCAGGCATTTTCTGCAAGAGAGAGAGTGAGAGAGCAAGAGAGAGAGAGAAAGAGAGGGCGAGGCCTTTCCATTACCCTTATCTGCTAAGTCCAGAGAGAGAGTGAGATGAGCCCCAGTGGGCATGAAGGTGCTAGATGCAAGGTGCCACCCCACACACACGCACACGCACACACACACACACTCACACACACCAGGACGATAATGGCCCTCGACCTGACAAGGATGGGGGAATCTGATGATGGCACAGGCCACCACCAGGTCCCCCTAATGTGGGGGGATTTGTCCTATAGGCTGAGTGTGTAAACACAGCGTTATCTTATCTCTCGTACCCCGTGTCCACTGCGGGCTGGCCCCAACGTGTGCATCTACCTCTCTAGAGAGAGAGAAAGAGAGAGAGAGAGGCCCATCATTAGGGAAAACTCCCATGATTGGGATCAGCCTGTGGAGAAAATGCTGCTGGGAGCCCAGTACATTATGTTTTAGGTGTGTACTCTGTGTGTACTGTGTGTGTGTGTGTGTGTGTGTGTGTGTGTGTGTGTGTGTGTGTGTGTGTGTGTGTGTGTGTGTGTGTGTGTGTGTGTGTGTGTGTGTGTGTGTGTGTGTGTGTGTGCGTGTGTGCGTGTGTGTTGTTTTGCACGAGTGCACAGGCACACAGGTCGATCTGTGTTCAGACGGGCGAAGAGATAAAGAAATCATCTGGAGAGAGTTTCCTTATACATATTTCATGCTGAAATGACATGATAACCATCAGCCGTGGCCTCTTGTATTATCAGCCATAATGTGTTCGCGCAGGAATTCCCTAAAACCTCGTAAAAAAAATAAAATGTCATCGCTATGTGCCACAAACCGAACCCCCTTGCTCATTGCTGGCATAGTTGTTGTTGTTGTTGTTGTTGTTGTTGTTGTGGTAATATTTTGCAGTACAGGAACAGGTAGCAGTTACCCACATGGCTGTGGGAACAGATGGCAGCTCTGACACTCACTCACATGCACGGACGGACGCACACAGACACGCACATACACACGCATTATGCATGCACATCGCATACACACGCCGGAGAATGTGAGAGATTATAATAGAACTGTCTGTCAAGTCGAATCAGAGACAAACCGTGGAACATTGTAATCCAGGCTGCCGACATAAAGCGAGGCAGGAATGTTGAAGAGAAGGCGTCGTGTTGTTCAGACATGAGCTATACCAGTAAAGGGTGTCTATTACCACATGTAATATTGGTAAAACGTTGAACCCATTAAGAAGCATACATTTGAGTTACAAATGTTCACTTTAAAAAAAGATATATATGCATTAAGATTTGCACAAAATCACGATTTAAAAAAAAATAGCAGATCTGCAAGCTCATAGGGCGGCACTCGGTGCCGCCCTATGAGCTTGCAGATCTGCTATTTTTTGAATAGCCAAATAATAAAATAATGTTTAAATACTGTAGCTAAAATCTAAAATGACATTATGAAACTGCAATATATGTTTCTGCTAATGGGAGGTCCTTGACATGAAAAAGTTTGAGAACCTCTGATATACTGTAACAACATAGGTTTTTCAGAAACCTGTTTTTAAAGACATTTGTAGATGCGTTCCCGGATTGAATGGGTTAAACCAGTGATGTGGTTTTGGGAGCAGAGTGTGTGTGTGTGTGTGTGTGTGTGTGTGTGTGTGTGTGTGTGTGTGTGTGTGTGTGTGTGTGTGTGTGTGTGTGTGTGTGTGTGTGTGTGTGTGTGTGTGTGTGTGTGTGTGTGTGTGTGTGTGTGTGTGTGTGTGTGTGTGTGTGTGTGTGCGTGCGTGCGTGCGTGCGTGTGTGTTTGCCAGCAATATACCTACAGGTGGAAGACAAAGGGGACCTAAAATAACATGCACTTCAATCCTTCCGTATGTTATAACTACCTTTGATCTAATTTGGGATGCATTTCCTCCAGGAGTTGTTTTGTTGTTACCGCTGCCATCAGCTCGTGGTAATCAGCTTACATTTACCACACATTCATACACATCCACACACACACACACACACACACACACCAATGGTTTAGGCGCCCATAGAACCCTTACTTGCTTGTCGGTAGCAGTTAGGCATTCGGCGTGTTGCTGAAGGACACTTCGACGTGAAGCCAGGAGGAAATGGGGATAGAGAAATCGACCTCCTGAACCATAGACCTCCCTTTTTGCAGGAGCCAAAGGAGTAATGAGACGCATGGCCAGATAGTTATCTTTTCAAACCTGAGGTTTTCAAATTGAATATAGTATCTCGAGAACCTAAACGCTGGCGTGAATGTTTTGAACGGAAGACGTTCTCATACAAAATAATAATGTGGATTTCTGGAAGAAAGCATCCAAGAGAAGCAGTGGTGGAAAGTAGCTAAGTACATTTACTCAAGTGTTGTACTTAAGTTCAATTGTGAGGTGCTTGTACTTGACTTGAGTATTTCCAATTTCCAATACTTTCATTTCTACTCCACTGCATCTCAGAGGCATATATTGTACTTTTACTCCACTACAATTATTTGAAAACTTGATTTACTAGTTAGTTTGCAGATATAATGATTACATTACAAAACATACATTAACCACTTTAGCCCTATTTTTTACATAGGCTATTTGAAAATAGCCGATCTACGAGCTCACAACGAGCTTGTAGATCTGCTGTTTTCAAACAATTTAGCACTTTTACTTTTGGTACTTTAAGTACATTTTGATGCCAATACTTTTGTACTTTTACTCAAGTAAATTTTGAATTCCGGACCATTACTTGTAACGGAGCACTTCTACAGTACATTGCAGTATTGACACTTTTACTTAAGTAAAACATTCGAGTACTTTTCCCATCACTGCCAAGAAGTGTGTGAACACACTAAATCTCTAAATGTGTCATTATTTTCCCCCTGGTATCTATATATGCAGTGCTTGGAGTACATGCTCGCGTTGCACGCACGCGTATACCCAGGTTATAAATCACCGTCTCGGTGTGTGAGCACATGTTTGTGTTTTGCCTCTTTTCCTCGCCGTTATGCGACACGGCCGTATCTTGACAGGTGCAATGGATGGCGGTCGTTATTATTTATGACGCCGCGTCGCCGTCCACTCGTCGCCGTGTGTCTTCGCCGACGCAGCGGCGCTGTCAGCCACGCGGGAGATGGTAATCGCACACAAATGCCATTTGGCTGGAACCTGCTAGATAAGTACCTGTGGTAAATAACTGTAAGGTGTGAGCTGTGCCGCGTCTTCCCCTCAGCCTGTGTGCGTGTGTGTGTGTGTGTGTGCGTGCGTGCGTGCGTGTGTGTGTGTGTGTGTGTGTGTGTGTGTGTGTGTGTGTGTGTGTGTGTGTGTGTGTGTGTGTGTGTGTGTGTGTGTGTGTGTGTGTGTGTGTGTGTGTGTGTGTGTGTGTGTGTGTGTGTGTGTGTGTGTGTGTGTGTGTGTGTGTTTGAGAGATAGAGATAAGAAGAGGCTATGAGTGCATTTTAACCCATTAAGACCTGAGGCCGATTCTAGAAATGTTTTCTAAAATCCAGTTTTCAGAAAAACGTATGTCGCTATATCAGTGGTACTCAAACTTTTCCATGTCAAGGACCTTAGAAATGATATGTATTTGGCCGCAGACCCCCATCTCAAAGTATGTTGTTCACCAGGGACCCCCAGAAGCAAGGATTTTAGTTAAAATGTTGTTTAGAAAAATATATGTTCAACGATTTGCACAAATGTTCAAGATTTTTCAAAAATAGCAGATCTACAAGCTCATAGCGCGGCACTCGGTGCCGCGCTATGAGCTTGTATGTCTGCTATTTTTGAATAGCCAGAGAAATCTAAAAAACGACACCGAAGCGTTCTCGGTCTTAATGGGTTAATGTGCCTTTAACACTGCTGTGTATTGGAACATATCCGTTGACCTGTGTCGCCGCACCGCGGGGTTCTTTTCAAACAAATCGGTTACCAGTTACACGAGCGAACGCTTTGAAACCGAGCCTCCGCACTGAGGACCCTAGCACTGCACTGCACTGCACTTCCAGATAGCGTTTTCTAAAAAAAGTGCACTCTGAGCCATTGATTTGCCCCGAGGTGCCGCTCCAGGGGTTGGAGGTGGCGGCAGTAAGGGGTGAGCACGCCGTGAACGGTGTCAGGAGATAACGGGGCACCCTGGCGCGGTTTGCCCGCGCGTCTCTGCTTTAGCTTTCACTGGGTTTATCGAGCGAAGTGAGGAGGCCCACGCCTCTCTCTCCCCCCCCCCTCCTTCTCTGTTTTTCTCTCTGACCAGTTCTCTCTCTCTCTCTCTCTCTCTCTCTCTCTCTCTCTCTCTCTCTCTCTCTCTCTCTCTCTCTCCCCCGCCCCTCTCTTGGTTCTCGGTGACATTTTGTCAGGGAGGTGTGATGCCATGAATGACAGCTGGAGGCTCTTTGGAGTGTGTGTGAGCAGAGTTGCCTGGCAGAAGGAGATAAGACGAGCCGACCACATGCGCACATGTGCCCACACCAACACATGCACGCACGCACACATGCATGCGCACACACATACGCACTCTCTCTCAAATGCGTGTAATAAAAATGCACAAACAAGTACACAGAAACACCAAAGGGAGTCATTGTGTGAGTACGTGTACACTGGTTCACGCACGCACGCGTGCACACACACGCACACACACACACAAATAAAACGGACGTTCCATATTGTTTATCCACTCTAGCACACAGGGCTCACATGCCCATTAACGATGCCAGAATTGCTCGACCGTGAAGACATTTTGCACACAGGCAGTATAAATACGAGGTGACATACTTTACTCTGCTCTCTGCATAGAGTACAGTACAGTATGTCTTCAAATACAGCAAATAAAAAAACATAGAATGGAAAAGTGTGTCTTGGGAAGACTTGAGCTTTCCCTCTGGGTGGACTCTCTGTGGTATCTCATTCCATTGATGTTAGTGTTACAAACAGCATGCATACAGTACATGCATGCTGTTAGTAACAAGCACGCACACGCACACACACACACACACACACACACACACACACACACACACACACACACACACACACACACACACACACACACACACACACACACACACACACACACACACACACACACCTGTTGGTTCGCACTGCTCGTATCACTGTCTGTGCACACGAACACTGAAAGGGTTTTAACCGGAGCTATCATATGCTCATCAACATAATATATAGCCATAACTCAGCCAACACTTTTGTAATTTTACTCAAGTAACATTTTGAACACAGGCCTTTCACTTGTGATAAAACAGAGTATTTGTATATTTTGTTGTGATACTTTTACTTAAGTAAAATATCGGAGTACTTGATAAAGGCTTAACGCACGCTTGCCATTGCCTTGGTAGGGCAGGCAGAGGCAGATGGCGTCTGTTCTGGAGGGCCTCGTCGGAGAGGGCCCCCGAGAGTCTCGGTGGAAGGTGGAAATGAAGTGGGGGGCCGATGTTGATCAATCCTCTGCCTCCTTCACGGCAAGACGCGAACGCACAGGGAGACACTTACGGACTGATCAAGAGAACAGCGAAAGAGGCGCGTGCTATCGAGTGCCGACTGACAAGGCTCTGATTTGGATTCAGACGGAGTTGCACCCGATGTCTTGTTAAACTATTAAGACCTGAAGCCGATTCTACTTAATGTCTTCTAAATCCCAACAGTATTCTGAAAAAGCGTATGTTTCTATATCAGTGGTGCTCAAACTTTTCCATGTCAAGGACCCCCAAAATTATATGTATTTGGCCGCCGACCCCCATCTCAAAACATTTTGTTCCAGGGACCCCCAGAACCAAAGAATAGAGTTAAAAATGTTCGCTTTAAACAATATATATTCAAAGATTTGCACATATTTTCATGATTTTTCAAAAATAGCAGATCTACAAGCTCGTAGCGCGGCACTCGGTGCCGCGCTATGAGCTTGTATATCTGCTATTTTTGAATAGCCAAAGTGTAAAATAATGCTTTTTAGCTCGAATGAAAAAGTGACACAGATGCGTTCCAGGTCTTAATGGGTTAACGAAACACAAAAAAGCATGGGAAAAAAAAAGGTGAATTGTCAATGGTGGTGGGGGGGAAAAAAACGCCTCTTGATTGATTCTGGTATTTCTCGAGCAGCCTCTAATTATATGCTTTTGCAACTGACACTGATGAAATACTCAGAAACGGATATTGATTTGCCTCCCTTCCTTTTTCCCTCTTGTCTTCCCCGCGCAGACCCTATACCCACTTGAGCCCGTATCAATCTTTATCTCATTTTGAGGGACCTGTTTTAGTCCGGCAATTAGTTTTAATTACAGGAGCTTATATCGAAATTGATTGAAATGGATCGGCAGAATATGGACTGCTTCTAAAGGAACTGCCTCACATCAGCGTCGCACAGAACTTAATCCACCACAAAGCTGTGTTTTCTGTCTTATGTTCATCAGAGACTAATGCGGTAGCATTTTCAAATTATTTTCATGGTTATCATGGACAGCTGCGCTCACGCGATGTTAAATGTAGTGCCGCAGACAGTGGTGGAAAGTAACTAAGTACATTTACTATTAGAATATTTCCACTCCACTACAAATATTTGAAAACTTTACTAGTTACTTGGTAGATTTGAATTATTATTACAAAACATATATTAACCACTACTTAACACCTATTTTCAAAAGATTTTAATACATTTTATACATATGATTCCTTGTGCAAGGGAAACATTCTGCAGAAACATGCTGCAAAATGAGTACTTTTACTTTTAGTACTTTAAGTATATTTTGATGCCAATACTTTTGTACTTTTACTCAAGTCATTTTTGATTATCTGACTTTTACTTGGTATTGATACTTTTGCTTATGTAAATACATGTTGTACTTTTTCCACTACTGGCCGCAAACTATATGCAGATTATAACTGACCCTGAGAATCATTTCTAACTACTGGGTGACATGAACAGCCTCCTATGGTTCCACCACACCCATAGGGTATATATAACGTGCAAGCTTTAAACACGGCATTATTCATAACATTTCTGCCCTAGTTTGGAGTGTAGGACGGCTCATGTTGTTAATTGAAGCCATGCACTATTTTCGGCAATGGGACAGTCGGGCAGTCAGACCACCCCCAGGCCTAGTGCGCTAGCCTTGAACCTCTTATGCGTGAAATCCCTTCGTACGGAAAGGGCGGGAAGGGGGGGGGCGGCGCGTTGGCGGGGGGGTTGGGCGGGTTGTGGTGGCGGTTTAGTGGTGCATGCGTCACCTTGGACTTGGGAGGCAGAAATAATGGGGGTTCTACACACACACACACACACACACACACACACACACACACACACACACACACACAGAGGCCTACTGTACACGTTTACCACAAAGGCCACACACAGCTAGTGACCCCCCGAGGGAGGAATTCACCGCCAAAAGCTTTGTGTCCCGCTGGGAACATGGTCTTCCATTTTCAATTTTCACTCCTGCTCCCTGTCCAGATAAAGCACTTTCTTTGGTGTAAGGAAGACTGAGTAATTGCATATAATTGGATTTAGCAGTTCAGTGACCTTGTGGTCAGCCTGTCTGTCTTGGCTTGACAAAAGACGAACTGGAGGCACATATTTGTGTGTGTGCGCGTACGCACGTGTGTGTGTGTGTGTGTGTGTGTGTGTGTGTGTGTGTGTGTGTGTGTGTGTGTGTGTGTGTGTGTGTGTGTGTGTGTGTGTGTGTGTGTGTGTGTGTGTGTGTGTGTGTGTGTGTGTGTGCGTGCGTGCGTGCGTGCGTGCGTGCGTGTGCGTACGCACTTGTGTGTGTGTGTGTGCGTCTGCCAGTGTTAAAGGGGAAATCCACCCATTTTCAATATTTAACTATGTCATTAATATAGCATAAAGGAGTTGTGTGGAAATAAGAAAAAAGTTCCCCCCTTTTCTTTTTGCCTTGAACTGGAGGATTGATTGTGAGTTTAACATTGCAAATTACAACGTGATGACTCATCATGTTGTAATTTGCAATGTTAAACCCACAATCAATCCTCCAGTTCAAGGCAACACAGAAAGGGGGGAACTTTTTTCTTATTTCCACACAACTCCTTTATGCTATATTAATGACATAGTTAAATATTGAAAATGGGTGGATTTCCCCTTTAAGCTTCTGAGAGACAAGGCATGAAGATCCTAGGCCTGTCCCCAGCGACCTGATGTCATCCGCTCAACGCTGTGGTCTTTAGTGGGAACCTGACACCGTAGCGGCCTTCATGTCTTGACTACTTACGACATGCTAATGTCACGCCCACGGGCACCGATCGCTACGGCATCAATCCCTCGGCGTATTGTGCGTCGTAATAAGAAGTTTCAATCAGTGAGAGGGAAGTATATAGGGATGGATCCCGCTAGGGAAGGAGAGTTGGGTGTGGGGGGCGCCTGTCTTCTATTCGGGGGCCTCGACATTAGCATTCATGCTCCAGCGCGGGTTAAGCTGCGCTGATATCTGAGTTAGCCCTCATTTTAACTCATTAAAACCGGGAACGCATCTGTGTAACCACTTAAACCGTTAGTTTATGCTTTGGCTATTCAAAAATAGCAGAACTACAAGCTCATAGCGCTATGAGCTTGTAGATCTGCTATTTTTGAAAAATCTTGAAAATGTGCGCAAATATTTGAATATACATATTTTTTTAAGCAAACATTTGTAACTCAAAACTTTGCTTCTGGGGGTCTCTGGAACAAAGAAATTGAGATGGGGGTCCTTGACATGAAAACGTTTGAGAACCACTGATATAGAAACATACGTTTTTTTCAGAAAACCGGATTTAGAAGACATTTTGTAGAATCGGAACCCCAGGGCCTTAATGGGTTAATTGCGAGAGGGTGAACACCACACGCATCCGCAAGTAGCCTCCTTTCCTCCTCCACCATGTACATCATCATCATCAGCAACACCCTGTCACCATGGGGGGGGGGCGGGGGGGGCATGCACACATGCTTTCTCTGAGCCTCTAATCCAGTTTACCTGCCAGGCTTCTCTTAGGGGTGGGGGGTGAGCGGATCTACCCCAAGTCTGGAATCCAGCGGTGCATGCACAGGCGCTGTGCATGCACTACCGCCGCCATAGAGAGAGAGAGAGAGAGAGATTCAAAGAGGGAAGGAGAGCGTGAGATTGAGGGGTGGAGGATGAACAATGGGAGACGGCGATGCGCCAGTAGCTGGTGATTCAGGCAGTGGCGTACCTCTCTGATCTCCAGCCAGATCTCACCATGGAATGGATGTGGAAGGCAGGGGTGGAAGGGGGGGGGTCAGGACCAAATCTGGTGGTTGGTGGGTGGTGGGGGGGGGGGGGGGGGGTTGGCAGACTGGGCCCTCAATCAAAGCCAAACGCCACATTGCAAAAAAATAGCTTTCGGCTTCCACGCCTCTTTGATGAACTATAGGCCATCGGTGGCAGTGGCTCAGGGGTAGAGTGGCCGGTAGAGCGGCCGGACGGACGGAAACCGCAAGGTTCCCAGTTCGATTCCCCGGTCTCCCCCAGCGTTAGTGTCGAAGTGTCCTTGAGCAAGACGCTGGACCCGTAATTGCTCCCGATGAGCAGGTTGGTGCCTTGCATGGTTTCCTCCGCCATCGGTGTGTGAAGGTGTGTGTGAATGGGTGAATGTAGTGCACAGTCGCTGTAAAGCGCTTTGGATAAAAGCACTATTTAAATGCACCATTTACCATTTTAATGTAGGATAGGTGCAGAAACTTACGGAGAGGAAGATGGCCCCCGAGAGCCGATTGAGTGGTCTTCTTAAGCAACCACCGTGGGGCTGCGGAGAACACACAGAAAAACAAAACTGCAGGATGCGTCCATGGATGATGTCATGACAGATGGGATCAGCAGAGCATAAGCGTAACACACCTATCTGAATAAGCAAGCCCCCGCGGCACCACAACTCTCCAGCCAAAACGTATGCTGTGCTGGGCGGTGCTAATAGCCATAGCAGTGGGAAAGGTTCAGTCTAAGAACATGCGTTCGGCGATCCTGTCCGCGGGACGCTGGCAGAGAAAATGCATGTGCCAGGCGGGCCGGTGTGCATGTGCGCACACATGTACACAAAGTGGTGTAAAGTAACTAAGTACATTTACTTAAGTAAAATGTTGAGGTACTTTTACTTTACTGGAGTATTTCCAATTTTCAATACTTTTACTTCTACTCCACTACATCTCAGAGGCAAATATTGTACTTTTGCTCCACTACAATTATTTAAAAACGTTTAGTTACTATTTGCTTATAGATTTTGCTTATTATTACAAAACATACATTAACCACTTCAGCCCTATATACATTTCGGCCATTTGAAAATAGCCGATCTACAAGTTCACGATGCGTCGCATTGTGAACTTGTAGATCGGCTATTTTCAAAAGATTTTAGGGCATTTTATACATTTGAAAACTTGTGAAATGGTCCATTGATTCTACATAATGAGTACTTTTACTTTTGTACTTTAAGTACATTTTGATACCAATACCTTTGTGCTTTTACTCAAGTAAATGTTGAATTCCAGACAGAGTATTTCTACATTGCAGTATTGATACTTTTACTTAATTAAAAAAAATGTGAGTACTTTTTTCCACCACTGTGTACGCGCCGCACACACGCGCCCGTATCAGGTGTGACCGCGAGATAGCGCTTACGTTTTGTACCTGAGGCATGTGTTGCTCTCTTGGCAGAGAGAGCTCCCGGGGCTAACAGACATGCTCCAGTCTGCTCTCATACTATTTTAGATGATAGCCAGGTACCACAGACATGTATATGATTAATGTGCTCCCTTCATCTCTACTGACATTACACTTCAAGTGTTATTGTCACAGTAAATACATTGTTTACGTTGTGGCTCTATAAGAATCTAGCCATCTCTACACATGGATTGCTCTCTCTCTCTTTGTGTGTGTGTGTGTGTGTGTGTGTGTGTGTGTGTGTGTGTGTGTGTGTGTGTGTGTGTGTGTGTGTGTGTGTGTGTGTGTGTGTGTGTGTGTGTGTGTGTGTGTGTGTGTGAAACCGATGTACTGATCAATGCCACATTTCTTCCGACATGTGGTTTTGAAGCATTGCACTTACATTTTATAATGGAAGGTCAATGGAGGTCGGATCGGGCTGAGACCTTTGGGGTAATACGTCATAGACGCTTTTTTGTATTTGTTCCACGTAAACATCGCTTACAAAACATAGATTACCCACTTCAGCCCGATATACAATTCGGTCGTTCGAAAATATCAGATATACAAGCTCACAACGCATCGTGGAAGCGACGTTTTGTGAGCTTGTAGATCTGATATTTTCAAAAGAAAAATCTAATATTTCACCCGTGAAATGGGACATTCTGCAAAATGAGTACTTTCTACTTTTGGTACTTTAAGTACATTATGATACCAATACGTTTGTACTTTTACTCAAGCAAATTGAAGGGGGGAAAAGCGCACTTCATTCCATTGACCTATTGCCACAAATGAGCCCGGGAAGCAATAGTTTTTTTTTCTGAAAACCCCCTCAACATAATTACTGGATTCTCTTAGTCATTCTTTTATAACCTTTTTTTTTTCTGAATGCAAATCCCCCCTTGACTCTTTCAGGCCAGAGATCTATATGAGGGGGGGGGTGGTGTAGATGTAATAAAAACACACAATGGCAAACTTAATTGCTTGCGGAGAAAGACACAGAGAGCAGGAGGAGGCCTTCAGAGAGAGAAGCGCAGAGAAAGGAGGGGAAGGACAAAAGAACAGGGGATGAAGAATGCACGCGTGGCGGAGAGCGAAAGGGGGGAGATGAAGTGAGAACGAGAACTAGAAAGAGAGAGGGAGAGAATTCCGGACGGACGGAGTACGCATAATGAACAGGGAACGTAAGGAGAGAGCAGAGAGAGCGAGAGAGAAAGAGAGAACGATGCTGAGCAGAGTGTGCGCTCTACCCAATATGGCCGCCATCATCATCATCATGGTCTGGGACACACCCCGGAGCCTGTTGCCATGCCGACGAGGTACCGGAGCCATGCGCAGCACGCGTCTATGGAAGGAGGCCGTGAAAAGCAGAGAGTGGCCTTTCAGACAAACGACGGCAGACAATAACCCTGATCCACGCACGGTCTGTCGTATTTTTTCAGCTGACACCTCAAGGTGCAGGAGTGTGTGTGTGTGTGTGTGTGGGGAGGGGGGGGGGGCTTCTGAATGAAGGCAATAAATGCCTTTTAGTATCTTCTGACAGGTGGGGTTAAGTGGTCACATAAGTTATGAGCCCCTCGCAGACTACATTTAACAACTTAAACCCTGTGTACTTGGTTGACCGGAGTCCCTCTCAGGGGTCTATATACAGTAGCCCCCCTACTTTTTTTTCTTCCTCCTTCAACACCCCATCTCGTTGCTGATCTACAAGCTCACACGCTGCTAGATTGGGCTATTGTCACCGAATGTTCGCACCAGAATAGGTGACGCATATAGGGTCTGTATGGTTCAGTATTTAGTTTGGTAAATACAATTTAAATTTCAGATGTGTCTGCCTGCTTTGAGCTGAATGACATACGTGCGTGCGCACGCGCTGCTATATTTCTCGGGGCCTCATCACACGTGAAATGCGGTTCCAAACGGAGCTGGGCTATTTCACAGCACAGTGGCCCCAGACGCTTTGTACATTGTGTTTAACATTGTTGAAATATTTGTTTACAAGGTTCAGTGCCGCTTAATTTTCTTGTGATCAACTCTCTCTCGCTCTCTCTCTCTCTCTCTCTCTCTCTCTCTCTCCGTCTCTTACACTCTCACACACACACACACACACACACACACACACACACACACACACACACACACACACACACACACACACACACACACACACACTCTCTGTCTCGTGCACTTTGTCTCGCTCGCTTTGTGTCTCCATCTCCTGCTTGCGTTAACTCGGGTGCCCTTTTCTTTGAATTATATTCATGCATATGCAGAGAACTCTCCATTCTTCGGGTACTGTATTTGTTCAGTTTGTCTAATTAGACGTTGGCGAGATAAAAAGCAAGCAGCAGGTGCGTTTTCGCGAAGCGGCTGAGTCTAGACAAGATGCTGGTTTTGTCCAAAAAACAAAAAAAAAACAGAAAATCCTTGAGAAATGCACATTTCTCGGGTACAAAAGTTGTATGAAGGTTTTGATCTGGCATCACACTGTCATCTCATTGCACGCTCAGAATCCGAATCAACTGAATGAACCAAAATGCTGTCTTTGTGCAACCAGGAGGGCTGTCACGATTATGAAATTGTCACTCAAATAATTGCGATTTTAACGATTTAATTGATCGTGCAAATCAAGCAAATATATCGTTTTTTAAAGCGAACATTTATTTTTAAACTTATGTGTATTGTGTATGGATTTTGTAACCCATTTTTTTCACCCAGTGCCAATTGCCTATCTAATCCTGGGCGCTACACTCCCTCTGCCAGCCTAGGGAGAGCCTAGAGCCGAGCTCATGCCTCCTTCAATGCATGAGAGCTAGCAAGCGAACATTTATAAAATGTTTTGTTCCAGGGACCCCCCCCCCCCCCCCCCCCAAGAAGCAAAGATTTGAGTTACAAATGTTCGCTCTAAAATATATATATATTCAAAGATTTGCACCCATTTTCACGATTTTTCAAAAATAGCAGATATACAAGCTCCTAGCGCGGCACTCGGTGCCGCGCTATGAGCTTGTATGATCTGCTATTTTTGAACAGCCAAATACATCTAACATGACAGATAATATGCGTTCCCGGATTGAATGGGTCAAAGTAAAACATAGTGATAGAAAGCAGTGGGTATTTGTGTCACCATCTCTTATGCATGACATCTATAAGTACTAGTATACATAGCTGATAGTGTTAGTGCCGCGACAGGGAGTGCAGCAGACATGCACATGCATAGTCATGTGTACTAAGTGCTGTGCTTGAGTGGCAATGCAGCACGGCGACAGGGCTCAGAAGAGCTTGTTCAGCAGTCTGTATGGTTGACAGGTGGAAACCCTTCAGAAGTCTGCTCGAGATTTGGTCTGGCATCGCGCCGGCATCGTTGCCGCGGTGCACTTTGGAAATTTAGTGGTGTAAAGTACATTTACTTTGAGATATTTTTTACTTTACTGGGGTATTTCCAGTTTTCAGTACTTTTACTTCTACTCCACTACTTCTCAGAGGCATGTATTATACTTTGACTCCACTACAATTATTAGAACACTTTAGTTACTAGTGACTTTGCAGATATACATTATTATATTATAAAACATACATTAAACACTTTAGCTTTTTTTTATAAATAGGCTATTTGAAAATAGCCGATCTACAAGCTCGCAACGCATCACATCGCAACGCATTGTGAGCATGTAGATCTGATGTTTTCAAACATTTTAGTACTTTTACTTTTGGTACTTTAGGTATATTTTGATGCCAATATTGTACTTTTACTCGAGTAACATTTTGAACACAGGCCTTTTTACTTGTAACAGAGCATTTTTATGTGGTATTGCTACTTTTACTTAAGTAAAATATCTGAGTACTTCTTCCATCAATGTTAAAATTCCCAAGAATGTTGTCCTACGGGCATGGTCATTTACTGCTTTGAAAAGAACCCCATCACTCACTTGGTCCTTTTTAGGATCTCTTATGTATTGTGTAGCCCCAGCAGCAGATCACAGACTCACGGACGGTTCGGCCAGCGGCCCTTCTCAGCGTGAATGGTCATTTACTCCCCCCAACGAACTGTGCGTTCAGTAAAAAATCGGAAGTGTTAAATGTAACCTCTGCAGTAGATGCCAACTCAACTTATAAAACTCACTCAAGTTAGTTCTCCTGAAAACTCTGAATGCCATCAAACTCAGTCTGTCATTCCCCCCACGGAAGGTACTGTAGCCTGATCTCCTTCCAAAAACACATAATAGGCCCATGAATTATGAAGGCATTTGCAACACATTTCCCATTCATTTTCGCCGTAATTACCCAACTTCCTCTCAAATGAGTCAACTTTGCGGATTCCATGCTCTAATGGTGTTTACCCAGCCCAATGAGCTGTAGATGAAGTAGCACGGCATCTCAGTTTGAACACATTAATTTCCCATTATGGGGGATGCTGATATGGTTACCTGCTGAGACCCACCCCTTGACACAAGACAGGGGGACCCCTCACGACGTCAGGACGTCATACGGAGTGCCATTTCCAGGAAAACAGTCATTAGGCTCCCATTTTTCATTCTCTTCTATTCCTCACATGCAAACACAATTAACTGCCGACGCTGTAAGCAGGCATGAACGCAAAGAGAGTGCCTATAAACGCCGACCGGCAAGAGAAAAAGATCAAAATGAAACATTAAACATTGTGAAATGCTTGGGGCGAGGTATACTGCCTCACGCTAAGGTCCCTACGGAATACTTTAATCTCTGATATCATATGAGCTTCCGTGGCTTTGAGGACCAGTGCAGGCTTTTGCTGTCTTTTCTTTTTCAATCTCGCCGCCCCCATAGGTTTGTACTTTTTGGGCTTTGTTGGATTAGGTCAGAAAAGCCACTTTTTGGAAGACCGGTGTAGGGTGGTGGGTTCCACGCAAAATGACTATCAATAAGCAGTGGTGGAAAGTAACTAAGTACATGTACTCAAGTACTGTACTTAAATGCAATTTTGAGCTATTTTTATTTCCAATTTTCTATACTTTTACTTCTACTCCATTACATCTCAGAGGCAAATATTGTACTTTTACTCCACCACAATTACTGGACAACTTCAGTTACTAGTTACTTTGTAGATTTTAAATATTATTGCAAAACATGCATTAACCACGTCAGCCCTATATAGACTTCGACTCTTTGAAAATAGCCGATCTATAAGCTCACAGCGCGTTATGCATTTTGAAAACATTAAATGGAAGATTTCTGCATAAAAAGTACTTTTAATTTTGGTCATTTAAGTACATTTGGATGCCAATACGTTTGCGCTTTTACTCAGATACTCATAGATATGAATCATATAATACAGCAGTATTTCATTATTAATCAAAAAGGTACAAAAGGTGTAGTACTTTTTGCTACATTTTTGCTCATGCCATTAAGTATGTCTGTCTTTCACAAATGAATGACTACTACTAGGGCAGGGCCTATCAAAATAAACTAGTTTGATAACATAATACATGTTATAGTTGGCTTGATCTTTGGTATAGCACTACATGGGGAAAAAATCCACCAGCCGCTACTGGAGACGAGTGTGATCTCATAGTGTAGTGTATGTGTGGTGCATGTGTGTAGTCACAAGAGCGTGGGCAGTGTGTGATTGCTAATTGCTCATTCGATTGAAGAGCAGCTTCTTGTGTGGCTTCCTGTTTCCTCTCCCCCGCAATCACTTTGGCACATTGGCACCATTAGAGGCCAGAAGACGAGAGCCACCCCATTCTGCCGTCATCAAGTGCCAACTGGAAGCTGTGTCGTACCCGTGAGACATGCGTAAGAAGTGGCGCGGATGTCTTTGTATTAGGTCTCATCTGTGGCTTTGAGCAGTGGTCCTCAAAAACCTATTTCATGTCAAGGACCCCCAAAATGATATGTATTTGGCTGCGGACCCCCATCTGAGAAATATTTTGTGCCAGTATATTTTGTGCCATGTCATTGTATTATCATCACTTTACCCGCCAGCTCAAATGGAGTTAGGAGGTTTTTGACCAGTGCATGTGGAGATAGTTGTTATGTCCAGCATTGATTAGAATGACGATAAAGGCCCTTGCAGACAGGGTGCGATTTTTCGCACGGAAAAAACGGACAATATCATTTTTTAAACTAGAAAATGTGCTCCTCGGAGCACAGGTCTCCGCCAGTACTGTTCCTGATTAATCCTGTCTTACCTATTTATATTTACATATTGTCACGTGTCACTTGACCAATGTTAGCTTGGCTGATGGAAGCTCACTTCAAAAAATATAAATGATTTTTTGAAGTGCGTCACCTATTTACAGGTTTTTATTTCATCATGCGTCTCGCTAGCCAATCAAAGCAAAGAGTCAGCCAATCACGGTACGTGTCACGTGAAGCTTGACCAATGTTAGCTTGGCTGAGACGGACGGACACACGGAAGGACGGAGACGAAAACATACTCTCCACCATACTGGCGGAGACAATGAACACATGGTTCTCAATGACGCCATACACACCGGCTCCGAATTTACCGTGCGGAAATGCGTTTTTTATCCCAATCGAACCCAGTTCGATCCGTGCATCTTTCGCATGCGGTAAAAACTGATTGACTAATCTCACCCTGTCTGCAAAGGCCTTAACCCATTAAGACCTGGAACTGTGTCATTTTTAGATTTGAGCTAAAAAGCATTATTTTACACTTTGGGCTATTCAAAAATAGCAGATCTACAAGCTCGTAGCGCGGCACCGAGTGCCGCGCTACGAGCTTGTAGATCTGCTATTTTTGAAAATTCGTGAAAATGTGTGCAAATCTTTGAATATATATTATTTTAAAGCGAACATGTTTAACTCAAATCTTTGCTTCTGGGGGTCCCTAGAACAACATATTTTGATGGGGGGTCCACGGCCAAATACATATAATTTTGGGGGTCCTTGACATGAAAAAGATTGAGCACCACTGATATAGAAACATACGTTTTTCAGAAAACTGTTGAGATTTAGGAGACATGTAGAATCGGCTTCAGGTCTCAATGGGTTAAGTCAGACGAAAAATAATGATACCTGAGTTGGAGTTTGAGGAGTTATAGGACGGTTGACCAGAAGCACTTTTTAATACTTTTCATTGGTTCAATATTTGTAAAAACCCACACACAGACGTAAAGGGTGTTCAATAGTACTGATTTATTAAAGAAAAGAAACAAGTTGAAATACAGAGATAGGAGGTTTGCGCCCGACAGCAACGATATAAAAGCCAAGCAATGTGAAGGTCTGCGGCTGAACGAAAATTTGGAGCTGAGCCAAGGAGCGTAGGAGCTGAGAGGGAGAGGAGACGAGGAACAATTAGAGGATAGAGATAAATATGGCGGCTGGTGTTGTTTTAAATGCTGCCAGGTTGGGCTCTAATTCAACTTCCTTTTTTTTTTTAACAGCCTTTTGGATTCATTGTCGCCTCTTATCAAAGATGGCAGAGCTTCTCCTGTGAGACGAGGGACAGTGATTGTTTTGTTACAGAATAGCTCCTTTGTGCGTATTAATTGCCATTAGCTTGGCCTAAACCCATTAAAACCGAGAAAGCATGCGTGTCATTTTAGACTTTTGCGTTGGCTATTAAAAAATAGCAGATATACAAGCTCACAGCGCGTCACATATTCGTGCCGCGCATTTTATAAAAAATCTTGAAAGAGTGGGAAGTACTGCGATTTCGAAGGCATTTGTAGCATCGGTCTCCGGTCTTAATTGGCTAAAGCGGCACCGGCGAAGTGAGTCCTCAGTTGCCCCATTCTCTCTCTTACGCTCTTGGCATCGACGGGCTGAGCGAGAGAAGTTCGCCGCCAAGCTCTCATGACTTGCCATATGGTGGTCCAATTTATTGATGAACTGTTTAATTAAGATGAAATAGAAAAGGGCTCCATTCCCGACTGTTCTTCTGCCAGTCTCCGAGAGACTCCAGATTAATTTTGCAGACGCATCGCTGACAAATTAGCTGCGTTTTAATGAACAAAATGGCGCGAGTCAGGGTGATTTGTGGAATGTATTTTTCGGAGAGGTGGTCGGAGTATTTAATGCCTCGCCGAGATGGTTTATTCAACCCGAGAGCCACGGAACATCGGTGAAAAGCTACAGGCACACGCGCACACACACACACACACACACACACACACACACACACACACACACACACACACACACACACACACACACACACACACGGTAGTACCTAAAGTTCTACAAAATGTCTTCTAAATTCTAACAGTTTTCTGAAAAAACGTATGCTGCTATATCAGTGGTTCTCAGATGATTTCATGTCAAGGACCACCCCAAAGTTATATGTATTTGGCCACGGACCCCCATCTCAAAGTATGCTGTTCCAGGAACCTCTAGAAGCAAAGATTTGAGTTAAAAATGTTTGCATTACAAAAAATATGTATTCAAAGATTTGCACACATTTTCACGATTTTTCAAAAATAGCAGATCTACAAGCTCATAGCGCGGCACTCTGTGCCGCGCTATGAGCTTGTATATCTGCTATTTTTGAATAGTCAAAGTATAACATAATGGTTTAAGTGTTTACACAAAAATGTGAGTACGTCTGCAGTAGCACCACTGCTCTCCACAACAACAACCAACAACTCAGTGCAGCGGTGCTGTCCTGACACTGAACGGCTGTGGCTGCTGCGTGGAGCGGAGAGGGACCATAAACATTTAATGCCTCCTCCGCTTCGCTGAAGTGCCTCATTGCCGGGGGTCAACAGTTCCCCAAAGTCACCCCATCATGAAATGACATGTGAGGGTTCTACTTGTCAAAACAAAACAAACAAACCAAAAAAAAAAACAGGGGACATTTTCATAACCACTTAAGCCCTGGCCTATAGTATACTTCCTCATAAAACAAATAGCGAAAAGACAGAGATGATCTACAAGCTCACAAGTTGCGCTGAAACGCGTGAGTGTAGATATAATTGTTAATGTAATGTTGATAGTTTGACTCAAAATATGACACATTTTGAAGGAATTTAGAAAAAAAGTTGAATTATTTCTGACCAGAAGCACATTACACATGCACAATTACAATTGAATGACCAGAGGACCAGATATCATTGTAAATACATGCATATACAGTAGACTGCACATGCAGACATACAGAGACATACAGTATGGGTACATACACTCCGACACATAACTTATTTTATTGTTTGTTGATGTTATATGATGAAATGGGAGTCTCACATAGTAACGCTGAAATAAAGGCCCTAACGGCTATGCAAGCCTCTTCTGAAACTCCCTTTTGCTTGCTGTGGGAATGCTTTTGATTGCATTCTGTATGTTTGCTGTAGGAACATTGCATCTCAGTCAAATATAAACCACATTATAGTCAGACACATCCTCACTCTTTATTTGCACTGACTATTCCTTGTATCAACAGACATTATTAATCTACACTATAAATACATGTACAAGGTCTATGTATGTATGTATGTATTGATTGATTGATGTACTTTATTTAGTAAGACATGAGAACAACAGTACATGGAAGTACAAATTCACAATACAAGGTCTACTAAACTGGAAGACTCATAAAAGCACAGAGCTTGTTTCAAATGAGTTCCCCATGCACACAAATCATGATGACATATAAGAGACAGACAGATATACACAACTACTATAGAATGTCATACAATCAGTTTACAGGTTACTGGTATGAAGAGTGAGAAATATGTACAAAAGGAGAAGGAGAGAGGGGGGGGGGGGTAGGGGGGTAGGTTAGGTTAGGACTTAGACAGGGGCCATTTTCCAATTGCAGCCTCCTGAAGGTGTATCTTTAGGGCTGTTTTGAAAGAGAGTAGGGTTTTACACTCCTTTACTCCTTTTGGTAGGGCGTTCCACATTTTTGATGAATAGCATGAGAACGAGTTACTTCCCTTTGTTGAGCCAAAAAAGGGTTGGACAAGGTTTGTGGAGCTGCCTCTGGTATTGTGATCGTGGACATCATTAACATTTTGGAAGTATTTTGACAAATACAGGGGGATCCCAATGTTGTGATATATCTTGAAGACCAGGCCCATAGCAAGTTGCTGTACTCTGTCCGCAACCCTAAGCCATCCAATCCTATCAAAATGATCAGGGGTTAGATGGATTTTGTAGTTGAGGCCAAGAAGTAGCCTTACAAGTTTGTTTTGGGATGTTTGGAGCCTTGTTTTTAAGGCCTTGGTGGTGTTGTGATACCATGAAGTACATGCATAATCGTAATGACCTTGTATGAGGGCCACTGCAAGAGTCTTCAGAGTCTTCTTACTGACTTTACGATCAATACTCCGCAAATAGCGTGTTTTTTTGTGGACCGTTTTGATCGTTTTTTCAGCATTTTTGTCACCAGAGAGGTCAGCCTCCAAGATAGAGCCCAGGTAGGTGTATAGGTGTATGTATGTATGTATGTATGTATGTATGTATGTATGTATGTATGTATGTATGTATGTATGTATGTATGTATGTATGTATGTATGTATGTATGTATGTATGTATGTATGTATGTATGTATGTAATATGCATATCTCTTGCCAGTATTACTGGTGTTATTTTAAACGTCTGATTTTTACAAAAAGGGCAAGTTCTCTATAAGCCTCTAAATGGCTTCTAAAATTCTCCTGCACAATATGTTAATACACATATTTTTTTCTTAGTTTTTTTTTTTAACTCTATGTGCTAATAAATAAAACTCAAACTCAAAAACTCTAAAGATTTAACAAATTAATATACAATGCACATGTATTGTGTATGGCACACAACAGACGCACAGGATGTGCATTTACTCAAGTACTGTACTTAAGAGGCATTTTTTTAAACATTTTGAACTTGTGAAATGGGACATTCTGCTCAATGAGTACTTTTACCTTTAGTACTTTAAATACATTTTGATACCAATACTTTTGTACCTTTACCCAAGTAAATTTTGAATTCCGGACTTTTACTTGTAACAGAGTATTTCTACATTGCAGTATTGATACTTTTACTTAAGTAACAAAATGTGAATACTTTTTCCACTACTGCAGACCGCAGACCATATGCAGTAGTATCCAGGTGTCCTTTACCTTCAGACATGGGTCCTGCAGGCCACAGCAGCCACTCAATAACTGTTGCTGTATTGACAAGAGCTTAGCCCTAGTGACCATAGGGAGATGGCTGGTTCAGGGTTATTCCAGTGAACATGTAAGTCTGTTTGCGTCGGGGTCAATATGAGACCTCGGGTATATAAGCAATGGTGTGTCTACAACACGGAAAGGCAAAAGCACCATTTGGAAAAAATATATCAATAATTCTTCTGTGATGTTCAGCGTGTGTGTGTGTGTGTGTGTGTGCGTGTGCGTGTGCGTGTGCGTGTGTGTGTGCGTGTGCGTGCGCGTGCGCGCGTGTGTGTGTGTGTGTGTGTGTGTGTGTGTGTGTGTGTGTGTGTGTGTGTTTGTGTGCGGCAGATAATGATTGGACAGAGTCAGTAACTAAGTAGATGTACTCAAGTACTGTACTTAAGTAACATTTTGAGGCATTTTTTACGTTACTGGAGTATTTCCAATTTTCAGTACTTTTACTTATACTCCACTACATCTCAGAGGCAAATATTATACTTTTACTCCACTACAATTATTTTAAGACTTTAGTTACTTTGTAGATTTTTGTTATTACTATAAAACATACATTAACCACCTCAGCCCTACCTTTCGGCCATTTGAGAATACCAGATCTACAAGCTCACAATGCGTCGCAGCTTGTAGATCTGCTATTTTCAAAAGGTTTTTTAAATACATTTTGAACTTGAGAAATGGGACATTCTGCACAATGATTACTTTCACTTTTGGTACTTTAAGTATATTTTGATGCCGATACTTTCGTACGTTTACTCAAGTGCATTTTGAATACGGGACACGACTTGTAACAGAGTATTTCTACATTGCAGTATTGATACTTTTACTTAAGTAAAACGTGTGAGTACTTCTTCCATCACTGGTGTGTGGGTGTGGGGCAGACAATGATTGGACAGAGCTACTGTACGGTACGCTGAATGGATGAGATTCCTATGAGTTAGGCACGCCGGCATTCCCCCACGGTGAGCGAAACCCATCAGCCCCTGTCAGGGCGTTCTCCTTGATGCTAGAGTGCACAACCCTTCTTAATGTTAAAGACCCTGGCGAGGCATGGATGACTTGTCTGTCAGCCCATCGCCGTCTACAGCGTCTCTCTCTGACTTTCAGTCCTATCTGTTTATCTCTTCCTCCGGCACACTCTTTCTCAACCCCCATTTCCTCATCTCTCTCTCTCTCTCTCTCTCTCTCTCTCTCTCTCTGATGCATAATAACTTCTCCTGTACAGTTTTGAAAATACAACACTTTATTAAAATACAGTACATGAAACATGGTATTAAATTGAACAGATTGCGGATTAATGTTAATCACATTCTATACACTCCTCTTTAACTAAATAATGAAAATATAAATATAAATTGTAATGTTTATACAGTAGTGCATATTGGGTAAAACTGCAAGGCAGACAAACCAAAGCAAACACACAAACTACCACATGCAAACACAGCCATCATGTAGCTGTACCAACACACCAGCTAACTGATACAATTTGAAAATGATGATTTCAACACAGAACCTTTTCACAGATCCAGTAGGTTTTTGAAGAACAAAGTATGTCGGTCCATCCTGTACCAGAACTGGAAGAATCAGACCCATCATAAAACTCAATACAGTCCTCATCTGCATTAGGGAACTCGTTGGTTTCATGACCAGGCTCACCAGGGAACCAGTACCTGGAGAAGAAGAAACATTTAATTCATAGCTGTGTTCATTTTTGGCCCATTTCCAATTCCGATGTAGGACAGTGGATATGTTAATCCAAAGGACAGATTCCCCTCAGCAATCAATAAAGCTCAGATACAAATTGTTCGATATTGGCAGATTTCAGCATCATCGTTTTACCTCGGCAAAGGTGAGTGAGCAATTGTTCAGTAGAAAGAGCTTAAATGATATCCATTCCAAGTTGTATTAGCCTTTGGTAGTGAGATTAAACTTTATAAACTAACTACTCTCATTACACGCGCAAGTTGGCAATTTACTTTATGTTCGCTTGCGCTGATCTACAAGTTAAAAGATCTTAAGTCAATTGGGTGCATCCCACCACGTTGAAAGCTTATCGAAAATATGCACCCCTTCAGTCCCTTTATAGGCACTATTTACAAACAGCTTAGTGAATCAGGTCCAATGTCTTCGTGACAGAGCAGTAGAGTAGGTTTGTAAATTTATGATAACAATTAACACTATTTAGAACAGTTTAGGTAAAATGAAGGTGATCAGTCTTACGTTGGTGTGGTCAGTGTTGTTCCATCCACCCACTTAAATATTCCTTCTTTGTCCTTGTCGGTCAAACCCAGCCACACTCTCTTGTTTACACGGCCAACTAAATCCTGGACAGAAACGTTGCTGGTTACTGATGTACAAATAGTGGATGTGCGCGCGCACACACACACACACACACACACACACACACACACACACACACACACACACACACACACACACACACACACACACACACACACCCCATACCTGCTTGTTTTTGCTCTTTATGACAATCAGGTCTGAGTCTTTGTCTCTACACCACTGTCTGCTATCCTCCCAGTTTTTCTTCTCAGTAGAGATGTAATAACAAAGACCATCACCAAAAGTAAATCCATCCGTTTCTATCAACAAAGCAAAATTTGAGTCACTGTTTTTTTATTTGCTCGAATTAATGACAAATGGTGATTAACATAACAATAAAGCAAAACAGTGACGTTTCACTGACCGTGCTGACCACAGAGACACTTCTTCAGATCATCTTGTTCTTTGGTCAGTTGGTCGTACCTCACCAGCAGTTCTTCTCTCTCCACCATATTAGACTGGTCTTTATGGAAAGAAATATTTCAAAAATTGGAGATCCACTACTTATATCCACCTACAGTAAATGTTTTTTAATGGATCATATTGTCCAACTACCAATGCCACTGCTACTAAAAACTACAATCATATATTTTAAGAGGTATCCTATGCTAGTGCAGGGGTAGGCAACCTTAGGCACGGGTGCCAACATTGGCACAGGGCAGGGTGATCACTGGCACACTGGCATAAGTGTGAGAGAGAGGATTTTTTCTTTTAAAATTAAATATTCAAAAAAGGTTTAGTCAGTTAAATTAATTCCACTCACATCTATATATAGATTACATCCTACACATAATTCTACATTCATTCAAACTCTGACTGGGGAGGGAGTCTGGGAGATAGGTGGGTTATTGCTCTGAGTCTAATGATCATTACATCCTGATGGGAAATAAAATATTTCTAAAGAAGAAAACAAATACAAATAAAGGTTGATATGTTTAGCCTATGGACAATCAAAATCAGTTGGAATTATTACATTTTGATGTGGTTTCATAACTTCATATGGCACACTGACTATCAAGAAAATGAAAACATGGCACTTCAAGTCAAAAAGGTTGCTGACCCCTGTGCTAGTGTGTTGGCACACAAGCACTACATGTTACAGTGAGTAGCCTACATCATCATGAATATATAAAACATTTAGTAGTGGAAGAAGTACTCAGATGTGTTGCTTAAGTTAAAGTAGCCATATCACGTTGTATAAATAAATACATTGTCACCAATAAAGTCCTGTATTCAAAATGTTGCTTTAGTAAAACTGCAAAAGTATTGCATTAAAATACATTTAAAGAACAAAATGTAAATGTACTCATTGTGCTGAATGTCCCATTTGAAAAGTATTTTTCAAAAGTTCTCAACATTTGTCAAAATCTTTCAAAAATAGCTGATCTACAAGCTCACAAAGGGTCACATATGATCGCAACACATTGTGAGCTTGTAGATCAGCTATTTTCAAGTAGACAAAGAATAAAATACAGCTGAATTGGTTAATGGATGTTTCGTAATAATAATAATCTGAATCTACAGAGTAACTTGTAACTGAAGTTTTCAAATATGTGTTGTAGAGTACAACATTTGGCTTGGCTCTGAGATGTAGTGGAGTAGAAGTATCAAGTATTGAAAAATGGATATAGGCCTACCCCAGTAAAGTACCTAAAAAAGTAAGGTACTCGAGTACATTGTTATGAAACTTGACTTACAGAGATAGAGTGGGATAGCAACGTTGAGGAGAGCTAGAACAGCACAAAGCAATCCAACACCGACTCCACCTCGCTTGTACCGTCTTATGTCTGGAGGACACACACACACACACACACACACACACACACACACACACACACACACACACACACACACACACACACACACACACACACATTGAGACCAGTTAAGATATTTGAAACAGGGTTCAAAACTGTTTTTAAGTGATTTTTAGTTTAGTAACATCTCTTACCAGGCTGCAGTATCTTCTGCGGGTCTTTCTCCTGAGCTGTGTTCTCAATAGTTTCATAGATTGCATTGTCTTGGAGCTCAATATGGTCAATACGTCCATCTACAGCCATTTGCACGTTTATGACTTGAATTCTTCTTGCAGTTATTAGATACGTGCCACCTCTTCACAATACACTGAAGACTTATCTGCACTGTCCTAAACGTAGACGGCACTGTTACATTTATATCACATATGACACATCACACACAAAGAAAACAAAATACCCCACTCACACCCACACCCACACCCACACACACACACACACACACACACACACACACACACACACACACACACACACACACACACACATCACTTCTCCTTTGCTAGGCTCTGTGCTGTAGACAATTTATAGACTGGTGTAGATCTTATCTGATTAAATTCATCTAGTTCCTCATAAATATCAATAACATAGGCTGTACTGACGGAAGTTACAATTGACCACAGTTAGCTTCATGATCTCCTCTAAAATGTTATACAAACAAACTGCCCATTACTGAGAACCAACACAAAAAAAGTCAAATAAAAGTTAAATGAAGTTAAAATAATGAATAAAAAGGTGTGTGCGTGTGCGCGCGTGTGTGCGTGCGTGCGCAAGGTATATACTGATGCTGTGCATCAGGCACGGATCTAGCCCAATTTGTGCCTATAGGCAAGCTCTCTCTCTCTCTCTCTCTCTCTCTCTCTCTCTCTCTCTCTCTCTCTCTCTCTCCCCCCCTCGTCCTCGGCAGTGCAGAACCTCATAGCAGCCGATATCAATGGATGCATTATTAAGCACTTTAAAATTCCGCCAGAGTTTCTATGTTACTTTAGCCATTCATCAGACGCTATATGCATTATGGATCAGCCCCGCCGAGATGAACACTACACTCGGGTTCAAGTCGGAACCGCTAGTCCGAACCTGTTAAACAAATGTTCTTAAACATCGCTGGGGATTGTCACTGAGCCCCGAGTCTGAGGGGGGAGGGGGAGGGGGGGGGATCACGCCCTTTTTCTCCTGCCGATGTGAAACGGCTCCGAGATGATTTTGCCGTTAAACTTTATCCGCGCCGAGCGGTCGTAAAAAGCCGCTGATATGTGGAAGTGTCGAATGTTTTGGATATTTGCCCCGTGCCAGGGGTAGCCCCTGTGCAACAAGCCACACAATAAAATAAAATAAAACATTTATCGTACTTATTCTGTACTCTGCAGCTTTGTGCGTTTACGCACCTTCCCTACATGGGTAAACAGTCTGTCACGACTGCCATTCTGAGGCCTGTGGAGGAAAGAATACTTTAGGGAGTGGACTGTGTGTCAGAGTGACATAGGGCGGATGAGGGGGTGGGGGGGTGTCATCTATAGTGCGGTGGCCATATGCTGGCGAGAGTCCTTGGAGGGGCAATGCTATTTAACCCCTTCAATCCGGGAACGCATCTGTGTCATTTTAGTTTTGAGCAATAACCATTATTTTATATAGGCCTACTTTGGGTATTCAAAAAAATTCAGATCTACAAGCTCATAGCGCAGCACCGAGTACCACAATATGAGCTTGTAGATCTGATATTTTTGAATAGCCAAAGATTAAAAAAAATATAGCAGATCTACAAGCTCGTAGCGCGGCACTCGGTGCCGCGCTTTGAGCTTGTATATCTGCTATTTTTGAATAGCCAAAGATTTAAAAATGAAATCAAAATAAAATGAAAAAATACAATTAAAATGACACACAGATGCGTTCCCAGTCTCAATGGGTTAACATGCTGTCCCAGCATTGTGTATGTGTGGGGGTGAGGTGGGGGGTGTTGGCACAGCGGGCACATCCCTCTTCTTGTCCAGAGTTAGTCAGCGCGTCTGTCTGATGAACGAGGGACAGAGGGAGCCCAGGGAGGGTAGGAGGAGGCAGGAGGAGGAGGACAGGGTGGAAGGTAGAGAGAGAGAGAGAAGAGGGATAATGATGATGACGCCCATTCCTCTCTGCCCGCTGCAAGCACCCCATCCCAACGCCCCGCACATCTGTTGGCGTGTGTGTGTGTGTGTGTGTGTGTGTGTGTGTGTGTGTGTGTGTGTGTGTGTGTGTGTGTGTGTGTGTGTGTGTGTGTGTGTGTGCGCGTGCGCGCATGCACGTTTGTTATGGTATAAAGGCTGGCCGATGCTTCATGGACGCATTTTGAAGAACACCGGGCAAGGTTGTTCAAAGGCATACAGTACCAGTTTGTGTAGTGGACAGTACAGTATTTTGTATTATCCATTTTTATTTAACCTTTATTTAACCAGTAAAAAAACACATTGAGACAAAGTATCTTTTTCAAGTGTGAACTGACCAAGAGGCAGAATAAAATTACACTACAAAACAAACAACAATAGGACATCCATGATACACAGCAAATACCCCAAAAATATCCAAGTGATATACAGATTCACATACATAAACTGTATACAGATACACTACACCCACAAGACAGAACTTACAAGTAGTCCACAGTTATCTGTTGATTTCTGTTGTGCGTTGTTCGGACGTGGTTAGGGTCTTTTGGGTCTAGCATGCCAGTCGTGTCACTGGGAGAGCAGCATTTCTACTTCCCTCATTACAAATAAACAAATGCCTACTGCACTTATTAGACTCACAAATGATCTTTTAATGAATGCCGACACTGGTGACTGTTGCTTGTTTTGTTGGACTCGAGTGCAACATTTGACACCATTGATCATAACATACTTATTAATAGATCACAGCAGTGGGTTGGCATATCTGGGACTGCTTTGAAGTAGTTTACATCATACTTGACAAATCATGTTGTTGTTTTTTTGTGCTGTGGCTCTGCACGAGGCTAGCAGGCTAAGGTTTGGTCTGTGGGTGTGTGTGTGTGTGTGTGTGTGTGTGTGTGTGTGTGTGTGTGTGTGTGTGTGTGTGTGTGTGTGTGTGTGTGTGTGTGTGTGTGTGTGTGTGTGTGTGTGTGTGTGTGGGTGGGTGGGTGGGTGGGTGGGTGGGTGGGTGTGCGCGCGTGCGTGCGTGTCCGGAGCTAACATTGCAAACCGCTGGACCGATCAGCGCCAAATGTCTTGTGTACTCTACCAATAAGTAATACACTGTGAATAGGCATTGTGCCATTTCATCCAGTTGCCATTTCCTTCCATTGTTATGAAGAAGATACACAATTATATCTTCTGGTGAAGCCCAACAACCCCTGTCTAGTTAACTATATCTAACTATCTTAAAGTCTGTATGTGAAATAATTTTCTTCAACTGAATTAATTAATTTCTCATAATTGGCCGAGACCACCTGAATTCTCAAATTCTTCATAACTTGGTCTTTTATCCGAAAGAAATCTGGTTGGCAAAAACCTAATTTGACCCCCCCCCCCCAAAAAAAAAAATCAAAAAATACATTTTATCATCTCAGGAATATCTCCATCATCTCAGGAATATCTCCAGGATCAGATCAAATCAAATTTGAGTTTTAATAACCAAAATCATCTTTTAAGCAAAAGACCCTCAATAGGCTCCAAACAATACAGAACAGAACTGCTGCTAGCTACACGTTTAACTAAAACCAGAAGAGATTAACTTCCCTTCTCTGGTTGTCTCTCTCTTTTAAGATTGATTTGAATATTGTACTGATTACTTTTAAGGCACTCCATAGCCTGGCCCTTTTCTGTATGTTTTATTAACCCCTTATGAGCCTGTGTGTGTGTATTCCTGAGGCTGAGGACTCCTTGACTCTGGAAATACCTGCCTGCAGGAGCCCAGGCTTGATAAATCGAGGCCTTCTTTTAAATTCATTTAATTTAAATGTATTAATTTCACTGCAGTGTATATTATATTGGTACTCTGTCGACTTTATTTCATTTATTCTGCAAATCACTTTGTAGCTTTGTTTGTTAAGTGCTTTATACATAGAGATGTATGTTGGCTGATTGAGAAATACATTTAGAAACTAGCAATACTGTATATCTGAAACCACCAAGCAACACTATAGGTGAAAATTAATCAGCAGATGATCAGCCTTCATTGCTGAAATTGAGCTGTGAATAGTTCACATTTGCGCTGCTATTTACGCGACAAGTGTGATTCCGGCATGTCTGGAGTCATGGAGATCTGTTAAGTTCTTAGAACACTTTAGTGGCAAATTACGTCAAGACTGAATTCTGAGGAGAGGAGAGGAGAGGAGAGGGACAGCTGGCTGGATCTGGAGATGTGGTACGAGTGGAGATGAGAGAGAGCAAGAAAGCATGTGTGTGTGTGTGTGTGTGTGTGTGTGTGTGTGTGTGTGTGTGTGTGTGTGTGTGTGTGTGTGTGTGTGTGTGTGTGTGTGTGTGTGTGTGTGTGTGTGTGTGTGTGTGTGTGTGTGTGTGTGTGTGTGTGTGTGTGTGTGTGTGTGTGTGTGTGTGTGTGTGCGCGTGCGTGCGTGTGCAGAGAGAGGGGGGGGGGGCATAGTTGGCAGAATGATGGCCAGATCGGACAGAAGCAACGCCACCTTCCTAATGACAGAATTATGACCCCCCCCTCTCCATCTGCCACTCAATCATCTCCAGCCAATCGGAGCCCTCCGCCGGCCTGGCCTCGGGTTCCGCCAGGCACTCCCATCTGCACTCCCGCCACCGAATTAAGGATGTAATCAACCGCTCTGATGCCAGGGCGGTGGACGGGAGATTCATTCATTCACGGTCCGGCCAGCGCAGCTCTCTTGTCATCGAAGCAACACCCCGACGTGCAGCCATGGTCATTTGAAACGACGAAACAACGGTCATCTGTGCAGCAAAATGCTGGGCACCCCTTCTGCCCAGTGTTTGTGCAACCTTTACTTTTAACCTTTTATCTCAAAAGTATTTTGTGCCAGGGATTTTTCAAAAATAGCAGATCTACAAGCTCATAGCGCGGCACTCTGTGCTGCGCTATGAGCTTGTAGATCAGCTTTTTTTGAATGGCCAAAGTATGAAATATGGTTAAAGTGATTGTGATGCTAAATTTGCTAATTTTGTTGGGGACCCCCTGGTACCCCCCCAAGGACCCCTGGGGGTCCCCGGACCCCACTTTGAGAACCAATGCATCTGCCAGTGCAAAAGACAAATCGCCCCCGGCGACTTGGGTCTGGCACCGCTCCGTTGTGAATCCATTTCCCGCTCCCGAAGTCTGGGGTGACCAACCAGGGCCCAGTATTCCAATATGGGAGACTGTGATTGGTAGTGGGCTGTAGGTCTAACCAATTGATCCCGCCCCTTGGAGAAAAATCTTCCTCATAGAAGCACCAGACTCATTGTCCACGCAGTGATATAGTCTGGCCACGCAAGGCTAAAATTGACACTCATCATCATTGTGCAGTGTAGTCGGCACTGTTGCATGTTGAGCTCACTGCAATACAATAGCTGATTACAATTTTCAACCCCCTAACACCCCCCCCCCCCTCTCTCTGTCCCTCTGACTCACACTCTCTCTCTCCCAGTAGCCTATCTGGTAACACGTTGAGTCTTTCACCCATGTCTGGCTGCCAACACATGCACGTGCAGAACATATTGTGTGCGCAAGCATGTGTTGTGTCTGTTATGTGTGAGTGTGTGGTGGTTGTCTTCCTGGGCGCGTGGGTGGGTGTGAGAGAGAGAGAGACACACACACACACACAAACACACACACACACACACACACACACACGTTCGCGATATTGTGGATTACTTTGTCTCAGTTGAATCACAGCTTCTCTTCTCTTTTCTCTTCTCTTCTCTCTTTCTATACCAGTTTCTCCCGCTCAGGCTGATTGAGAGCATTAGGAGGGTGGGTGTGTGTGTGTGTGTGTGTGTGTGTGTGTGTGTGTGTGTGTGTGTGTGTGTGTGTGTGTGTGTGTGTGTGTGTGTGTGTGTGTGTGTGTGTGTGTCTCGTGTGTGCGTGAATGATTTGGTATGCAACCAGCAGCAGCATCCTGTTTCATTGCAGGAGCCCTCGCCTTATCTCCTTAATGGATTATGAGCGGAGAGAACAAAACAGGGGGAGGCGTAGTGAGAATGATTGGGCTCCCTGCGACAGGCCGGCAGGAAACGGACAGAATCCAGATAAATAGACCCGTGTGCCCGTACACTTTCCTCTCCCCCCTGAAATCACACATGTTATTAGGGGAGAGGACAATGGAGACAGCTTGTAGTCGAGGATCAGCTGGGCCTCCTTTGGCCCTGGCTTACTGACTGGCAGTCGCACTGCGGTACTGCACTCTCTGTGTGTGTGTGTGTGTGTGTGTGTGTGTGTGTGTGTGTGTGTGTGTGTGTGTGTGTGTGTGTGTGTGTGTGTGTGTGTGTGTGTGTGTGTGTGTGTGTGTGTGTGTGTGTGTGTGTGTGTGTGTGTGTGTGTGTGTGTGTGTGTGTGTGTGTGTGTGTGTGTGTGTGTCCGGCGTGTATTGAACTCGGATGCCTCTAGTTCAGCGATTCCCAGCCTGTGGGCCAGGGCTTGTGAGGATTTTGCAAGTGGGCCCGCAAGTACTTGGCAAAACACCAAGACCTTAGCAATAGCATAACATTACCTGAGGGAGTTTTTTCAATTCATGAATTTTCATTGTGACACCCATAATTAGGAACTTAACCCATTAAGACCTGGAACGCATCGGTGTCACTTTAGATTTCTCTGGCTATTCAAAAATCTTGAACATTTTTTTTTAAAAATGTTTTTAAGAATCGCCTCAGGTCTCAATGGGTTAAAGTATACTATGTCAGTTCCATTGATCCAAACCGGAACACAATCGATTGATTGATCATTAAATTAAACATGTTCTGAAAATGCACGTGGTGCACCCATCTGACCACTTAACACGCTGATGTTACGTCGTCAGATTGGGTGGGCTGCGAACGCTTGCTGTTGGGAACCACTGGGGGGGGGGTCCCTGGCACAAAATATTTCAGGATGATGGAGTCACAAATACGTATTCATTTCGGGGTCCTTGACAAGAAAATATTTGAGAAACAACATCAGGAAGCAAGCCCAAATAAGCAACTACACTTTAGAAACGAGCCCAAAAAAGCCGCAACCCGCAACTACCAACACTTATAAGGGACTTCACAGAAAAACAAGGCCAAAGCCGCTTATAATAACATGGACATGGCAACAGTGGCTGCAGGCAGACGCAGCATGGAGTACATTCAGTTCTAAAGAACCATCTGTATGTCACAATTAGATCCACTTCTCCGTGTCGTCTGTGTCAAGGACTCATCTCAGGAACATCTCCAGTTCAAGGAGATTCTAAGATTGAGTTGATTAATGGCCGTTGTATCAAGAGAGTCCCTTTTATGTTTGGACCAATAAGTCGAGGGACGGGTTGAATTGAAAGATTATAGCGAAGTGAGTTATTTGTGAACTATCAGCCGAGAGCTGCCATTAAGGGTCAAGAGCTGTCCGGGCCATCCTGCTGCAGTAACCTTGTTCCCAGGATTTTCTCATCTCATGAGGACAGCCTGGTAAAGAACTGTTATAAAGCAGAGGGTCCGGGACCCCTAGGGGGTCCTCAGAGTTACGCCACGGTAAATCTGATCTTATTCCAGTGGTTCACAAACGTATGTTTTGCACACCAATGGACAAGTTAAACTCTCAAGGCACACCTGTATTCATAGCGGAAATACACTGCTCAAAAAAATAGGGAACACTTTGATCCCTTAATTCTTTTGAGTTTTTTCGTTAGCAGTAGGCTATGTACACAGTTAATGAAAACACTCAAAAGAATTAAGGGATCAAATTGTTCCCTTTATTTTTTTGAGCAGTATAGTTTATTCATGTATACATTCAACGTGACAGCATTCTGTTAAATCATTCAATCGCTACATTGTCGTTGTCCGCATTGGAGGCATGAATGGAAGTAGCCCACAGACTACATTACCACGTGGCATTGCCCAAGGAAAGAACTGCAGGCAGAAAGGGTTTCACTTTATCCTTTTCCTTTTTTTCTCTCTTTTTTTTTTTTGTTTTGCAGTTGAGTGCTGAACCCGGGGTTTCATATTACTTTCAAATATGTGTACCTGCGCCGGGGGAACAAAGATTGCCACAGTACTTGAGCGTGGAGCGACCGACGCGCTGCTCCTGTGACAGATAATTGTAATGTTGCCGTTGAGCAGCAGGCTGCTATTTCAATCAGGGGTGGCTTTGTGCTGGGATCAGAGAAAATATACACGGTGATGATGTTGAAGCTCGACCCCAGTGGGGGAGCCTGTGTGTGTGTGTGTGTGTGTGTGTGTGTGTGTGTGTGTGTGTGTGTGTGTGTGTTTATATATATATATATATATATATATATATATATATATATATATATATATATATATATATATATATATATATATATATATATATATATCATTATTTATTTGGGGAGGGGGGTTCACGGTAGGGGGGATATGACATCCCATGGGTTTGCCAAAATGCCATATTGTACAAGAGAGCACCGGCTTGTGTGTGCCTGTTTGATTGAGAGATCGAGAGATCAGCAAATGGCTGGAGCATGGCTAGAGAAGCCCGATTAGGGGGCGTGATTGTCTGTGATCATTTGTGTTCTGGCTAATCCCCGTTTTTTTAAGGGGGGGGGGAGGATTATCGGTGAAATTGTTTGAAACAGGAACAGGGAACGGCTCTATCTGTGGCGCTGTACACAGATTTATCTGTGTTGGTATAATCTTTGGCTCTGAGCTCTTTAGTTTGTTTATTTTTTTCTTTAACAACACAAATACTGTTTTCTTGCCTTTTTTTTTTTTTTACTTCTTTTCTTTCTTTCCTGGCTTATCTCTGGCCCTTGTGTGAGGCCTTTCGCACCGTTTTGCGATGTTTGCTGTTCACGACGCGTGTTACGGTTAGGGAAAGATTCCTAGTCTAGGCCTTTTTATCTGCCAAACAGTTCTCTATGTGTTCCATAAAGTACTCCAGAGGAAAAAAAAGCATTTGTGAGAGCAATGGCCTTCGGGCCGGTTGCGCCAAATGAAAATGCTTTTTTTTCCAAACCCCCCTCCCCCCTCACACACACCTCACTCAAGGAGTGTTTGCTTGTTTTTTCTATTACTACTACTACTTCTCTCTCTCTCTCTCTCTCTCTCTCTCTCTCTCTCTCTCTCTCTCTCTCTCTCTCTCTCTCTCTCTCCTTATTGTTTCTTATTCTTTTTTTTTGTTTACCTTTGATTTGAACTCTGACATCCGAGTCTGCCCCAGGATGTCTGTCACAAGCTGCAGTCCAACGTTGTGACAATGCTTTTTTTCTTCCCGTGCCTTTTATGACCTTCTTTTTTCCTCTTTCTGTTCTTTGTTTTTCTGTTCTTTTCCCTCTCAAGGTCTGGCGCACCTGACGGTAAACAACCAAGGTATGGGTTCGTTCCCTTTTTTCAGTTAGTTTTCCTCCTTTTCTTTTGTCGTTTTTATTATCATAAAAGTTTTTTAGAAGAACGGAATCAACCTCTCCGCCCCGCCCCCCCACCACCCACCTCTCCGTTCCCACCTGAGCTTGTTCCCTGCTTTTTCTAGCCCCCGCCTATTCTTCCTCCATTCAAAGAATCCCTCCATTCTTCCCAGCTGTTTCCCTTGTACCATCTTTTCCTCGCCCACCCTTCCTCAACCCCCTCCCCACCTCCATATCCCTCTGTTTTGTTTGTTTTTTGGTCGTACCATCCACTCCTCCCCTCCCATCCGCACATGTCCTCGTGCTTCTATCCCCGTGACCTCCACCACTGTCTGCCCACCCCCACCCCGACCCTTGTCCTGTCCTCTGGCTCACGTCCTGGACGTCACCTCTGACCTCACCTTTCGACCCCGACGACCCGACACCCGGGGGCTGAAGGTAACGCTTTTTCTGCTCTCCCTCTTTTTGAATCGCTTGGGTTTGAAAGAGAAAAAGAAAAAGAGAAAAAAAAAACAGCAACTAAAATGTCTTCCATGTTGGTCAAACTAAACAAAATGTGTGTCCAGACTTCCATCCACTAAAACGCTTCAGGCTGAAAGTGTTGAATGCGCAGAGTCTCCCCGTCACCACTCTGCTGACATTCCCATTGTTTGGCATAAACTATCTTTTAAAGGGCTATAATATTGCAAGGTCAAGTACGTCTTAAGAAGCTACAGAACTACATAGAGACGTTTTACGTAGGGAACGATTTCCCCCAGAAACATTCATCATGATTGCTTTGCATTTTTTTCTGTGCCCATGTAATTCATGTCTGATGTTTGATGATGATGCTATATCAGTCGACATTGATGTGAAGTTTGTTTCTCTGTTTTGGTGAGATGTAACTGTACCGCCGTGTACATGCTGTAAACACACCTCACACCAAAACTTCACACACACGCTGTATCTGTGCTCTGCCTGGCGCCTGCAACAACCACCTTCAAATAACACTCTGTACATGTGAGTTTTATTCCCTCACATCGTCTGACCTTTTTTCCTCTGCAAGCGGCGCCCGCCAGCGTGGCCCTTCTGGAGAGAGAATGGTAGCAGGAAAGTTCACGGGAGAGAGAGAGAGAGAGAGAAAGCAAAAGAGAGGGGGAGAGAGAGCGCGAGAGAGGAGAGGATAAAGAATGCAAAATCAGAGGATGTTCTGACCTTTAGCGGAGTGAGGAGAGCTTCATGTCCTCTCTGCAAAGAACCTGCACCCTGGGCGGCGACCCTTCTCCTTTGATGCAAATGCTCTCTCTCTCTCTCTCTCTCTCTCTCTCTCTCTCTCTCTCTCTCTCTCTCTCTCTCTCTCACTTTTTTTCCCCTTCAGCCATGTGCTGATGACCAGCAGATTAGCGTACAAATGGCGGTTGAGGCGCTATACTTTCAAAGTTGTGCGCACACACACACACACACACACACACACACACACACACACACACACACACACACACACACACACACACACACACACACACACACACACACACACACACACACACACACACACACACACACACCTGCAGACAGAGGACTAGCAAGACATTCAGCAGAATATTGATTAGCATGCATGCAGGAACATGCCCCCCTCTCCCTCTCTCTCTCTCTCTCTCTCTCTCTCTCTCTCCCCCCCCCCCCCCCCCCTCTCTCTCTGTGCATTTTTCTGCCGACCGCACACCTTTTAAGCCCCGGCTCAGCTGCCCCGGCTCCTCCCAGGAGGGTCCTGTTGGGAACAGGATCCAGCTCTAATAATTACAGAGGAAACTTCAACCGGTTCATCATTTTCCACCGTGACGCAACGCAGCGGCTATAGAGTTTAGAACGTGCCCTCTTCTCCTCTCCCTCCAGCAGACACCCAGCCCCGGCCACTGGAGGGTGTATAATCATAATCCCCTCATCGCTATGCAGCGCGTCCTTACACTGTGACTTGGGTGCCCGCGCACCCAACCCAGCACAAGCGCGCGCACACACACACACACACACACACACACACACACACAGAGGTATTTTTACTTCACTGAGTATGTCTAATTTTCTGTACTTTTAACTTCTACTCCACTACATCTCAAAGGCAAATGTTGTTCTTTTACTCCACTAGAATTATTTGAACACTTTAGTTACTAGTTACTTTGTATTATTATTGTTATTATTATTACAAAACATACATTACCCACTTCAGCCCTATATACATTACGGCCATTTGAAAATAGCTGATCTACAAGCTCACAATGCGTCGCATCGCGACGCATTGTGAGCTTGTAGATCGGCTATTTTCAGAAGATTTGTATGCATTTTATACATTGGAAAACTTTCTTTCTGCATAATTAGTACTTTCTACTTTTGGTACTTTAAGTACATTTTGAAAACCAATACTTTTGTACTTTTACTCAAGTAAATTGTGAATCCTGGACTTTTCCTTGTAAAAGAGTATTTCTGCATTGCAGTATTGATACTTTTACTTAAGTAAAGAATGAGAGTACCACCACCACCGCAGGCTGCATACCTCAGCCAGTCAAAGGGGAAATGTGACACACTAAGGGATAAACGTTGTGGAATGAGGAATTTGGCAGTAGACCCCGTACCCCCACCTCCCCTTCTGCCCCAGTTTTCTTTCATGGCACGGTGACCCAGTCATTAGAGATCCTGGCCTCCGCCCCGGACACCATATGCCCCTGTGTCCACCAATGGTCCAGCGTTTGCTGCCAACTTTGCCCCCGCTGAGTGAAATCATCTGAAAACGGCATGGCCGGGTCATACTCTGCATGGTCGGGACGGAATGTGAACTGCTTACAAATGTTCTTGTCTACTTTTGCACAATAGGCTCAATGGGTTTGTGTCCACTGGCAATAGTTTTACATGATTTTTTTTAGGCTATAGTATAGTACTGCCCCGTACAACCTAACAGAGCACAGCACAGCCCACCAGAGCCCATTATAGCCCATTATAGCCCACCAGAGCCCAGCAGTCCGGCACATTCCAGCACACAAAGTCCAGCCCACTGGGAGAATAGCCTAGGGAATGGGGGTAGTTAAATGACTGTAATAGGCTATACAGGGCTGGGTCCAGCTGGAATAGGTTAGACTAGAATGTTCTAGGTCTTACTAGACTCTAATAGGCTCTATTAGGCTGTACTAGGCTCTTGTCAGCCCTGTAGCCCCTTTGCACTTGAGATTAACCACTGTGTCCACGGGCAATAGTTTTACATGGGTTTGTGTCCACGGGCAATAGTTTTACATGAAAATGTCTAGGCTATAGTATAGTACTGCCCCGTACAACCTAACAGACTCAAGCACAGCCCACCAGAGCCCACCAGAGCCCAGCAGTCCGGCAAATTCCATTACACAAAGTCCAGCCCACTGGGAGAATAGCCTAGGGTATGGGGGTAGTTAAATGACTGTAATAGGCTATACAGGGCTGGGTCCAGCTGGAATAGGCTAGACTAGAATGTTCTAGGTCTTACTAGACTCTAATAGGCTCTATTAGGCTGTACTAGACTCTTGTCAGCCCTGTAGCCCCTTTGCACTTGAGATTAACCACTGTTTCCACGGGCAATAGTTTTACATGGGTTTGTGTCCACCGGCAATAGTTTTACATGACATTTTCTCGGCTATAGTATAGTACTGCCCCGTAAAACCTAACAGAGCCCAGCACAGCCCACCAGAGCCCACCAGAGCCCATTATAGCCCATTATAGCCCACCAGAGCCCAGCAGTCCGGCACATTCCAGCACACAAAGTCCAGCCCACTGGGAGAATAGCCTAGGGTATGGGGGTAGTTAAATGACTGTAATAGGCTATACAGGGCTGGGTCCAGCTGGAATAGGCTAGACTAGAATGTTCTAGGTCTTGCTAGACTCTAATAGGCTCTATTTGGCGGTACTAGGCTCTTGTCAGCCCTCTAGCCCCTTTGCACTTGAGATTAACCACTGTGTCCACGGGCAATAGTTTTACATGGGTTTGTGTCCACCGGCAATAGTTTTACATGACAATGTCTAGGCTATAGTATAGTACTGCCCCGTACAACCTAACAGAGCCCAGCACAACCCACCAGAGCCCATTATAGCCCACCAGAGCCCAGCAGTCCGGCACATTCCAGCACACAAAGTCCAGCCCACTGGGATAATAGCCTAGGGTATGGGGGTAGTTAAATGACTGTAATAGGCTATACAGGGCTGGGTCCAGCTGGAATAGGCTAGACTAGAATTTTCTAGGCCTTACTAGACTCTAATAGGCTCTATTAGGTTGTACTAGGCTCTTGTCAGCCCTGTAGCCTCTTTGCACTTGAGATTAACCACTGTGTCCGCGGGCAATAGTTTTACATGGGTTTGTGTACACGGGCAATAGTTTTACATGGATTTGTGTCCACCGGCAATAGTTTTACATGAACATTTCTAGGCTATAGTATAGTACTGCCCCGTACAACCTAACACAGCCCAGCACAGCCCACCAGAGCCCAGCAGTCCGACACATTCCAGCAAACAAAGTCCAGCCCACTGGGAGAATAGCCTAGGCTATGGGGGTAGTTAAATGACTGTAATAGGCAATACAGGGCTGGGTCCAGCTGGAATAGGCTAGACTAGAATGTTCTAGGTCTTACTAGACTCTAATAGGCTCTATTAGGCTGCACTAGACTCTTGTCAGCCCTGTAGCCCCTTTGCACTTGAGATTAAACACTGTGTCCACGGGCAATAGTTTTACATGGGTTTGTGTCCACGGGCAATAGTTTTACATCGGTTTGTGTCCACCGGCAATAGTTTTACATGAACATTTCTAGGCTATAGTATAGTACTGCGCCGTACAACCTAACAGAGCCCAGCACAGCCCACCAGAGCCCATTATAGCCCATTATAGCCCACCAGAGCCCAGCAGTCCGGCACATTCCAGCACACAAAGTCCAGCCCACTGGGAGAATAGCCTAGGGTATGGGGGTAGTTAAATGACTGTAATAGGCTATACAGGGCTGGGTCCAGCTGGAATAGGCTAGACTATAATGTTCCAGGTCTTACTAGACTCTAATAGGCTCTATTAGGCTGTACTAGGCTCTTGTCAGCCCTGTAGCCCCTTTGCACTTGAGATTAACCACTGTGTCCACGGGCAATAGTTTTACATGGGTTTGTGTCCACCGGCAATAGTTTTACATGAAATTTTCTAGGCTATAGTATAGTACTGCCCCGTAAAACCTAACAGAGCCCAGCACAGCCCACCAGAGCCCACCAGAGCCCATTATAGCCCATTATAGCCCACCAGAGCCCAGCAGTCCGGCACATTCCAGCACACAAAGTCCAGCCCACTGGGAGAATAGCCTAGGGTATGGGGGTAGTTAAATGACTGTAATAGGCTATACAGGGCTGGGTCCAGCTGGAATAGGCTAGACTAGAATGTTCTAGGTCTTGCTAGACTCTAATAGGCTCTATTTGGCGGTACTAGGCTCTTGTCAGCCCTCTAGCCCCTTTGCACTTGAGATTAACCACTGTGTCCACGGGCAATAGTTTTACATGGGTTTGTGTCCACCGGCAATAGTTTTACATGACAATGTCTAGGCTATAGTATAGTACTGCCCCGTACAACCTAACAGAGCCCAGCACAACCCACCAGAGCCCATTATAGCCCACCAGAGCCCAGCAGTCCGGCACATTCCAGCACACAAAGTCCAGCCCACTGGGATAATAGCCTAGGGTATGGGGGTAGTTAAATGACTGTAATAGGCTATACAGGGCTGGGTCCAGCTGGAATAGGCTAGACTAGAATTTTCTAGGCCTTACTAGACTCTAATAGGCTCTATTAGGTTGTACTAGGCTCTTGTCAGCCCTGTAGCCTCTTTGCACTTGAGATTAACCACTGTGTCCACGGGCAATAGTTTTACATGAACATTTCTAGGCTATAGTATAGTACTGCCTCGTACAACCTAACAGAGCCCAGCACAGCCCACCAGAGCCCATTACAGCCCAGCACAGCCCAGCACATTCCAGCACACCCAAGTCCAGCCCAGTGGGAGAATAGCCTAGGGTATGGGGGTAGTTAGATGACTGTACTAGGCTATAAAGGGCTGGTCCAGCTGGAATAGGCTACACTAGAATGTTCTAAGCCATACAAGACTCTAATAGGAGCTATTATGCTGTACAAGGCTCTTGTCAGCCCTGTATTCCCTTTGAACTTGAGATCAACCACTGTGTACACGGGCAATAGTTTTACACAAGTTTGTGTCCACGGCAAATAGTTTTACATGAACATGTCTAGGCTATAGTGTCCCCGAACCACACTTTGGGAACCAGCCATGGTCCCCTTTAGAAACCCTCTGTACATGGTGTACACAGAGTACATTTTCCATTGAGTTAATGCTGGCTGTGTACACATGTCCACTTCCAATAGTTTGGGAAAATAGCCTGCCACCCTGTGGAATTATGCTTGAACTGCAGAAAAGGACCCTAAATACAAAAAAAGGAAACAAAAATCATCCGTGGGACTGATGGGCGAACAAGTGGTGTCCACACGCAGAGGGGGGCCAAGAGGACATTTAGAGTCCCCCCGGTGAATTTTCACGCCCCCACAGACTGTACAGTGGAACCCAGAAATTGGCCGTGTCCACAGGGCATAGGGACTATGGCTCGTGGACACAAAACGCTATAAATGTAATAATAATAATAATAATAGCATCAATTTGTTTATTGCACTGCACAGCATTTACGCACAGCCTCGTTTGGTTTGAGACACAGTGTCCACTGTCCAGTCTGGTCTAATATCAAACCAAATCAGGCTGTAGGTGGACAGCTGTGCGCAATCTGATCTCATGGACGCACGCCTCTTGAAGACTTCATTTATGGGCATATGAAGTGGACTGTTAGTAAGTGGAGTTAGTGGACAGATTAAGGTGAAAGTTTAATTTCATCATACGTCTGGTGGTGACAGAGACATTAGAATCACAGACAGTTGTTGTGAATTAGGTGAGAAAAATCCTTCTGAATGTGGCAATTTGGAGAGCTCCAAGTTGCACACGGATGCTTAATTTATTTTTCCTAGTTCCTTAAATGCTACAGTTTCTTCGAAAATATATAATCTCCTAGTTCACAAGGCATGGCGCTGTGATGCATCCAAGTTCATGTTCATGTACCAAGCCATATTGTAGTACAGCCAATAGTAGGCTAATAGGCTGCTTTTAAATCTACAATGAAATGACAACGGATCTCCCTCCCATGCGCGTGTCGTTCTGCAATGATTTTTCATTCATTAGAGGCAGCAAATAAGCAACACATTTAACATATTAAGCTCAGATGATTCCAACCATGAGGAAAGAGACGGGAGGGCAGGAGAGAGGAGAGGGAGAGAGACGGTAATGCTTTTTCTTTTCTTTTTGTTGCATGTCGACCTGCACAGCGCGCCCCATCCCGCACCGCGATAATGGACTCATGTGTAGCCTATCATAATTATTCACAAAAGTAACATTATGGATATATACACTTAGGATTTAGAAAGACTGAACTATTGCGCTTGAGATTTGGGTACATTCTGGGTTGTCTCCAAAGTCCAAACTAAAGGCCCAGAATGAATTGGAGACGACCAAAAAGAAAGCAGTGCTGTTTACAAAAATGACATAGGCCTATGGTTGAGGCAGGTGTAAACTTTAATTTTATTTAATAAACGAGGATTAATGAAGCAATAATACACACAGGTGCTTGATGTTGGGCTAATTTGACAATAGATCAGATGCAAGTGTCTCATTAATGCGCATGAGATGCTTTACCAAGTATGCCTACATGAATTCACATTCATCGTGATTATATATTCGTAATGGTGGTGTATATAAATAGCAATGCGTCACTGTCGGAATAGCGATGTCTTTAAAACAAATGGGAAACACCTCCATTCAGAAGAATGGAAGTCAATCTTCTAAATAGCGATGTGGCGGAATAGCGATGTGTAACCGGAACAGAGCCTTCATTAGTATCATTGGTAATACCTGTGAAGGAAGTAAGAAGAGGCCCAATTTCTTTCCAATATGGCTGCTGTGCATAGAGCTATTATAAAGAAGTTGTGTTCATTTGTTGCTTATTTGATCAATTACAATACTGATAATGAATTAAGCTATGGTTTGCGGGTGGGCATAATTGTGACTGACAAGCGCATGGGCTGAAATCCAGCTCACGATCTGTGTTCAAGGTCTACCTTTTCACTCTAACCTTTCTTTCCAGTTTGTTTTCTGTTGGACAAAAAGCAAACAAACAAACAACAGGAAAAAAAGACCCCCCAAAAAAAACTTTCCCTGCAGAAAAAGTAGATTTAACACCAAAAATACATAATTCAGATGGTTCTCTATAAATGACCTGGGGGAAGGATAAGCTAGTGATCACACCTGTCTAATCAAACATGCCTTGGCCTCCCCTTTGTATCGATTCCACCTGAAGGTAGAATTAATACAGTGGTGGACCCAATGGACAGGCCACAGAAACATGTTCCAAAAGGGGAAAAAATCAATACAGTCATTTGGCCCGGGGCAGAAAGTGTGACATGCTAGTGAATGACACGTTTATCAATTGAGGATTTACAGTATAGGAACCTTTCAGCTTCTCCAGGAGCAACCTTTCCAAGAATATACAGTTAACGTTAGGGTAGGTGACGGAGCCGTGTTTGAAGACACATGGGCTTCTGCGGTCAATGTCAGGGCCTATAGGTTTTTTTTTCACTCTTAAATAAAACAGTGTGCAGAAGCAGGCCAGAAAGAAAAAAATCAATGTCTCACTCCTCCTAGACCCATAGCTGTCCTTCAGAAGGAAGGACAAACCCCAGGCTTCAGTCACTGCTGATCCCTATCTGTCTTGAAGACCGTCACCAGCCCCTGCATATACCCACGGACACAAACGTGTCTCAAACGCTCTGCTTAGATGGAATATATTAAGATATTATAATAGATTGTTATATAATATTGTCGAGTTCATTGTACAGATATACGGGTAAATTATACACAACATTATAATAACAACCGGATTTTATATAGATTATAGGTAGGTTCGCTGTAGGCAAAATGCTGACACTCTGTGCCCGAGGCTGAACACCGAGGGCAGTGAGGAATAGCTTGCTTTATTTTCATTATCATGAATAATAGAACATCCACAAATGCCTTATTCATTCACAAAAACAATGAGGAATGGGCATTTGGTCAACCGTTGATTTCCTGTGATTTCCCACCATTTGGCTGGAATTGGCAGAAAACATGGCTGGCCTCAACATTATACAATGCTACTCCCGCTGGATTTCTGACCATTCCTACCCTCTAACTTAATGGTTTCATTTCTGACCGCTGCTCCTGCCTACAACACAAATGTTAATGCCATTTAGACCTGCATAATCCCACAATATTACCATCTAGTACCGCATAATCAAAAAATGTAAAACTGCCCACTACAGCAACATTTGCATCGGCCCTCTTGGGCTCACGCTCCCGATGTATACAAGCCTACAGAGGTTGCTGAATGCCGAAGACAAAGACATTCATAATGGTGACCTTTAAGTCATGTGATGTATGTTTGTTTATAGCCTAACATTAGCATTTTACTCCCTGTGATTTGGCATTCATGCTTCAAAAAACATCAAGTGGTGTTAATTTGTGACGATTATCTTGATGTAGAATCATGATTTTTTAAAATTTGCCACAGAGCTTATTTTGTCAATAATTAAAAATCCAATGCAAATATCCCATAGGCTTTTTGTCGCAGGAACCAGGAAGATGATAACTTCCTCCTTGTACCTACAAAAACGTGTCATCCCTGGACCGCTCCATTAACCATCCGTTTAACGATATTGTACTGTATATATAGGTTCCAAGTCTGCTTCCTACCCCTTGCAGATCCCAATGTTTCGGTGCACTGCTCTTACAGCTGCCCTCTGGGTATTTGTGCCTTAACAAAGCAATTAAGGCAAAAGAGCTGAGACCTATAATGAAATAATGTGTAAATTAATGAGTCTAAATCGGCAACAGTTCCACGAGTGCAGACACTTTTAACCATGGACCGCTGGGTTGGCTACATAAATACCCCCTCCCTCCTGTTGGCTAGGTTGAGAATCGAATTAAGCAACCCCCCCAGGAGACTGTCTCTTGGCAGGTGTAAGGTAGATCTCCTTGGAGATATTGGCTGGGAAAATGAGGGGATATCAAGCCAGATGCTAATCTTAATGTAGAATGTAATCGACCAAGTACGAACCCAGATAGCCGTCTAGCCGTTGTGCCATTCAACCTCGCTAAATAATGGAAGGCTGGGGAGTAGACGTCAAACTGTGCTCATGATTTTCAAGTTATTTAACAGACTTTGGCAAGCGCATTGGAACTTGCGTGAGCGCCACGTGTAGCAAGCCTACGCTGTTGACAGTACATAGACAATTGGTGGATGCTTTTTAGCCATAGCGCTGCACATTAATAATGGCATGGAAGTGAAGAGTAGATGCCCAATACAGGCAGTTACACACAGTCCAGTATACATGAGACTGCCAGCACTGTAATACACTACTAAAAATGTTTTTAAAAATACAATAACGAAATACAAAAAAGAAAATAATCTGCTGTGGTTTGCTCCCAGAGAAAAAACAAACAAAAACAAAACAAGCAAAGGTACACACAGTGCTCAAAACAAACAAGAATGGATTATAAAATATATTAGAAAGTGGTGGGGATAATGGCATTGATACAAAACTAACGTTTTGTTTTTTTTTCAATATTAAAAGTGCTGGATTAATGTGCCAGTGAGTAAGCGTGTGGGCGGACATAAATTAATTGGTGCAGTAAAACGAAAGTCAAATAGACTAATGACAAAACGCTATTAACTAAAGGGAACAAGAGGTACTGAATGCTCTGAATAATATAACCGGTATCAAAAGATTGCTGTGATCCCGTTCCCTTGGGATCCATAGTTGTATCCTAGCACACGATTCGAGAGCACCTTGTCATTAATTCTAAAATATGCTAAGTACTCTTTAAAAGGGTTGTTAATGACAAAACAAAACCATAACACCAGATTACATCATGATGCATTTTAAAGTATAATATAGTGTCCATGTCCATGGTAATCATAGTCCATCAATAATACAGACTAGATCCTCCGTACGTTAACAACCTGAAAAATGCACATTTGTAAATTATATGTTGCTGTCTCCCCAAGCCCCCAGGACCGCGGAGGATTATTGAAGCCATAAAAGCCTGGTGGCCAAATCTGGTATTGCAAGACTTCCGCATTTATAACGCTGCTGCACATGCTTCTATCGTCTGAAACGCTAGTGCACCAGCTCTATTTGGAGCCAATCCCGGAACAAGAAGGTACTTCCGGGTGCTTCATGCGCTAGTGAGCAACTTCATTGAAATTAATAGGTGGGGGCCGGGCCGTCCGTTCTTTAGATATTATAACTATAGCTCCCTCTCCTGGTGGAGAGATGTAAACTGCAATAATGTCGGAACTACAATAAAGATGGGTTAGGTTTAGGGTGCTGGCTGATTCAAATAACTTTACTGACATTGTCTGCCAGTCGGTGTCCTATCCAACACCAGGGTCGACATTAATTCAATGGAAGAGTGTTAGGGAGACCACCACCAACCACTGCAGATGTGCTAGTTATGTTTTATTAGCATACTGTGTCACACAGATTGGTTAAAATAATGTTTTATTCATTAGAATGAGTGCCGGAAGTGCTGAATGTCATGATTATTTTCAAAATCATTAGGCTTTTGGAAGTAACGTCTGTAAGCAATTTGTCCTGTGTCAACAAACGGCAGACAGTCCGACTTGATTTTGATGCACTATTTTCACACACCAATTTCAGATCAGATTTTACAAGAATGTAGTTTAGTACATTTGAAAATACGTGCCATTTTTCCTGCTTCCCCGTAAGCCAACGGGTGCAGCAGCTCCGATGGCTGTTAGTCGCTGCGTTGCGGGTCACATATTGTTCCAGAAAATCTCCAAAATGGACAAAGATGTGCGCAAGGTGACTGGGTATTTCACCTCCCTCGTTGCTCGTTCCACCGGGCACCACCGGCCTGGGCACAGCGGGTCGCCTGGCCCAGAGCCTGAGCCTCTTGCTGCAGAGACATTAGGCTTGGATGACAGAAGCCCTCACACAGGCAAGAATTTCCCCTGACACAGCAGCAGGCCAAAATGGATGGGGCTCTCTATACGGCAGTCACAGTGCGCCTCGATCGCACTGCCCATAACCCCATGGCCACAGACAGAGAGAGAGAGAGAGAGAGAGAGATACCTCGGACGAGGTACGGGGTCACAAGCAGCGTTGCCAGATCTGCTTGTTATAATTTCCCCGCAAGATTTTATTTGAAAATAGCCGATCTACAAGCTCACAACGCGTCGCATCGCGGCGCGTTGTGAGCTTGTAGATCTGCTATTTTCAAATAGCTGATGTATATGTTAACGTGCTCCATGTGGCTCATAGTCGCTTTTTTGGGGCTGGTTTTCCAAGACCTGGTTGCTTGTTTCTCTCACAGAATCTGGCAACACTGGTCACGAGGCCATGAAAGCGCTGTAGCCACAGTAAATGATAGACAGGGCCATCATCATCATAGTCCATTACATTACCGTCAACCTTCCCCTCCTTAGAAATCACACCGTATCGTCCCTGACCAGTGGTGTAAAGTAATTTACTCAAGTACTGTACTTAAGTACAATTTTGAGGTGCTTTTGGTGTATTTACAATTTCAGTACTTTTACTTTTACTCCACTACATCTCTGAGGAAAATATGGTACTCTCACTCTTTGCAGATATAAATTATTATATTATAAAACATCCGTTAACCACTTTAGCCCTTTTTTATACATAGGCCATTTGAAGTCAATCTACAAGCTCACAACGTGTCGCATCGCGACGCATTGCAAGCTTGTAGATCTGCTATTTTCAAACATTTTAGTACTTTTACTTTTGGTACTTTAAGTATATTTTGATGCCAGTACTTTTGTACTTTTACTCAAGTAACATTTTTGAACACAGGCCTTTTACTTGTAACCGAGTATTTCTACATTGCAGTATTGATACTTTTACTTAAGTAAAACATTTGAGTACTTTTCCCACCACTGGTTACAAGGCCATGAAAGCGCTGTAGCCACAGTAAATGACAGACAGGGCTATCATCATAGCCCATTACTATCAACCTCCCCCTCCTTAGAAATCACACGTATCGTCCCTGACATACCATTTCATGCCACTTCAAGACAAACCTTATATTTGGAAATATCACACAGGGATGTTCAATGTATTTCTCCGAAAAATGCATGCTGCGTATATAACTAAAACGGCACAAAATAGTACGTAGGAATGTACAGTCGCAATAATGTTTAGCGTTTAGCCACTTATATGTACCCTACTGTATATACTTCGTTGACCGGGGTCCCCCAGGGGTCTGTTCTTGGCACCCTCCCCCTTTTTCCCTCTGCCAAATCACTTTACCAAGAATAGCCGATCTATAAGGTCACAACACGTCACAACGCGCCATGTTGTGAGAGCATATAGCCGTGCTATTTTCACCAAACGTTCACCTATTTTCACTGAATGTTTGCCTAAAACGACATGCCCAGAATATGGACACTAGCGTTCATATTATGGTTAAAGTAGTCCAAAGCTATACACGGAACACAAAATTACACTTCACAGTGAACCAAAATTGGATTCAAGTCAAGTAAAAAGTAAATTTCACAAAACTGCGCGTCAACCGATTGTGAGTCCTGTGTCTATCTGTGTCCATCTCTTTAACGTTATCGAAAATCAAGAAAAGCACAGCGGATAGTCTAATCTGTGTTAATGACACGTTGCAAGGAAACTAACGCACATTATCGACAGGGGCTCAAACGGGGTAACGAGTTTGGTTGCGTTTGCTGGCTTAACACCACTAGCCCATGTTTACATTATGTAATACCGCGCCCCCTTGCTGCTACAATTGGTCCGAGATCCATCTAGACCGAGGATTAAAATATTGCGACCGCCAACATTAAATGGGCTAAGCCCCCTGATCTTGTCAAGTCCTAGCTCCGCCCCTGCCTCTCTGCCCTTCAGAATGTCCCCCCCCAAAGGAGGGAGAAGCCGATAAGGGCTCGGCGGGGTTGAGAGTTACGTAACGGTCCCTTGCTCCCCTGTCCTCGCCCACTCACCCACCTACTCTGAATGAAGGTGTTATAAAAAAAATGGACTTTGAATTAACACTCAGCTGGATTTGACCGTGTAGCGTGGGTTATCTACTGGAGCTGCACCTTAATATGCCTGTCAGCCAGACTGCTGTGCTACTGATAGAGCTTAATGCAACAGTGCAAATTAGCATAATATCTGACCATTTGAATGTCACTTGCATCGGAGTAGCAGCGAGGCAAAAAAAAGGGGGCTTTTTGATCTGACAGGCAACTCTGATGAAGGTTTTCATCTTAAAACCGCTGTATAGCCCGTGTTTAAATTGCATAGTAGCCTATACTGCACCCCCTTGTTGCTTGAAATGGTCAGAGATGTGAGGATTGAAAGGAGGATTGTGACCGCCAACCTTACATTAAGGAAATCAGCTCCAAGGGCGACTGTGCCAGACTAAAATAATAAAATAATATTTTATCATTGGTTAAGTGGTTAAGAATGAAAAAAAAGGCAGTGCTGAAAATGGTACTCAAATGTTCAGAAGTATCAATGCAATGTAGAAACACTCTGTTACAAGTAAGAGTCTGGTATTCAAAATTGACTTACTTAAAAGTACAAAAGTATTGGCATCAAAATATACTTAAAGTAGCTACCAAAAGTAAAAGTAGTACTCGTTATGCAGAATGTCCCATTTCACAAGTTATCAAATGTCTAAAATGTATTAAAAACTTTTTGAAAATAGCAGATCTACAAGCTCACAACGCGTCGCATCGCGATATGTTGTGAGCTTGTAGATTGGCTATTTTCAAATAGCATGTTTGCATGTAATGCATGTTTTGTATTACTAATTCAAATCTACAAAGTAACTAGTCACTAAAGTTGTCAAATAATTATAGTGAGTAAAAAGTACAATATTTGCCTCTGATATGTAGTGGAGAAGAAGTAAAATTATTGGAAATTGGAAACACGCCAGTAAAGTAAAAAATCCTCAAAAGGAGGATTGAAAGGAGGATTGTGACCAACATTACATTCAGGAAATCAGCTCCAAGGGCGACTGTGCCAGACTCATAATAACATTCTAATGTTCATTCATTGGTTAAGAACGAAAAAGGTGATTCATGGGGCCGAGGTCCATGGGAAAAAGTACACATTTTTTGGTACTTAAATAAAAGTATCAATACTGCAATGTAGAAATACTCTGTTACAAGTAAAAGTCCAGAAATCAAAATTGACTTCAGTACAAAAGTATCAAAGTTATCAAGTATCAAGTTGGTATCAAAATGTACTTAAAGTACCAAAAGTAGAAAGTAGTCATTAAGCAGGATGTCCCATTTCGCAACTTTTCACATAACGATGTATACGAATCTTTTGAAAATAGCCGCTCTACAAGCTCACAATGCGACGCATTGTGAGCTTGTAGAACGACTATTTTCAAATGGCCAAAATGTACTGTATATAGGGCTGAAGTGGTTACTGTATGTTTTGTGATAATAATCTTTTATTTTTTTAAATATAGTAAAAGTATAGCCTACTTGTCTCTGAGATGTAGTGGAGTAGAACTAAAAGTACAGAAAATTTGAAATACTCCGGTAAAGTAAAAAAAATACCTCAAAATTGTACTTAAGTACAGTAGGCCTACTTGAGTAAATGTACTTAGCTACTTTACACCACTGCTGTAGGCACAGCCCAGAGCCATTCAAGGGGAGTTTTACGTCACTTCCGTCCACTTCTTCGGGCCAGGTCTTCTACATAGCCATCTATAGCCTTCAATAGCAGATCTACAAGCTCACAACGCGTCGCATTTGTGAGCTTGTAGATTGGCTATTTTCAAATAAAATCTTGCGGAGAAATTGTAATAAGCAGATCTGGCAACCCTGCACGTGACCGACGCTGTTTCTGCACCCCTCAGTGGCGGAACTCTCTAATATAAGGCTCTGGTACAGCCTATCTCCAACTGAATGACTCGTTTTACCCCCATTTTTCTTCCACCACACACAGAAGGAAAACGACACAAATCTGCATCCTGCGACCCCTAATCCCTTTCCGCCTAAACGACGCCAAAACCACCAGAGCGACTTTTTACGACGTCGATCGATAAGCCCCGTATGAATTTTAAATAACGGATACTCTCGGACAATGATTGACTGATGGAGTTGCCAAGGAAACCAAATTTGTGGATAACGATTGGCCGATTGATGGATGGAGGTCATTAAAGCCTTGGAACAGAAACACGGGACTAAAGCCCGTGCACGCGCGACGGCGACGCGATGAATCCAATCATTTGCCGTGCCGTACGTACAGCCAGAGCCCCTCCTTTCTCTCACTGTGGGAACCTTATCTACTGTACAGTGCACCGTTTTACAAAACCCACTGTGTGCGTTAACTGCGTTTATATACTGTACACACACACACACACTCACACACACACACACACACACACACACACACACACACACACACACACACACACACACACACACACACACACACACACACACACACACACACACACGCTGTATTCTTAGTCCATTAAGAAAGGAGTTTAATTGAATTTGGCCCGCAGGGCATTAATCTTTGGGGCAGCATGGTCAGAGGCTGGAAATTGGATCCAGGTCAGATTTTAACATGTTGTAATTAAGGTCACCATGGGCCACAGAAAGAGAGAGAGAAACACACACACACACACACACACACACACAGAGAGAGAGAGAGAGAGAGAGAGAGAGAGAGAGAGAGAGTGTAATGAAAAAAGAAAATGAAGAAAATAAATAAATGTTAGGGTATACACATGATGTGACATCACCCAAAGCATTGTGCTGTGATGTACACAGCTGATGCAATATGAGAGAGGGCATGTGCCCTCTGTCCCATGCACCCTAACCTCGCGTCACCAGGCTTTCCACAGTGGAGGGAAGCCTGGTATTCATTAATCAAAACCGTGTGATTGTTTTTGTTTTTGTTCGCATTGTTTTTGTTCCCCACATAATGAGAATCAATTAGTTTAGTCGTGCTACGAGTTAGAATAAAAGTTGGATATACCAACCATTATTCCGCCAAAAGAAACAAAACAATTATACCAAACTAAACACATTTTAAACTATGGGAATTATTTTGGAGGTGCACGGCACGCCGGAACCATCCGGCTGCCTGATGACGTAAAGTTATTTAGCTCCAGACCGGATCAGAAAACTGAAAACGGTATTGATCCCTGGCTAGTCCCACCCCTCTCTTTCACTCTCCACCTCTCTCGCCTTTTTCTTTTCTTTCTCCCTCCGTCTCTTTCCCTCTGTATCTTTCATCTCCCAATTCCTTCTCTTGTGCCCGTCTGTTCATCTCCCTTCCTCTCTGTCTCTCTCTCTCTCCCCCCAGAGGGAGAGAGGGAGAGAATCATGTGGTGAGAGGAAACTGATGAAGACAGGGATATATGGAAGTGGAGGGTGGGTTGTAACAGGAGCTGAATGATAATGACCAGCGAGCCCGGCGGTGCGGCCCCCTCTTGTCTCTCTCTATGTCTCTCTCTGTCTTTGGTCTCATAATGGAGAAGACGTCTACACAGTGGTTATGAACATTCTAATGAACACTGTGCTGTGCACCCAGTGTTCCTTCCCACTCGATTCCCCTCAGATCGGGGCCGTTAACACATTCATTGGCAGGAATGAATTCATCCGCCACTGCCAGCGGTTTTACCTTATTACGAGTTTTTTTGGCGATCCAAAGAATTGATTTTTCAGGTGGAAAGAAGAAAGACGAGTCTCTCTTCTTTCCACATGTAAAAAACACACCTACATTTTCCGTTCTGTAGTTATCAGCAGTTGAAAATATCTTGTTTTCACCAAAAACGCAAAAAGAAAACAAATCTGGGATAAATATATTTGTATAAATCTGATAACATTGTAGCGGACGGGGTGATTTTTTTGATGACGTCATTTCCGAGTGTATCCTTCTCTCGAAGTCAAGGCATCATTCATCGGTTGGCGAAGAGCACCCTCTAGCGTAATCACCAAAAAAACACCAAATGACGTAATATCACTTCATTGGCAGTCATGCGTTGGATTTGAGATGACGTAATATTACGTCCATGGCAGTCAATGTGTTAAGACCGATTCATACTTCCCGAAAATAACCGATCTGCTAGACCTCTCGGATGCACGACACCATCAATTTGTAGGGGGCCCGGACTTCCCATTGGGCCGTGATGCACGCCAATGCAGTCAGAGAGACAAAAACGCTATTTTGCAATGCATCGTGCCTGTCCGCCACACCCCTCGCACACGATCAGATGCCTGTCCGCCCCCCGCCCTCGCACCTGATCAGATGCCGTCACGTTCCTTACTCGAATTCCTCGGCCATCGCGTGTTTCTCTTTAAAGGCTTTTTAGCTGCAGGCGCTCAGCGGGAGAGCTCAGTTGTATATTAGGAAGTCAAGAAGTTAAAGCTGTGTTCTCTACTCCTCTCCAAAGCATTTAAATGTAGACTGCATCGAAATTGAAAGCTGAATACGTTTTTTTTTTTTTTGGCTGCATATTTAATAGGCTTTTCGGGGCAAAAAAAATAAACCCTAACAAAAAAACAAACGCTATGGCTGGTGGACTCGAATGAAATGTAATGAACAAAAATAATCACTGTCGCATTCTCAGGCTGTGTCCTAGGGAAAATTATATTTTCTGCATTTAGTAAATAAAAAAAGAAAGAAGGGAAGATAATCTCTTTGGTGGGAGAGAGGAGGCCGGGCTAATGAAACATGTTGACACACGTATTAGTGGCTGCCTTAATTGAATAAGGAGGATTTAGAGAGAGGGAGAGAGGGAGGGGAGGTGGTACTGTGCGTGCGCGCGTGTGTGTGAGCTTGTGTGTGCATGCGCTTGTGTGTATGTGTGTGCGTGAGGAGGAGGAGGAGGGGGATCATTAGTAGTAGTGGGAATTTCAAATGGTGGAGAACAGAAGCAGAGCTAAAACACAAGGGAAAGCAACGGCCCCGAGAAACATCTTACTCATTGTCGTCATGGGAGAAGGAAACTGCATGCACACAACAAAACAGCTACGTTTATATCTTAGAGAGCATTTATGCAGTCGTTAATGTGCCTGCTTAAACATCTAAGGAATAATCAAGTTCCACTTTTATCACCTTTGTTTGCGTACATAAAACAAGTGACCTCGGGACGTGAACACAAGAGACACGCGATAAACATAACATAAATGGTGAAACCATAAAATAAACATGCTGTAGCCATAAAATAAAATACTGAAACACATGTACACATGTACACATGTTCCCATAGGGATGCTAACAATAGCCTCAAACCACAATATAGAGACAGCAGAACACCTCTGGCTTTATGCGGTCTTTAAAGGGGTATTTCATGTTAAAACACTCCCAGTCATGTCATAAAAAAAGGAGTGGTTCAAGGACAAGGAGCGACCTGCATGGGTGACCTGGGTGACCCCAGTCAATGAAGTAAATCGGGTGGTTAACGGTTACGTCTGGTGATGTTAAACGCCAGTGTCTCTTACGTATCAGCATAACGTGCACCCAACAACTCTACGGTCAACTGTCAGTTGAAACAGCAAGTTCCTATTTTTGCTTTTTGCTTATAATGAGCTGTCGAATTATAGGGTATGGTATGTCAACGCTCAAAATAGCTCCAAAATAACTAATTTTAGGCTCCACAGGGAGTGGAAAGTAAAAAAAAAAAATGCATGAATTAACATTATCGGTAATTATATGACAGCCCTGTCATTGTGCACAAATAATGTGAAAATCATGGCCAGGTCAGATTGTAAATGTTGCCACATGGACCCATTACGTTTTGGATACCCATCAGTGGTGTAAAGTAACTAAGGACGTTTACTCAAGTACTGTACTTGAGTACAATTTTGAGGTATTTTTACTTTACGGGAGTATTTCCAATTCTCAATACTTTTACTTCTACTCCACTACATATCAGAGGCAAATATTGTATTTTTACTCCACTACAAATATTTGAAAACTTTAGATACTAGTTACTTTACAAATATAAATCATCACATTATAAAACATACATTAACCACTTTAGCCCTATACCTAGGCTATTTGAAAATAGCTCACAACGCGTCGCGACGCGTTGTGAGCTTGTAGATCTGCTATTTTCAAACATGTTAGTACTTTTAGTACTTTAAGTACATTTGGATACCAATACTTTTGTACTTACTCCGGTACATTTTGAATTCTGGACTTTTACTCCTAACAGAGTACTTCTACATTGCAGTATTGATACTTTTTTTAGCAAGTAAAACATTTGAGCTCTATGGGTGTTTTAAGATTACGGCCAACATTTATATTTTTATTTCAGTTCAGTTTTCATTTTCCACACAAGCTTAGTTTTGGTTTTTTTACCAAACTGATTTGAGCGTTTATTCCTCTCATTTCAGTTTGATTTGTTACTGAACCATGATGACCTTGCTGTGTGCACTGAATGAAATGGTTCTGGTTCTGTCTGTGCTGTGAAGGTAAAGAGGGTGTTTGGTCCCCCATAACCCTTTCACAGACAGATTTGTTTTTCTTTTCTTTCTCTCAGCTATTTTCACTCTGGGAAATGGGAGCTTCAAGGTCAAGGTTGTGCTTTAATATCTTGTGTACAGGTACATAAGAGTAAAACTTACATAAGAGTAAAACTTATATCTTCCTTCATTCAATGCAGCAGCATAGGTAATACGACTACACTACTACTACTACTACTACTACTACTACTACTACTACCAGTGGTGGAAAGTAACTAAGTGTATTTACTACTGTACTTAAGTACAATTTTGAGGTATTTGTACTTTACTTGAGTATTTCCAATTTCCAATACTTTAACTTCTACTCCACTATATTTCAGATCCAAATCCACTTCAGCCCTACATGTATATACATTTCGACCATTTGAAAATAGCCGATTTACAAGCTCACAGTGTGTCGGATCTGCTATTTTCAAAAGATTTGTATACATTTTGAAAAGTTGAAATGGGAGATTCTGCATACTTTTACTTTTGGTACTTTAAGTACATTTTGATGCCAATACATTTTGTACTTTTACTCAAGTACATTTTGAAGTCCCGGACTTTTACTTGTAACAGAGTAGGCTATGTCCATTTTATGTCCACTGTAATATTCTCTGCAGATCTACAGGCATACTGTAGAATAAGGCGGTGGCTCTCAAAGTAGGGTCCGGGGACCCCCAGGTGTCCTTGAGGGGGTTCCAGGGGCCCCCAACTAAACGATGGATAGTAATAGGAACCAAATGGACCCTTATGGGTCTGTAACTCTGAGAGTGTACAAATGGAACCAAATGGACCCGTTAGGGTCCATTTGTACACTCCCAGAGTTACATTAACATTGATTTTACAACAACAATTGGGTTCCCAGAGATAGAAATGCCATTAAATGGGGGTCCCTAGTCTAATGCATGTCAAACTGGGGGTCCTTGAAATTAAAATGGTTGAGAATCACTGCTAGAGCCGTAAACATCTTCTCTTATCGGGGTCCCTGCATGGCATATCTTTTCAAATAGGGGTCCGCGGGCTAATACGTGTCAATTTGGGGGTCCTTGACATGAAAAGGTGTGAGAACCACACTGGAATAAGGGACACATTATATAGGTCTAAAATCATCAAACTTACCCTTTAAACATCCCAACAGACTATGGGGATTTAGAGATACTGTACAGTCATTAGTGTGCAGGGAGTAGAGGACATTAGGTCACACACCCCTGTGGGGGCTCCCCAGTGTTAATGGCCACAGACTGTTATGGCCACCTGGCTCCGCCTCTGCAAAAAGTCAAGGACCCACACGGACACAGGGACCTTTTTAGTGCGTAGTATAGTATACAGTGGTGTAAAAAAGTACTCAAATGCTTTACTTAAAGTATCAATACTGCAATGTAGAAGCACTCTGTTACAAGTAAAAGTCTGGTGTTCAAAAGTTACTTGAGTAAAAGTACAAAAGTATTGGTATCAAAATGTACTTAATGCCGTTGTCGACGCGTTAGACGCGTTGGACGCGCGTTTATTGTTTAATCTCTGATCGCGCTATAATGTTTATTTTTCATCATCATTTTGGCTTCCTGATTCCTTGAGACTCACCCGGAACCGGATGCAGAACGGAGATTTCACTTCCGGGTCAATTTTTTTTTCCTCTGTCATTTTCAGCCAGAATAGGGAAAAACACGTTTTTTCACACGGTGTAAAAGACTAACGGAGTCCTCCCCTTCTATTTTCTTTGGTCCGGGTGACGATCAGTGATCGTATTAGTGTATCACAAACTCACGTTGTAGATCTGCTATTTTCAAACATTTTAGTACTTTTACTTTTGGTACGTTTGGTCGTTCTTTTACTCAAGTAGCATTTTGACCACAGGCCTTTTACTTGTAACAGAGTATTTTTATAGTGCGGTATTGCTACTTTTACTTAGTAAAAGATCTGAGTAATTGTTCCACCACTCCTTCTCTGACTGACCGAGTTGTCAGCTTCGGAGCCAAAGTCGTCCCACCTGGCCTGTCATCCACCGTAGTGAGATAGCGTCGTCGTCCCCTCCCTCCCTCCCCAGGGGGTTTCAATCATACGGCTAATTAGCAGATATATTCCCACCCTCCACATCCTCACCTCCTGCTCACTCCCGAGCGATCTCTCCCCGCAGACCCAGTGCCTATTATCATAATTAAATACATTTAGGGTGGGGAGAGCCGTCTTTGTGCCTATTAGCTGGTAAGAGGTGCACACTTAACGCTTGACAAAATGGAGACTCATGTGACGGAAGGTTTGTGAACTGTGTGTATACGCTGATATGGGAAATAATGCCCTGGTCAGAACGCTTGTGATGGCGAGAGCGAGGGTGACTGGATTCTATTAGTTTCAGATTAACATGGCAACACCCAAAGGTATACGGTTGAACTGATTGCAGCACATTTGCATAATGTTTGAAACCGAGTCGCTACTGTAGTCGAATGGGTTGGGAAGCGCATGAATCCAACCGTAAACGTCTAATTAGATAAAAGGCTTGAAACCTCTGCCTGCGAGAAAAAAAAAACAGACATCAAACAAAATATGCCTTGAAAGGGTTTCTTTTAATAAATGAGCACCAAAGTAACACGGCAACCTTTTAGTAAATGGCAGCTATTAATATGGTCATAATTTAATCACTCAAAACAAAACATGAAACAATTAACTAACCTCTGTAGTGGAACGGACCAGCACAATTATGGCATAGCGATATGAATATCAAGGTTTAATGATGACTTAAACCCAGTGGTGGAAAGTAACCAAGTAGACTTACTTAAGTACTGTACTGGAGTACAATTTTGAGGTATTTGTACTTTACTTGAGTATTGTAGCATTGAGTATTTTTTATCCCCCTCCACACCAAATCTCTTTGCAGAAAATAGCTGTTTTACGAGCTCACAACGCATCACGTTCGCCAATATCATATAATAATCACGTACATATGGTATTAACAGTGATTAATGAGTCTTTATCTTATGGGATATTTACTTACCTTGAACACACTACACATTCATCTCCCATGCCAATAAAATAAATGAATAATAATACTCACACGCAGCATTTCAACCATTGCTTCCTAACCATAGACTGTAAAAAAATATGGTCGAAGGAAACCGTCACGTGACCCATTGGTTTCTACAGACTTGTTTTGAAGCCACTTTTTTGGCGATTTTCAAATCCACCATCTTGGAACTTCCGGTCCCGAAAAGCAACCGGAAACGACTGCTATTGGCTGCAACTGTCTAAACTCGGTAGAACCAGTAGAAGCCCCTAAAAAATACCCTACTTTATCATTATTGTTTAAATTGAAGGGACCATAATTGACTAAACGCATATCATGACAAATGAAGAAAATACTATAAACTAGGGATTGAAAACATAAAGTATTTATGAAAATGTGTACTGTGTAAGGTAATAAAATCAAGTATAAAGCCCAGCCAAAAACACGTTGTCACAGCTCAGCATCAGTGGTGTAAAGTAACTAAATACATTTACAATTTTTAGGTATTTTTACTCTACTGGAGTAGCTCCAGTTTTCAGTACTTCTACTTCTACTCCATAGACAAATATTATACTTTTACTCCACTACAATTATTTGAAAACTTTAGTTAGTTACGTCGCGACGCATTGTGAACTTTACGTTACGTTTGTACTTTTACTCAAGTCCATTTTTTATTCCGGACTTTTACTTGTAACATAGTGTTTCTACATTGCAGTATTGATACTTTTACTTAAATAACACATTTGAGTATACTTTTTCCACCACTGCTCAGCATCAGAGGGAAAAGAGTAGAACAAGGTGTTGATGCGCGCCAGGCCCCCTGCCAGCAAACGCCACTGAGCCTGTAATTCCTCTCGGAGCATTAGGGAAAATAACTCGCCATGACCTTGGTTCCCAAACAGTTTCCTTTTGTACAGCCAATCAAACGCAGCTATCTCATCTCCGAATGGGCTTAATTGGGCGGATGATTTGTGCACTTAAAGGTTTTAACATATCACAGCTAGCCCTGGTGAACCAAAATGATTCATCCTAGAAAAGAAAACCTGCACCAAGTGGTTCTGAAGCTTTGGCCCGTGCACCGAGGGGAGCTGTCAAACGATTCAAACGATCAACCTCGCCCGCCAAGGTTACGGATAATTCACAGCTTTACGCTTTAACAGCGTAATTAACTAGTCATTAGACGGTTTAAATAAAAAAAAACTGAATTACGTACTTTTGGCGTTGCCAAGCAGCAATGACCCAAGTGGCACCCCATTATCAGTGTTGGAAGAAGAACTTACATTTTAATACCACACGGTAGAAATACTCTCTTACGAGTAAAAGTCCGGTATTCAAAATGTACTTGATTAAAAGTCCAAAACGTTGGCATCAAAATATACTTAAAGTACCAAAAGTAAAAGTAGTCGTTTTGCAGAACGTCCCATTTCACAAAATGTGCATGGAAATCTTTTGAAAATAGCAGATCTACAAGATCCGACGCGTTGAGAGCTTGTATATCTGCTATTTTCAAATAGCATATTATGTAAAGGGCTGAAGTAGTTAATGTTTGTTTTGTAATAATAATCCAAATCTGCAAAGTAACTATAGTAACTAAAGTTTAAAAATAATTGTAGTGGAGTAAAGGATCTGCGACGTAGTGGAGTAGAAGAACAAATATTGACAATTTTCAGTATACTTGAGTACATGTATTACACCATTATTATCATTATTATTATTATTATTATTATTATTATTATTATTATTATATACCCCCCTACCCCAAACCACCACCTCCACCTCCCCCGTGCATAATTGTCCCAGGAGACGGCAGCGGAGAGAGGTTGTCTGGCGAAGATTCCCTGAATAACACATTTTACACTTGGGCAAAAAATGCACGGCGCCTCAATTTGCCCCTTGCTAATTTTGGAGAATTCACAGGGGCGGCGGGCGGTTTCGTGCTCGCCGGAGCATACGAGTGGAGGCAATGAGGCAAGTTGGAATACCATTAGGGCCCCCCTGTTTGAAACGGCAAGGAACAGAGAGCAGGTAGAGCGATGAAAGGGCTGTCTGTGTGTGTGTGTGTGTGTGTGTGTGTGTGTGTGTGTGTGTGTGTGTGTGTGTGTGTGTGTGTGTGTGTGTGTGTGTGTGTGTGTGTGTGTGTGTGTGTGTGTGTGTGTGTGTGTGTGTGTGTGTGTGTGTTTTTTACTATACTTCTGAGTACCAAATATCCCCACAAGTATAGTAGAAAAAGACGCTATGAGGACCATTTTCCTGGTCCTCACAATGAAAACGTGTTGTTTTATGGTTGAAAAAATATTTTTAGAGATAGGTTTACGGTTAGAAAAAGACTCATGTTGGGGTTGGGGTTACGATTAGGCATTTAGAGGTTAGGTTTAGGGGTTGGAATTAGAGTTAAACACGATTTATACTAATTTTGCGTGACAGTGTCCTGCACCGACAAATAGCCGATCTACAAGCTCACAACGTGTCGCAGCGCGACACGTTGTGAGCTTGTAGATCTGCTATTTTTTGGCTTTATAGGCTTACGGTTGAAAATGGCAAAATGCATAAAAATATAGCGTTTGTAAAATCGCTTTGCAGAAAAAGTTGATGTCCTCACAAGTATAGTAATGCGAACCTGTGGGTGTGTGTGTGTGTGTGTGTGTGTGTGTGTGTGTGTGTGTGTGTGTGTGTGTGTGTGTGTGTGTGTGTGTGTGTGTGTGTGCGTGCGTTGAGGGGGGGGGGGGGTCTTTACCCGATCAAGTGCATCATAACTAATGGTTGCGCTTCCAAATGTCAGCGGAGACAGAAGGCTGCCCCGGCGCGCGCCTGCTTAGCCAGAGATCACAGGAGAAATATCAATCACTGGGGGGGCGCCGATCAAAACAAGGCCTAATTCTCTCAGCGAGGCATCAGGGAGCCAGAGATACCGAGGAGGAGGAGAATGAGAGGCAGAGCGGTAGGAAAAGAGGGGGGAACGTGAAGTCAAATGAAGCGATTAGGCAAGAGGTGTGTGTGTGTGTGTGTGTGTGTGTGGTGTGTGTGTGTGTGTGTGTGATTGCATTACTATACTTTTGAGGACTAGACGTTGTGAGAAAAAACAAGCAATGTTTTTGTTGTTTTTACTACATTTTTATCCCACGATTTTTTCACCCGGTGCAAATTGCCTATGTAATCCTGGGCGCTACTCTCCCTCTGCCAGCCTGGGGAGAGCCCAGAACTGAGCTCATGCCTCCTTCAATTCATGAGGAGCTAGCAGGCGGGAGTTTCCCCGGTAGGTAGTAGCACGTGGGAGGAACACGTTATTCCAACCAGTTCCTTTCCCCTCCATCAGGTTCCCCGGCTGACCAGGGGGAGGAAGTATAGAGACCAGGATTACTGCATGTTTTGCAGGCTGTGTGTTGGATAATGAAACCCCAGTCATGCCAGTGTTAAGAGGTTACCTACCCTAGGGGACATGGGGAGAACATGCAAACTCCACACAGAAAGGCCTTTTCGCCAACCCCACCTATAGGGTATGGGCACTGAAAAATGGTTGTTTTAATGTTTGGGAAAAAAAATATGTTTAGAGATTAATGTTTACAATTAGAAAAAGATTCAGGTTTGGGGTTAGGATTATACATTTAGAGGTTATAGGTTTAGGGGTTGGAATTATACTTAGTTGCGTGCCTATGTCATGCACCCAAAAAAAATGCCGTTTTACAAGCTCACAGGCGTTGCATGACGCCTTGTGGCCTTGTAGATCTGCTATTTCTACGGCTGTAAGCTTACGGATATACTGTAAATGGCTAAATGTATCTAAAAACATGACTTTCGTAAAATTGCTGCCCTAAAATGTTGATTGTCCTCACAAGTGCAGTAATACAAACCTGTGTGTGTGTGTGTGTGTGTGTGTGTGTGTGTGTGTGTGTGTGTGTGTGTGTGTGTAGCAGGGGGGGTGTGCCTTTACGTAGCTGGAGAAGAAAAGAGCGTCTCCCTTGTATGCCAGGGGATCGCTCACATCATTCCACTCTGCTGAAGGCATCGTGATCACCTTCATGAATAAGATATCAAACACATGCCTCTGTGTGTGTGTGTGTGTGTGTGTGTGTGTGTGTGTGTGTGTGTGTGTGTGTGTGTGTGTGTGTGTGTGTGTGTGTGTGTGTGTGTGTGTGTGTGTGTGTGTGTGTGTGTGTGTGTGTGTGTTTGCGTGCGCCGTGGCCTATTCCCTACCCCCACAGCCACTTTGTAGACGTTTCTTTTTACTCAAAAACAAATCATCAAACACATTTTTCATCTAAAACCACAGAAAGGTGGCCATGGCACATGGTCATTTTGAGTATCGTTGCTGTCGGGCAGAAACCTCTTATCTCCATAATCAAAAACATTTGTTTTTTTGTAAATGAAGCCCTACTTGATCATACTACAGCGTAACAGCTCGTCACACAAAAGCACCAAAAGTAGCAGAACCACAAGCTCGAAGCGACACGTTTTGAGCTTGTAGATCTGCTATTTTTGAATGTGAATCCTGAAAAGAAACAGACATATGAGGTTTCCACCCGACAGAGACGTTAAGACATCCTGGTCAACATGGAATTGTGTGTTTTTTGGAAACCCTTCACACTCCTCTGTTACAGGGATAATGGACAGGCAAGGCAAGCATAGGGCTGTGTTGGATGAAGTGCGCCTTCAATATAGCTCTCATAAAAATAAAATAAAATGTGTTTTCCTATAACGTTTTTATGTCGAGTCTAAAAATTGCACACAGCAGACCTCTCCGTCCATATAGGTATAGCCTCATGTGTGTTTTACCTCCAGTGTATAAACCTGCCGCACAGTACCTGGCATCTGTGACAGCGTGTAGATTTTTACAACAATGCCCTCCTGAGGACAATCGGAGTAAAACAAAAACATGTTCTTCCTGTTCAAACAGCTCTCTCTCTCTGTCTCTCTCTCGCTCTCGCTCTCGCTCTCTCTCTCTCTGTGTCTATCTCTCTCTCCCCCTCCCTCCCTCCCTCTGTTCTCTGACAATCTGTTCTCTCGTGATTCTCTCTGGCTGGCAGATATTCCTCTGCCTGTCCAGAGACAGACTCGACATTCATACTGGAGTATGACACCTGATTCATACTTAATCATGTGCCAGTGTGTGTCTCGCACCGACAACAGCCGATCCACAAGCTCACAAAGCGTCGCGAGCTTGTAGATCGCCTATTGTCGGCGCCAGGCACGAGGCGTGACTAAGTATAAATCGGGCTCGAGTTGACACAAGGCCCCGTGGACGATTGCTATTAGAAAGAGCTCATTTCCGAACTTTGATGGGACAAAAGGGTCGCCGAGAAGCTAATTAAAATCATCCCCACATTTTAATTTGTTATGAGGAGATCAGTGCATCATCAGAGCCCATGCAGCAAACTCAAAGTAATTATTTTAGCAGTGGCTTCACTGCGGGGGAGCCCCCCCCCCCCCTCCTGTTAGGGGAGAACAAGCTGATCTGAGACCAGTTTGGGCTCTTGAGCCATGCCAGCACTTCTGTGGTCACGTGATCCCACTTCAGATTTGCTCAAGAAAGTTAACCGTTTAAACCCGATATCATTATCAGGGGTCTTCAACAGGGGGTCCAGGACCTCAGAGTTAGTACAAGGGGGGCCATCAATTCTTTGTGTGATAGGATTTTTTTTTTTTACTCTTTGACTATCAGAAATAAAACATAATTTGTCACGCCACTGCCAGCGATTTTCGAGTGTTAGCCTTTAGAAAATCATAGAATATTTATCTCCAGTGTGTTCGATCCTCCAATCGCTAAAAAGCAACAGAAACAGAAAACAGAAACAAGCAATTTTTCCAAAATCGAATAACAAGGAAGTGGATGGCCTGTTTTTTTTTTTGCGATCATGTGATTTGCTGCTGCTTTGCTTCTCTGGGAGTCAAATGGTGAGTCCCAGGTTAGCGAACAGCCCCATCTAGTGGAAAACCACTGAACACACATCTCATCATTCTCGTCATTGGCAGGCTGCGCCTTAGCAAAATATGACGAGAAATCTCATTGTGAGCTTGTTGTGAGCTTGTAGACTGGCTATTTTCGGCAAAAAGAGCGGACCAAGTACACAGCTAAAGGTCAAGTTTGCTAAGCATTGAGGTTTTACGTGTCTGAATACACATACAAACAAGTGAAGCTATCTATTGAAAAGCTTAATCTCCAACACTATTGTATACAATATAAATATAAAGCAGGGGCCCCTGCTTCATCTCTCTCTCAGCCAAGGAAGGGGTCCTTGGGCGAAAAACGTTGAAGACCCCTGATTTAAACACTATATACACTTTGTAGACTGGGGTCCCCCAAGGTTCTAATCTGTTCAACACAAATAGTTGTAATTCAATTCACTCTGCAAAATACGACCCACCACTTTTAGTTTGCACTCAAGAAACATACTGGCAATGAACATCAGTATTGTCTTACAATGGAACAGAGTAGAATAGTAAAATAGATTTGAAGCAAAAACGGGTCCATTTGGTTCCACTCTCAGTTTTGGGGGCCCTTGAAATTTAAAAAGAACGTTTGAGAGCCACTGCGTTAAGGTAACAAATTATGAACACAAGTATATCTTATCGTCTGTCAAATGCACCGTGGGTTTAGCTTTTTAAATAACATGTTATTATCATCATGTGCCCTGTGGAAGGTAAGGTGATTTGGTTGGATGGGGTGGACTTATCTTCTCCATATATCCTCTAATTCCTCCCTGCTTCTTCCTGTTCATTATTGGACAGAGAGTAGCTCTGCTCTCTGTCCCTATACTGTATGTTGTTTTTCAAGGAATTTAAAGAATCTGCCGTTAGCCCCGCCCACCTATATTAATAAAGGCGAGTGAACGCCCACAATTCAACGTCAGACATTCCAACGACAGAGAACGGGCATTTGAGTTGCAGACAGCGAGAGAGGCAGAGGTCTGTGTCACAGCACCTAAGGCCTAGCCCCACCCCTTTCCACACACACACACACACACACACACACACACACACACACACACACACACAAGTTTCAATGTTACTATGCATCCCAGAAATATATAGCTTACATGGATTAAAGTTCTCCATATTGGCAACGGATCCGTCGTGAGGATTATTTATGAGGCTATTTATGAGATCAGTGCAGATATGCAAAATAAATAAATAATGGGGGTGGGGCGTGGGGTATGTGTGTAGCGATAGCCGTGGTGTGAATGACATGACCGAAGTCGTCAAAACGCAACATAATACTTGCTGTGAAGTTATGGTGGAAGGAGCAAGTGGAGCCTGTTATACACACAGGGGCCCTCATTTATCAACGCGGTGCAGCCCAAATAATGAGCGTACGGCGAGATCACCGCACCTTTCTGCTATATGTTCAAAATATACGAGCGCTTTTGCGTCGGGACTGGAGTCCCGCGGTCGGGAGTCCCGTGGTCATCTTTTCATGGACAGTGAGGTCTACAAACTTACAGTAGCTTGTCCTATGGTATGGAGTTATGTCATAGAGAGTTATATAGGCTACAACCTGGCTGGAGGTGAACTGCCCATTCCTAAGGAGTTTTTGCCAAGGGGGCGGGGGGTGTTCTTTCATAACAGATAGGCTATACTCTTTAACATTCGGTTTTAAAATGAGACCAATGCGTTGTAATTACGCTCCCAAAACCATATCGCCTGTTCTCTCATAGTTTAATGTTAACAGCCGATTGATACATAACCAATCTCATGCGCACTGCTGTTAAATACCAAAACACTCGCCCCAAAACACAGTCGCCCCGGGAAAATCCGGCGGTAGGCTATTCACCTGGCATTCTTAAACGTAACCTCAGTAAAACGGTGCCAAAACCTAACATTATTCCTAAACTTAACCTCAGTAAAACTATGCCTAACCCTAAACTCATTTCTAACCTTATCCTCAAGTAAAACGAATACAAGAAAATGGGGGCAAGTGTGTTTTGGGGCGAGTCTTCTGGGTTTTTTTTAACAGGCAAAAAAAGAAAAGCCACCGGGAAGATAAATTGGAACGTCGTCTGTGTGGACTGTGGAGCATGTTTATGGATATAATCTGCGGGGACAGACGATATAAAGTCGGCAAAATGTTTGCCATGTCTGTCTGCAACACAGCAGAATGCACGTCCAGTACACGACGCAGTCTGTGATTACTCTGATGCGGCGGGGGGAGCAGTGTGCTAACTGACACACATGGCTAATATGAGTACCTACGAGACCCGGTCAGACCGGGTGTATTTGGATTATCCTCGGTTCGTTTCGGAACGGGTCCAGTTTGCCTCGGTCCCGTTTCGGGCCGGGTCCATAGAATGTTTTGTTTTGGACCGCTCTCCCTCGCGATTGAGATCATTTTGTTATTAAAGAAAGCCTCTGCGCTTTATTAGCCCCACACACACACACACGCACGCACGCACGCACGCACGCACGCACGCACGCACGCACACACACACACACACACACACACATATACACATATACACACCCACAATAACGTTTCTGGGTGTACTGCTTGCGTTTAAAACAAAGTCTGCTTCACAACTTTTCACTGTTGATGCAGCTTTGTCTGCTGCCGACAGAAGGGCTATAGCTTACTTTATTCCTAAAATAGCAGACCTACAAGCTGACAACGCGTCGTGGATGCGACGCATTGTGAGCTTGTAGGTCTGCTATGTTTTTAAAACATAATAAATACAAAAATAGCATACTGGATTAAATGTATATATAATATAATGATACAATCCAGGTCCAGGGTCTTCAACGTTTTTCAGGTCAAGGACCGCTTAGCTGAGAGAGAGATCAAGCAGGGACCCGCAGTAGGCTACATATAGGCTTGTATAAAACTGTGTTGCAGACATTCTTTCGTTTAGGCTGTTTCTGTAACCTCAAGAGGACACATATGGAACCAAATGGACCCCGACGTGAAATATGGCACTAAATTCGCCTATAATAAACGTCAGAAAAGATCAGCATTCATTTTATGTTCTACTCCTAGTGTTGGTGTCACTAAATAACGAACAGTCCCTAACAGCATACATTTCCATTACAAACTAGAGAAAGTGCTCCTCGGAGCACAGGTCTCCGCCAGGTCAGGTAGGTTATTGTGGCCTCCTGGTGGCGCTATAATAGGCCAATGTAAAAAGGTTACCATTTCTTCTTAGGTCTTGCAAGGCAATCGGACACTGCATTCATGATTTGAGGATTTGAATTTTGTTCCAAAAAAATGTTTTGCTAAATTAGACCTGCTGGTGGCGCTATAACAGGCCAATGGTAGCATTTGTTCCTCAACATAATGTGAACGTGCGTGCAAAGTTTGACCGCAATCGGACGCTGCATTCATGATTTGCGGCATTTTGTTTTAAACAGGCCACTCCTGCAAACTTTAGATGTGAATCTTAGCCAATTGGGCTAAAATATGAAAAATTAAACAGATCCGTCTTGATCACATGACTTTAAAGATCATGTGTACCGATTTGCGTGAAATTTAAATTTGGATAAAATCGGAAGGAGTAATGTAAAGAAATATGTTTTACATAAGTCGGCCTCCTGGTGGCGCTATAAAAGGTAGATGTGAAAAATGTAGGGCAAAGGTTTGACCTCTAAGGAGTGCACATACAAAGTTTTACACAGATTGGTGCAGTTATAGGTAAAAACATGAATCGGGCTGTTATAGCGCCACCATGAGGCTGATTAGAAAAATCTCAAGTGGAATTTCTTCCTCGGCATAATGGGAATGTGCGTGCAAAGTTTCACGGAACTTGCATGCTGTGTTCATAATTTGAGGCATTTTGTTCAAAACGGAGCAGTCCTGCAAACTTTGGAAGCCATTTTTAGCCGATGAAATATGAAAAATCTGAAAGACCCGTTTCGTTTAATGACTGTAGAGATACTGAGCACCGACTTGCGTGATGTTTTGACAAAATATGTAGGAGTACTGTGAAAGAATGTGTTTTGCAAAAAGCAGCCTCCTGGTGGCTAACAGCTATACTCGACTCGAGGGTGTCAGGCGTTGTATCAGTTCTTCAAAAATATCTTTAAATCCACAAACTCCCCATTGAGATAACTGACGTTATTAATATGACGGCTGCATGTCTGTCTGTGTCCCTTTTGTGCCCATATATGGAGATCCCAGATGTCATCAAAATGATGTCATAGTGCTGACGTGACGTTACATCAGAAGTAATTGTCCTTTTAAATGTCGTTATTGTATTTTCCAACACAACGCCATTCAGCAACTTCTGGAATCAAATTGCCTTACCTTCTAACAACCTCTTCTGTGAATTAGTTGCACTGATTCACAAAGTGGTGCTGGTTTGTGAAATGTTTCACTGGACAGTACATCTGAAAGGAGGACATAGGCATTTTTACCCAGCTGCTGTGGTAGTCGGACACAAGCTGTACTCATTTGAAGGATGCGGTTACCAGAACAACAGTGATCAGATTGAAGTCCACATTTTCAACACAGTGTCTCTACGATGGAGGAAGTTACCCCCATGGACAGATGGAAGAGGAGAACATGACCTTGAGGTTCCCTGCGTGTACTGGGGCCACACAGCTGTTCTGGTAGAAGATATTGTCTACATCTGGGGGGGATATCCTTACCACAACGTGCTTTATTCATTTGATGTTGACAACCACAGATGGTCCAAACCTAATATTTCTGGTACTGTCCCAGAGGGGAGGAGCCACCACTCAGCCTGTGTCTTGAAGAAGGTCATGTATATATATGAAGGAGACACCCAGCTGACTGGACGCACTAATGACATCTACAAGTTGGACACCACCACAATGGTCTGGTCTTTAATTAACACCGCAGGCACTCCACCATCTGTTTCATCATGTCCCTCTGCCACCATCATTGGGACAAAGATGTTTGTATTTGGTGGCTCTGCGGACTACGACAACAACATCAGAGTGTTTGACACAGAGACCAACTGCTGGCTGAGCACGCCTTCTACACAGCTTCTTCCAGTAGGACGCAGGGGTCATTCAGCCTTTACCTACAATGGAGAGCTCTACATATTTGGTGGATACAACTCAAAACAGCTCCTCAATGATGTGTGGAAATTCAATCCACAGACCTGCTCATGGAGGAAGGTTGAGCCCAAAGGGAAAGCCCCGTGTGGGATGCATAGTAGGGTTTGTTGCATGGTGGGAGATTGTATCATCCTCTTTGGAGGAAGCAACACACCTGGATGACCTGTATATCTTAGATTTAAGTCCAACGCTGAAGACACTATGCAAGCTAGCAGTTATTCAGTACGGTGTGGAGCAGTCTGAACTCACACATGATATCAGGTGGGAACTGGCTGTCATGACTGCCAAGACAAAAAGATACAACAGTGATCCCACTATAAACTAGAAAAAGTGCTCCTCGGTGCACAGGTGTCCGCCAGGTCAGGTAGGTTATTGTGGGGCAGCGATGTTCGGAATTCGGCAATCAGGATGTAATATGAAAAATCGGACGGAACCATCTTGACCACTTGACTACAGAGATAATGGGTACCGATTTGCATAATGTTTGGACACAATTTGTAGGAGTAATATAAAAAAGAAAACTGTTGAAAAAATTGGCCTCAAGGTGGCGCTATAATAGGGCAATGTTAAAATGGTGGCATTTGTTCCTCAACGTAGTGCGAATGTGCGAGCAAAGTTTCACTGCAATCGGACGCTGCGTTCATGATTTGCGGCATTTTGTTAAAAACGGGCCACTCCTGCAAACTTTAGATGTCAATTTTAGTCAATCAGGATGGACTATGAAACATCTAACAGATCCTTCTTGATCACATGACTATAGAGATCACGTGTACCGATTTGTGTGAAATTTGGATAAAATCTGAAGGCTTACAATCAAAAGAAATGTTTTACATAAGTTGGCGCTATAAAAGGCAGATGTTAAAAATGCAGGGCAAAGGTTTTTCCTTGGCCTCTAGAGAGTGTGCATACAAAGTTTTACACACATCGGTACAGTTATAGGCAAAAACGAAAATCGGCCTGTTATAGCGCCACCATGAGGCTGATTTAAAAATGTTCAAGTAGCATTTCTTCCTTGACGCAGTGGGAATGTGCGTGCAAAATTTCACGGAAATTGCATGCTGTGTTCATGATATGAGGCATTTTGTTCAAAACGGAGCACTCCTGCAAACTTTGGAAGGAAATTTTAGTCAATCAGGAAGGAATATGAAAAATCTGAAAGACCCGTTTCGTTTAATGACTATAGAGATACTGTGTACCGATTTGCGTGCTGTTTGGACAAAATCTGTAGGAGTACTGTCAAGAAATGTGTTTTGCACCAATCGGCCTCCTGGTGGCGCTATAACAGGCCCCTATGAAACATACTCTCTCGCCATGCCTTTTGGCCTGGCGGAGACAATGAGGGGCTAAATACATAATATTCCCCCCTCAATTACAGTACATTTAGGGCATACAGAATATTTGAATACATTTAGGAGTAAATGACAGATTTCTTTGATCTAGACCTCTCCCATGCTCAGTGTTGCCATATGTCCTGTAATTATAAGCGACATGCCCTTGTTTTTCTGTGAAGGTACTTGTAAAGACTGGCTGGGCTTTGCCCCTGTTTCTAAAACGTTGTTGATATTTGGCATATCATTTATGGCTCATTTTATATTTATGTTGATAGCTTGTAGATCTGCTATTTTCTACTACTACCATGCACCACCACCACTAGTAATAATATTAATACGGACACTTCATTCATGATTTGAGGCATTTTGTTCCAAAAATGTGTATTGCTAAGTTGTATGGATTTAAACTTGTAACAGAGTATTTCTATATTGCAATATTGGTACTTAACTTAGTAACCACTTTGAGTACTTTTTCCACCACTGCCAAAATATATCGCCTATACATAGTAATAAACTATAATAGCTGTTCAAACGGCTTTTCAGGGAATAATGGTGCTTCAAGGTGATACCTTCCTGTGCTATTGAAGTGGTGCTAATCACAGCATATGGAAGTTTCAAAGTACTTCACACATCTGTTTACCAATAGATATGTTACACTTAATCAGTATTCACATTCCACGTACATCACCAGTAGAGATGGGATGTATGGCTCTTTTAAGGGATTCGTTCCTTTCACAGAGCCGTTCAAAAGACTGGCTCATTTATGGCTCATTTGTATATTTATATATTTAAAAAACATATATAAATGTATATAAATATATATACATATTTTTATATTTATATCTCGTAACATTATTTATATTTATATTATATGAATATAATGTCATTGATGTTATATCATATATATATATATACAACAACATATAACATTATAATAATATATTATTATATTTAAAAATATATAATAATATAATAGATTACATCATTAATACAATATTTATTATATTATAATATATCATATACATTATAATACATATTATTATGATATATAAAATTATAATCTAACATTTTATTACAATAATTAATTTAATATATCTCTGCTGTCCAGCAGGAACCAGCTACCTCCAAAACACTCATCTTTTTAGTTAGCTGGTTCCTGCTGGACAGCGACAATATAATAAATGTATATATAATATATAACATATGCCAACTCTCTGTCCACCATGACATCATTCTTGATGTCATTCTTTCTTGTTATTCAGTCTCTCCTCTTCTCCGGCACACAATCTCTTTGATTGATTGAATCTTTTATTTGGCAGAAAATGTGAAAAACAGTTACAGTTAATAAAGTACAGTTAATAACATTTTGACTAGAATGTCTGTCCAAAAAAAGTCATTGCGGTCTTGTTTCCATTGAGGTCCTTGGTATTCAATTCATAAACATATATAGTAGCACCAAACAGTTAAATATCAACACAAAAATACAGAAAAAATAACGCTATATGTATAGAGTCTGGGGGGGGGGGGATGGGGGGGGTCAAAGCAAGGGGGGAGGGTTGTCTGTCTCTTTCTCTTTCTCTCATTCCCTTTGTCTTTGTCTCCCTTTTATCTCTTTTCCTATATCCTCCCTTTATTCTTTCGTGCTGTACTTCGCTGCAAGTTAAACTCTCTCCAGGTCTCTCTCTCTCTCTCTCTCTCTCTCTCGCTCTCTCTTAATTTGTACCCTCCTGCCCTCTAATTTAAGGTTCTGGGAAAAAAATGTGTTGTTTTCTTTAAACCATCAACCATCGGCACATCCAGAGGGTGATGGCATTTTACTTTGAACCGCCGAGAAGACCTGGGTTTTGGCAACGGTTCAAAAGCCATTAGAGTGCTTTAGCTGCGAGGAAGAGTTTTTGAAATGCAGCACGCGCTCTCTCTCTCTCTCTCTCTCTCTCTCTCTCTCTCTCTCTCTCTCTCTCTTGTCATGTACACTCGCACACACTACAAGAAAACAATTCCGAGCTTGTCTGAGGAAACAGATTAACTGTAACACAAAATCACTATGTTACAACTAGAACATAAAATCGATTACATTTTTAGGAAAAGCATGTGCAGTGTTCGTGTCGATAAGCAGTGAGGAAAGATTAATCTTGATAGCAGCTCTTGTTTTTCGAAGCCTGCCGTGCCTCGTGGCAAAACCTTAGTCGTATAGGAAACGGTGTGAGCGTTCTGATGAGCGAGCTGCATTCTCTGCAGTGGTGTGTAAAGTATCTAAGTGCATTTACTCATAGTACTAGAGTACAAGTTTGAGGTACTTTTACTTTACTAAAGTCTTTCCAATTTTCAATACTTTTACTTCTACTCCACTACATCTCAGAGACAAATATTGTGCTTTTACTCCACTACAATTATTTGAAAACTTTAGTTACTAGTTACTTGTGGATTTTGCTACTTTTTTTTACAAAACATACATTAACCACTTCAGCCCTATATACATTTCGGCCATTTGAAAATAGCCGATCTACAAGCTCACAATGCGTCGCGATGCAACGCATTGTGAGCTTGTAGATCTGCTATTTTCAAAAGATTTTCAGACATTTTTAACATTTGAAATGTGTGAAATGGGACATACTGTATTATTCGTACTTTTCCTTTTGTACTCTAAGTATATTTTTATACCAATACTTTTGTACTTTTACGCAAGTATATTTTTAATTCTGTACATTTACATTTACTTATTTAACAGAGTAGTTTCTACATTGCCATATTGATACATTTACTTAAAAAAAAAAAAGAAGTACTTTCTCCACCACCTATTCTCTGCACCTTGTATGTGCATTCACAAGGCAAGCCGCAACACACCGGAGAAATAAGAATTCTGCAGCCCACGTAGGGAGCCCCCCCCCCGCTCCTTTACCTTCATTTACAGTACTAGGGGCTACCTGGTCTAACAGCAGTCCACTGCCTTGCTCAGGGGGATTTTAACGGCATCGACCGCTTCTTTTCCCTAACCCTCCCTCGATCTAAACTTAAAGAGCATGAGGTCCTACACTGCCATGCCAGGAAGTGCTGCTTTGGAATTGAATTGCATTGTTATTACATATATACTGTGTATAATACTGTGTGTGTGTGTGTGTGTGTGTGTGTGTGTGTGCGTGCGTGTGTGTGTGCGTGCGTGTGTGTGTGTGTGTGTGTGTGTGTGTGTGTGTGTGTGTGTGTGTGTGTGTGTGTGTGTGTGTGTGTGTGTGTGTGTGTGTGTGTGTGTGCGTGCGTGCGTGCGTGCGTGCGTGCGTGCGTGCGTGTGTTTGTTTGTTTACAGTCTACACACACACACACACACACACACACACACACACACACACACACTCTTTTGGATCAGACTTTGTTTCACAGAAGTCATCAGTGGTGTAAAGTAACTAAGTATTGCCTTGAAAATTTGAGCAAATCTTTGACTACGTATTTTCTAAAGCGAACATAAAATATTTTGTTCCACGTACGCCCAGAAGCAAAGATTTGAGTTACAAAATGTTTTGCTTTAAAAAACATAATATATTCAAAGATTTGTACACACTTTCACGATTTCTTTAAAAAAAAAAGATCTACAAGCTCATATCTGCTTGCATATCTGCTATTTTTGAATAGCCAAAGAAATCTAAAATGACAGATGCGTTCCCGGATTGAATGGGTTAAAAAACAACAACGACTGGAAGCATGATGGTGGACCAGAAGCACACAAGTGGTGAAAGTAGACCCTCAGTGCTCTGAAATGTCACCGCATGAATGCATATTTAATGAAAGTACAACACCGCCACTTGTATATTTCCGCAGTCAGGCCAGGGCTATTATTATGACGCAGAGTCTCTCTGCAGTTACAATCACTTTGACCCAGCCTATTAATTGGTAGATTAATCAACTATATAATACTAATATTAAGTGATTGAGTGAATAATTTAATCGGGCTCGGCAGCAATAACTACAGGCCATTACCTCGGCGGGGAACGTTATAAGAAAGAAAGAGGACCAATCACTTCTATATAGAACAAGTTCAGTAGCAATCACATGTACTGTTGGATCAGTGGGGACATCTAGGTAGGGGGGCCACTTGAGCATGTAGTGGCCCCGGCTAAATCCCACACAGTAAAGTCATACACAGAAAAATCCGGGCCATGAGGGTCCATTCTTCTGCAGTGGTTTTCAACCCTTTTCATATCAAGGTCCGTTATGTATTCGGCATTTTAGCCACGGACCACCATTTGATGAGATTTAGACTCTCAGACCCAAGACTTAGAAAATGTTGTAATCGTTGGATATGATTTTGTCCACAATTCCATGCTTTATTGATGTTGGTACCATATAGAGATAACAAGGCAAACGTTGATGAAAATAACAATTCTTTAATTAAGTAATGCAGATGTTTAACAATAATCTAAAGCTTGAGAGCGTAAAGTGAAACCGGTCCATTGGGTTTCATTTTATGCTCTCAAGAGTTAAAGATCATTATTACACGGCTTGGTTGAATGCTCGATTCTGATTGGTCAGTCATCGGTCATTATTTCTGGATAATGACCGATGAGCTCAATAACGGACCGCTGTCTAATCATAGACTCAGAACACCTGCTCATATCAACCTGCGCTGCTTGATTTTATGCTTTATCCAACATGACAGCCATGTAAACAAACAACCAATGTCATTTACAACTAAACGTTGCTCTCAAGAATGTTTTTGAAAACATTTGAAGTGAGAAATAGACGATGCAATGACCGAAAAGTCATTCTATTTGATCCACTACACTTCCTTGTTTATCGTGGCGCAACAACGGGGGAATACCAAAACGCTCGCCCCAAAACATAGTCGCCCCGGGGCAAATCCGGCGGTATTACAGGCAAATCGGCAGTAAATAGAATGGGGGGCGAGTGTGTTTTGGGGCGAGTTTTTTTCCATTTCGTCATTTGTTTTTGCGAGGCGAACTTGTCCGCCCAGCCCAATACTTATGGAATACTTTCATTGCCGTAAGCAAGGAAATACTTCGTTTTGTTGTTACTTTTGGGTAAATGTATTTATGTATGTATTAAGTAGCCGTGTAATAAGCGGGATACTCGCCGAGGTGGTTAATCGCCCTGAAGGGCTTTAAATTTCAATAATGACTACCTCCCCATGCATTATCCCTTGCATAAGGGTCCATTTGGTTACCAACTCTCCATCATCAAATTTTTGCTGGGGACCACCTGGAACCCCCTCAAGGACCACTGGTGGTCCCTGAACCACTGGCTGAGAACCACTGCTCTAAACACACTTACAGTATTTACTTCAGCTTTTCGCACTTAACCTGTTAACCTGTTAAAACCGGGAAGGCATATGTGTAACCAAACCACTATTGTATACTTTGGCTATTCAAAAATAGCAGATCTATAAGCTCATGAGCTTGTTGATCTGCTATCTTTGAAACATCGTGAAAATTTGTGCAAATCTTTGAATATGCAGTACACATTTTTTAAAGCAAACATTTGTAACTCAAATCTTTGCTTCTGGGAAGTCCCTGGAACAAAATATTTGGAGATGGGGGTTGGCGGCCAAATGCATATGATTTTTCAGAAAACTGTTAGGATTTAGAAGACATTTTGTAGAATCGGAACCTCAGGCCTTAACGGGTTAAGCGTTGCGCACAGTTGAATTGTATTTTCTTGTTGTCTTATTTCTTGTCCACTGTGTTTCTTCTCTCCCTCTCCTCCCTCTCATTGTCTCTCCCCCTCCCCCCATTTCTTTGTGCTTCTAATGTAAATCCCTCCACTCATGCTCAGCTTTATTGCTTTGGATGTGGGGATTGGCTGGACATATTTAACATGTCCCTGCAGGCGTCTGTGTGTTACAATCGCTTAGGACCGTGATTGCCTCATTCAGACATATTTCCCAAACAATCCCTCAAATGAAGAACACGGGCCACATCCATCCGAGCATGATGATTAAATCCGTATATCATACACGATGATAACCATCTCCCAATTACCATACCGAAGGCACAATCCATGCATTCAGGGAAGCAGAATAACTCTGTAACTCAACGCCATTACATCAAAAAAGAGTCAGACAATAAACGCCGGTTAAGCAATAAGCACGGTTCGGGTGTACGAAATCCAAGGGGGGTTTGTCTGAAATAATTAGCTCTTGTTTGTATTGTTCCAAAGTTATTTGATGCTCATAAACAAGCCATTTAGATTAAAAATGCATTTCCCCCGTTTCACTTCCTTCTCACAATGAAGCACTCAAAAAGCCCAACCTACATTATTGGGAAAACACGATAAATATCAGTGTGAATGATCCATGCAAAATGTTAAAATCATATAATATGGCATTTAAAGGTTTCGTGACATGCTGGTTTACAAAACATTAAAACTCTTTATCATGGTCCTTCAAACGTGTATTAAAAGGTTTTAACTGAAAAATCCACTCCAGTGAGCCATGGCACGTTTTTTTCTTTCTGTGTTCTGAGGCCTTTTCAGCGGCAACACCCTATTTGCTTGTGGGTGTCGCTGTTGAGGGACAAACGTGTGTGGGTAAGATAGCAATTTTAGGGATAGTGCAACAAAACGCCCACGGCCACACATAGTCGGTATAATGTATAGCGGGTAGTGCAGCCGTAAGATACCGCCAGCTGCCTTGTGCATAATTAACGGGTAGCGGGTAGTGCCAAGGGATAGCGCAGGGTCGAAAATAGGGCCCATGGAGAGGCACACACTTAAAGAGTAATGTAGCAGAGTGGCTCACAACCTCAGCCTTATGGCCTGAAAGTCTTATATATCCCCCGAGCCATGGGGAATTCCCTTTGGCTTAGTGGTTACGATGTTGGCTTTCCACACGGAAGACCTGGGTTCGAATTCCGGGCGTTACACACACGCACACACACACACACACACGCGCGGAAATATTCTCACTCCTTTCCCCACTTCTGTTCAGTTAAAGAAGGGGAATAGTGTTTACCCAGGAAGATGAGAAAAATGAAGTGGCAACATAGCGGCTCTTGTTGGAATGCTTTGCTTCGGCACGCATGCTCTAGCTTTCCGTCCGCGTACAGTATGTACACTGCAACACAAACGTTTGACGCAATATTGTAATTGTAAATTGTAAGAGCGTTAGGTTCTGTTATAGAGCATGCGTGTGCGGCGCGTATGTTTGGAGTGCGGCCCTCTCAATGTACTGTATGCGCTTTGAAGGAGTGTGTTCACAACATGGTGAGCAGAGAGAGAGAGAGATAGAGAGAGGCATGGGCCAAATGGACTGGAAGGGGATTTGGTGAATTACCAGGCTGCAGCCTCAGCATTGAGTGTTGCGGATTAGCGGGGATGGGGGTGGACGGGGAGGGCTTTGGGCCCAGAAAAGGAGATGTGCAAACGCACAGAGAGGAGGGGATGAGCGGTCGAGGTGTTGGTCAAACACTCGCCGTAAGCACCCACCACCCCCAAGTACTGAGAGAGGCAGTGTGTCATATTATCAGAGCAGAACATGCTCAAGGTCACCGGGATGCGAGTGCCTATATAGGATGTACACGGTTCTCATCAGATCCGTGGATCAAAGCGGTACTTTTAGTCTACGTTTCTTTACCGCTCCTCCAGACATCATCTTTTTGACTGTATAAAATGGCATTTCTGCAGCGCCTTTTATCCAAAGCACTTTACAATGGGCATTATTACATTCACTCGATGACAGTGGAGGCGACCATGCAAGGCACCAAGCTGCTCATTGGGAGCCGTGTCTTGCTCAAGGACACTTTGACAAAAAGGCCAGGAGAAGCCGGCGAACAAACCGGGAAACTTCATGGTTCCCAGGCGGCTATAGCCGCTGCAGACCAAATGAATAAACATAACTCAAAATGCAATGATTTATAGAAGTGATAGAAACACTGTGCTTTGATAATTATAAATGCAACCCATGTATAAGCATAGGGGCTCAACTTTGATCTTGTCTTGTGCTCCGACCTTGACCGTTGACCGATTTGAAAAGAAATAGATTCATAATTTAAAAGATCTATAGTCCTCCTTACCCTAATCCCTATAAGTCATCTGCCAAGTTTGATCTTAATTGGTGTAAAACTTGTCCCCATTATCAAATCAATCAATAAATCAATCAATCAATCAAACTTTATTAAAGACACATGACCCATAGCAACATAAAAATAAAAACTAACAGAAAAATACAAAAACTAACAGGGGCGGACAAAGTCCATTAAAATGATAATTTCATGTAAAGGCCTACACGCTAATGGTTCCATAATTAGAATAAAACCTGACCAAACTCTGTGCAGGCTTTGTCAGAGTTAAAATGACACTGTTGGCAGAATCAGACAGCCTACGCATACATTTGTTATTGCGGTATACAAACAAATAGACGCCCAAGATCACAATAGCTCAAAATAAGTGTGAACCCCACATTGAGCAATGTGCCTCCCATGTCCCTTGAATACACTTTTTTTTTTTTTATAATAAAAATAACAAACAAAATGAGTTGTGGTGTGTTTTCTGTCCAAGGACACCATGTTGTGAGTAAAGTCCACAACAGATGCCTTTTTAAATGGCGGTGAAATATTGCTGTGGCAATGGCAGCAGCTGTTGTGTTCTGTGGCCTTTGTACATGCTTTCATTGCATTCCTTTCCAATAAGCATTAAGATGCCTTCACCCTATTGTTGTTGAACCGGACTTTAATTATCTTCGCCAGGCCGGGGACAGAAATTATGTTTAAGCCCCTGTGTGTCTGTCAAGATTGACACACACACCTAAAATGTATCCTGTTCTGTATGCTGCCAGTGGGCCGAGGAAGAAACATTATTCAAATCTTCCTCATGGTGCTATAACAGACTACTTCATGTTTTGACCTGTAATTCTTGAACCTTGAATCATAATTCGTTCTTCCCTGGAAGTCTTGGATCATGTCGCAACTCTCCATATAGCCTCGGTCCATTTTTGCATAACTCGATTTTCCTTTAACCATTTGAATCACATATTGAAGGGCCTCTAAGGAGCCAAAAGTGATTTAACTTAGACCGGGGGTTGCTACAAACGCTTTGTTGAACCACACATAGAAAAACTATTTCCCAACGCAGATTCCTCAGGTCCTGAGGTTTGAAATCAAACTAGAAAGAATGCGAGCACAACTCGGTCACAAGTAATACACTATTTACCAGGTACACAACTCAGAAGAGTTCAATAAAAAGAATTCCAGCACTCATGGAAGTGTCCTTCAGGAACGTTTATTCAGAAATCCAGTGGAAACACGACACATTTGTTTTCTTCAGTGCGATCATCATGTTGAGGATTGCTCAGCCTTAAAGGGATATTTCACTTTCAAAAAACCTTTTGGTCATTTTATCATCTACTCAGGCCTTTGTGAACCCCCCAGACAGTTTTTAAGTTGCTTGATTAATTATTTAGATATTTGATATTAATTTTATCAGACTCGCCCCCTTCCCATACAAACCCATTGTAACTTCAAACTCCATTTTAACCATGTTAGATTCATCAAAAACACTCGTCCTTGGTTCTGGAGACTCACCCTGCCCTCCTAATGCGTGAGGGGGCCGTGTTTTTCCGATTCATTTTTTCATTTATTTTATTTTTTTTAATTGTTATTGTATTTTATTTTTTTCATTTTCCAAAAAAAATATTAAAAATAAATAAAAAAAGTAATTGAAAAAACACGGACCCTCACGCATTAGGAGGGTAGGATGAGTCACTTCCCGGTGGTTGCAACCCATGACTTATACAGCCCTCTGAGCCCTGGCCAGCACTGTTTACAGTACAACATTTAATTGCCCTGTTGACTAAATTTTTATCATTCTAAAATCTGGCCTGGTCATTTGTGGGGGACAGTCTGAAGATGCAGTGTATCAAGTGTAGTGTCAATTGAGCAAAAACATGTTTTACAGATGTTTTTGTTTTTGAGAAAAGAGTGATAGACTTCATAATTGGTGGCAGCCCGAAGCATCTGAACATTTCTTCTCACATGGGCCTACATTTTGGTTGAAAGTTGCAAAGAGTTTACACATACGACTGCTATTCAACTTTATGAAAGCTGTAGCGCCCCTTGCAGGACTATTAGCCCACATTGCCAGTTGAGGAACTTAGGCATCGGACTGGATCTGAAGTCCATTCAAGCAACATTGTATTATTATGAAGTTTACTTTATAAACTGCATGTTTATTTGTAGACTAAAAAATCTCTCTCTCTCTCTCTCTCTCTCTCTCTCTCTCTCTCTCTCTCTCTCTCTCTCTCTCTCTCTCTCTCTCTCTCTCTCTCTGTGTGTGTATGTGGGTACTGATGAACAGCGGAAGGTGGAGAAGAGATAATAATATATAATAATATAGATAATAAATGACCAAAGTCATAATATAGCCGCTTGCGGCAGGCTTTTTTTGTCCCAATCTTTTCATAGACCTGATTACTTGTTTTTTGGATTGCTTGTTTCTCTCGCCAAACCTGGCAACATTTATAACATATATAAAAAACATTAGAGCGTTTAGCGTCACAGAATCTGCGACGCTAAACGCTCTAATGTTTTTTATATAAGTGGTGGCAACATTTTGTGACACCTCGGGTCTTCCCAACAATAGCTAAGATTGAAGTCAGTGTGAACATGGCCAAATAATAACTTAATAGCCAAACTAGGTCTAATGAAGCACGCTAGCATTTAGGCTAACCTTCCTGCCTGAGACAAAGGAGTGATGGACAGCCAGGACAGCCAATGACACTTAGGTGTCACTCAGGTGTCGCTTGGGTGTCGGACTAGGTCTTAGTCTGTCTGTAGAGCCGCCAACTTTCAGCAAGCGGCTAATAATAACTAATTACAAAAGGTTGGAGGCAAATGTTGGGTTTACAATCGGTGGACCAATTGATTATATGATTGATCACTGAAATACAGTAGCACCAATCGTGGTATGTCCAATCAATCAACTGGTCAGTTAGTCAGTCAATCAACCGATCAATTCATCACTCTGTCTGCCAAACATCCAGTCAGTCAAGGAATCAATACATCCATCCATCAATAACTCGCAATCCATTCAGACAAATATACAAACATCACATATCCAGTTCCATTCAGCAACCATTGCTGACAGCCCGTCTGTACCTGAGAAAATGCTTCGCTTCTTTTTCCTCAGACAAAATCTCCAGAACTCCTTTTCACCTTTTAGGCAATTCCTCTGTTCCTCCAGAGTGCAGTCGTACTGTGATAAGTGCGACACAGTGACACTTTTCTCCCTAGAGAAGCACCCCGGCTAGCCAGCCACCGTGGGTCCAAAGGACAGATCATTCCCTATACCCATCTGCTCCCCCGGGCCTCACGACAGCCTGACCCAACTGTCTGTCACTGTTACCTGGCAACAGAGCTCCCTCCCTCTCTCCGTCTGCCCTCGCTCACTCTTTAATAACCACACCCTTCTCTCTCTCTCTCTCTCTCCCTATCTGTCCTCCGTCGCCCCGTTACACTGTTAGCTGGCCAGGATCTAATGAGGGGTGTGGTGGAATTTTGGCAGAGATATTATAAATTGATGCAGTGTTCACGACCCAAACATTTGTGGGTCGCGGACACATCTTTATGGTTCACGAGTAAATTTTTTTACATTTTTTTTTTTTACAATTATTTTAAAAGATTTTTAAAAAATCCCCCCCTTACCAAAAAAATCTACATTTTTCATGATTTACAATTTTCCCCGAAATAATTTCAGAGATTATTATTATTATTTATTTTTTTAATCCATAAATTAGAATGAATAGTTTCTAAAGTAGTGAAAATAGCCGCGATCGGCTATTATAGATCGGCTATTTTCAATAGTTTGGGTGACCAGGGAGACTTCAAATTTCTCTTTTGGGTCTCGAGCTTAAACTTAAGGAACCACTGCATTAATGTTATCCTCCTCATACATCAGGATAAACTCTGCCTAAAGGCGAAGGAATATATATATATATATATATATATATATATATATATATATATATATATATATATATATATATATATATATATATATATATATATATATATATATATATATGTAGTTACATTATGAACTAATGACCCATGCCCCTCATCTGCTGAGTTTCCTGAGAGAAAACCGTCAATATGTGAATCATGCATGCGCCAGAGAGAGAGAGAGAGCAGTTTGACATGCATTAAATATGATCACAGCTTTTAATAGCGGGTCAGGTTGATACATTTGAAATGTGCTCTGCAGAAGTGTGCGTTCACATGGGAACACAATTAACATACAGTATAGCTCCCTATTTCTATATCTATATCTACATCATACAAGGAGCCACTTTTTATGTTTTACATTAAAACGGCTCGTTGCTATGCATCACAAGATTACTTCCCATTCAAGTGATATAGGCATTCCGTATCAATGTAATTATCAACTACAAGTGAAATGTTAATACTACTAAACAGCCTTAGTTTGAAACAGAGCTGCAATACCACACTGTTTAAAAATGATTTATGAGGACAAGAGATACAATATTTAATGTTGGAGTACGTTACTTTCATTAAGTTATGAATTACAGATAAATGGTTGTCGGTCATTTACATAAATATAGATTAAAATTCTGCTTTCATTGCCATTATGCTACGGTACTAATGAGAACCAAGGTTATGAAGGCTCCCTCATTAGCAAGAGCTGGTTGAGTTACTGTAAATCTGGGTTGTCCTACAAGCATTTATTTGTCTTTTTTCCTTTTTGGTAATTTGTAGAAATACAAACTCCACTGACACTGTAGCCTACTCTAGGGGTTCACATAACATAATTGAAAAGCATTATCTCAAATGCCACTGTGCAGTGCGGCTATGGCTAAAATTAGTCGAGACAAAATGCCAAGGAACAACTAAATGGTGAACATCATTTAGCCATGTAGTAAACCATTAAACACACTGATGTGATGCATCTTAACGTGCAAAAGGAGTCTAGGGACGATCTTAGTTATATCGCCCTTCTCTTACCTTCATCTGTCCTGTAATTCATGCATACTATGGTTTGCTTATCTATCTATCTATCTATCTATCTATCTATCTATCTATCTATCTATCTATCTATCTATCTATCTATCTATCTATCTATCTATTTATCTATCGTGTCTGTCTGTCCACATTAGCTCTCGTTCTGCCCTTCCTCTCTAAAACATGCTGTATAAAAAAGATTAACTAGGCAAAACTCAAAGTGGGATTTGATAGGAATATAATATGGCCAAACACCCACACAGTGCATTAATGTAAAAAAAAAAAAAAAACTCATTCAAATGAAGAAATCCAGAAATACAAGCTGTCACATTCATCAAAAAGTAACCGCTCCAAAGGAGTTGTTAGACACCAAGCATGGTGAGTTATGTTATGTAATTAAATTGTGGGCGGCATAGCTAACATTCTGTGATAAAAGTGGCAAATTTGACATGTGTTGATATTGGAAATAAAACTGGATATTGCGGCATTATCGTTTTTCAAATTGGTCAGACCTCCCGTGTGTGTGTGTGTGTGTGTGTGTGTGTGTGTGTGTGTGTGTGTGTGTGTGTGTGTGTGTGTGTGTGTGTGTGTGTGTGTGTGTGTGTGTGTGTGTGTGTGTGTGTGTGTGTGTGTGTGTGTGTGTGTGTGTGTGTGTGCGTGGGTGCATCGTGCGTTGTGCGTGTGTGCACAAGTGTGCGTGCATGTGTCGTGTGAGTGTGTGCGTGCGTGTGAATTGTGCTCATTCCAGTTAGCTAAAATGGGGCATATAGGAATGAGAAGTGCAACCATTTTGTGGAAAGGGTTGGTCATTGATCCAAAGAACAGCTCAGTAACTCTTCATGCCAATTGGTAAAAAAAGGGTGTGGGAGTGGCCTGTGGGGCCAGTCACAAACTGACCACACACAGTCCCAGATCCATATGGGGGCCACACCATTATAGTCTTGTTTTAAATTGACAATATGTAATTTATTACCCTCTTGCTGTTGCTGTTTTCACAATGTGAAAGCCACTTCTGTTCCTGGCTGTCTGACAGTGCCCCGTCAAGACCATTGAATTCTTAATTAGACCCTGTCTGGCATATTCAAAGAGCTAAAGAGGAACGTTACATTTGACAGCTGGTAAGCCAAAAAAAAAAATCCCACAAAAACACTTACAGTGTCTGGCATATGGCAGGCCACAAAATCTTTGGCAGGTCTTAGAGAAGCACAGCCACTGCCACTATTACCTTTTACAATGGATACATTTTTACACTCAAATTGACAGTCAGCCCCACACTGCAGCAGCATGTGATATTATGTGAGAATAGGTGCGACCAACAACAAGTTTTAACAGTGTGAAACATTTCAAAGAGATACCACCCTTGGATTTACAGGTACATAGAACCCAGAGGGCTCAGTGTGCATGCTTTGCCTATATAATACCTAACAGTGAGCGCGGCGTCCTTGCTCCTTAGTCCTTACACGTCGAGATCTGTCTAAAGTGCTTCTTTGGGAAATGTAAAAAGTCACACACTAAAGCAACGGAGGGAAGGAGTTGCATCAAATCTTAAAAAAATGTAACTTCGAAGTCAACTCATGTGGGTAATGGACAGCGGAGATACACACATAACATTGTAAGAACATGTTAAGTTGTAATTTCCCTTTCAATATGCTCTTATTTAATTGGGTCTGAGCAGGTGTGAACACATGCCCAGATTTGACCACTATGGGCTCATTAAGAGGTGCACATAACAGCTGATTTATAGTTGGGCGTGCAGCATGTCGCGGGCAACTAAGCAGTGGTGGAAAGCAACTAAGTGCATTTACTCAATTACTGTACTTAAGTACCATTTTGATGATTTTTACTTTACTGGAGCAGTAATTCCAATTTTCAATACATTATACTTCTACCCACTACATCTCAGATGCAAATATTTTACTTTTACTCCACTGCAATTATTTGAAAACTTTAGTTACAAGTTACTTTGCAGATTTGTATTTATTATTACAAAACAAACATTAACCACATTTTGGTTGTGTGCTTATAAGTCTGCTACTTTTTTATGCGCAACACCGGAACGCAACTAAGTATACGTCAACCTTAAATGTCATCATCCTGACGTCTTTGTACCTCCTGTCAGAAGTTGTGATTATTGCACCTGACACCTTCCTTTTCTTGTTCCCCATTGATTTGTCTTTGATGGGTGTGTGTGCTTGTTAGCTCTACTATCGCTGGTTTAACCGTCAATCCCAATGTCTGTGCTGCCTACAGTAATTGGACCGGTCGGTTAGATTTTTAACGATAGTCTCACCCAACGTGGATGATGCTGCCAAACCCCAACAAAGAACAAACCAAGCGTGCGTTTGTTTGTTTTTTCTTTTTATGTTTAAAAGAAAAAACATTAATATGTGTTTATGTATGCCACCTGCTTGAGCATTGTTTTAAGGCCCCTCGTGCTAAAATAGCAATCAAATAATTGAATGGCACCAACTTAAAGCTGAAATAAATTATGTTTTTAGAGGGACAGCGACTCGTGCATTTACTGGCAGTGTTTCCTTTGCCGCGGCAGTGGCGTCCTAAGCTGCGGCAGCTTCGCTGCAGGTGATGGTGCTTCATATATAGGCAGCACCCTGCTGATGTCGGTCAGTAAAACTATGCCTAAACCTAACCCTAACCTCAGTAAAACTATGCCTAACCCTAACCTCAGTAAAACTATGCCTAAACCTAACCCTAACCTCAGTAAAACTATGCCTAACCCTAACCTCAGTAAAACTATGCTATAGGCAGCAAAGCCGCCGGTGCCACAGCATTGCCGTGGCAGTTGCCACTGCCGGTAAATGCACTCGCTCCTTCTGTGATTTTAACCACTTAAACCCTATATATACTATGCTGACCGGGGTTCCCCAGGTGTCTTCACGTGGTACCCCCCTCTACACAAAATCTCTTAAAAATAGGCAATCTATAATTTATGCATGTACAGTCAAATTCAGCAAGATCAATTGTATTTTCCTCCACAATAGGCTTTTGAAACTATTATGTTTTAATCATTTATACACCTGTGGTGTCCCGCCTCCACTGCTCGCAAAGTGCTTCCAGGCATTTTGCATACAGCCTTGAGGAAGCACCTGCTGTGGTAGACGGATGTCTAAAAATGTTGCATGGGACAGCCGAATACTACCTGATATTATAATAAGTATAAGTAGGCTACATACTCAAGTACTGTACAGTAGTACAATTTTTTAGGTAATTTTACTTTCTTCAGTATTAACAATTTTCAATACTTTTACTTCTACCCCAATACAAATATTGTACTTTTACTCCACTGCAATTCTTTGAAAACTTTAGTTACTAGTTACTTTGTAGATTTTGATTATCATTACAAAAGTACATTAACCACTTAAGCCCTATTATACTTCGGCTGAAAATAGCCGATCTACAAGCTCACAACGGGTCGCCGAGTTGTGAGCTTGTAGATCTGCTGTTTTAAAAAATACTTTTGTACTTTTACTCAAGTAAAATTTGAATGCAAGACTTTTACTTGTAACATTGTGGTATTGATACTTGTACGCAAGTACAAAATACAAGTGCCTTTGTGTGCGTGTGAGGTCTAACAAAGTTGAATACACCACTCCAAAATTCAGTGGAAATAGGCATCAGCAATGCTGTATGTTCACATGCACAGTGGGGAGGAAATCATAAAGGCTTGAGGCAATCAGCTGGAAAAATACAAAAGTAAAAAAAAAAGTAAAAATTCGGGAAAGTTGTTAATAGGTCAGATTTGACCCGAACACTGGAGGAAGGTTAAGATTGTTATTTCCAAAGTAAATGTATACTGTCACCACACTATTCAGCGGGACCAAAGCCATTTTGTTAAAGCATCTTAAAATGTCTTATTTTCTATCAATTACTCATCCCATGCAGCCTTGAGTTCATGGAGATTTTTTTTGTTTTTGTTGCATTCCTGAGACAATAATTCAATGACCGGGTGGCTGGTCCGGAGACTCCACTGGTCATCCAATTATTGGCTTATGAATGCAACAAAAACTAAAGAAATATCCATGAATTCAAGGCTGCATGGGGTGTGTAGCTACTTGATAGAAAATGAGCAATTTTTTGGGTGAACTACTCCTTTAACACAGAATTGTGTGTGTGCAGAATTGTGAGTGTGCAGCTTTGTTTATGAACGGCACAGTTGGTTTCTTGCTACCAATCAGTATGCTGGTTATAGTAATGATAATATTGTGCAGGGGAGGCCACGGCATTATTAGACGTATTGAGGAGTCTTTATTTGCTGCCTAATAAAAGTCGCTTATTGTGGCTTTAATTTAAGAGTTGAATGTTTTTCTCAGAGTTTACAGGGAGTTCAGATAAGTTCACGCCCACCGTGCACTTTTTAATGAGAGTCATCTCATCAGGTCTCTCTCTCTCTCTCTCTCTCTCTCTCTCTCTCTCTCTCTCTCTCTCTCTGCCATGATGCAAACTGCTAATGAGCAAGTGTCCAAATTTGTCAACATTTTCAGTGCTCAAAAGCTCTCATATCCTCTCTTCCCCCGTCGTCCGGTGAGGGAATGAGTCACCGCCTCCGCCTCGCTCTTATTTGTTTCTGCTACTCTGTGTCAGCACATATTTAACCCTAGTCAACTGCCAGAGATCCCGTAATGCCCCCCGGAATGCAATCCAAAGCTGAACAGCTCTGCCAAGATCCCCAAGACTGACGGTCAGAGAGCCAAAAACACAAAATGAACAGAGTGACCGAGAGGGAAACGGATAGGGAGAAAAGAAAATAACTGCATAATATATCTACTGTACCGTATCTATACACAGCAGAATATATAATGACAGTATGATAAGGTTTGCAAGGAATATCACTTCAAACACTAGCCATGCTTTGTATGGAGAATATAGGTTGCTGCCTTCAGGAAGGAGATACAGTGTTCCTACATACAATAAGGTCAAACTGAAGAGGTCCTTTGTCCATCAAACGACACTGAGGCTTAATCAGGAGTTATAGGCCAGGGGTAGGCTGAGAGGTGGACATTGCTCTTGTCTTTGTATGTTTTTATGTATGTATTTTGTATTGTGTTCTGTTTCTCTTGTGTCATGTCAAATGTGTATACTGTTTATTGTTGCATACATGGCTGCTGGGTCGCAAGACAAATTTCAGTGTGAACTGACAATAAAGTATTATCGTATTATCGTATATCGTAATATAACTCACAGTGGTGGAACAAGTACTCACATGTTTTACTTAAGTAAAACTGTCAATACCGCAATGTAGAAATACTCTGTTACAAGTAAAAGTCCGGAGTTAAAACATTACTTGAGTAAAAGTACACAGATATTGGTATCAAAATGTACTTAAAGTAGGCTACCGTCAGTAGAAAGTACTAGAAAGTGCAGAATGTCCCATTTCGCAAGTTTTCAAATGTGTAAAATATATAAAAATAGCAGATCTACAATGCTCACAATGCGACGCATTGTGAGCATTGTAGATTGGCTATATTTCAAATATAGCCAAACTGTGTAGAGGGGGGTTACTATATGTTTTCTGATAATAATCAAAATAAGTAGTATAAAAGTGTAATACTTGCTTCTGAGATGTATGGAGTAGAATTGGAAATACTCCAGTAAAGTAAAATAATACCAGTACAGTACTTGAGTCAATGTATTTAGTTACTTTACACCACTGCTTAGACTCAGTGTTTACAATTTCAGAGTCAAAATAACACATTGCTGTCTATGGCATCCTTTTTTCTATCCAGCTTGCATCTGTCTCTTGCTCTCTCACGGAGAACATGACACGACTGTCTCACAAGGCTCAGGTCTTGTCGTTAAGTGCTTCAAGATGTGGGAGCTTTCCATATTCATGTGCCGTAAGCCGCTGTAGATGCTTACTTCATAAAACTTTAAGTGAAGTTCATAACAGTTTGGCGAAGTCCAGTTTAGCACTGAGGCAGACAGTATTTAAATTACAGCGTTGCCCTATAGTGGCCTAAGCTTTGCTTATTTATTTATGAACAACACAGCTCCTGCTTGATGTGTGTTTTTTTGCAGGGTTGTGCAGTCTAATTTCTTCTTAACAAAAGCAAAACTTTTTTGGCTGAAATGACTTCACATTATAAGCGAACGTAAATCGTTGTACAGTAATTAGATCTTCACTTTAACTGGGGTTTTGCTTTATACTTTGTCTTATCTCCAAAAGAAGCGTGGCTCCCAGGTCAGGGAGCTGGAGATGGCAGTTATCACAGTCGCAGCCCTGAGAAAAGCACTTACGAAGAGAAGCACTGTGCCAGTGCGAAAAAGGGGGGGGGGGGGGGGGGGGGGGGGAGGGAACGAGTCAAGATAAAGAGGCAGAATGGGCTGTTAAATACATGGATTTATCTTTGAAGAAAATGGATCCCCCACCCAAATAAATGTAGGCCTGTGTTATTCAGTGGGGACCGTTCCCTCCAGTCGCAGTGAACTGCCTCTGAAAGTGGAAAGAAGTTTAATCCAGCAAGACCGGGAACGCATCTGTGTAATTTTTTGACTTCTTTGGCTATTGAAAAAATAAATATACAAGCTCATAGCGTGGCACCGAGTGTCTTTTCTATGAACTTGTAGATATGCTATTTTTTTTTTAATTATGAAAATGTGTGCAAATATATTTGCACACATTTTTTTAAAGCAAACATATTTTTGTTTGCACACATTTTTTTAAAGCAAACATTTTTAACTAAAATATATGCTTCTGGCGGTCCCTGGAACAAAATATTTTAAGATTGGGGTCCGTCGGCGGCCAAATACATATAATTTCGGGGGTCCTTGACAAGAAAAAGTTTTGAGCACCACTATTACAGCAACATTTTCAAAAAACTGTTAGAGATTTAGAAGACATGTGTAGAAACCCCAGAAGCAAAGATTTGAGTTACAAATGTTCACCTTAAATTTTTTTAATGTATTCAAAGATTTGCACACATTTTCACGATTTTACAAAAAATAGTAGATCTACAAGCTCGTAGCACGGCACTCGGTGCCGTGCTATGAGCTTGTATATCTGCTATTTTTTAAATCTAAAAATGATACAAGACGCGTTCCCGGTCTTAATGGGTTAACTTCACTTCAGACCTCATTGTCATGCATGGTATTTGGACAGGATTCTTACCATGCGCCAGTGCCGCCTCCTAACAAAGCGCTGTCGAAGAGGTCTGTTAAACCTGATGGGTAACGGTGCCATCTTGCACATCGTTGTTGTCGGGCAGAAACCTTGTTTCTCCATATACCTTTGTTTTCCTCCTCCTTCATCCGTAAACGAATGCCCTACGCTTTGTCGTACTCGTACTAGTGTCATACAAAAGTAGCAGAAATAGCGTTTAGAAGCTCACATTCTACGTTGTGAATTTGGGTTCAAACTGGGAAAAGGCCTGAGGAAGTTGCAGACCACCGTTATAGATAAATTACTTGTGCGAAACATGTCTAACAGACAAAAATCTATTGCGACTGAATGAACCATGCAAATAGCAAGAACATACCTGGGCCAATCTATCCTTTTTATTTGCTACACAGAAAAACCAACAACAGAAAAACTCACCCACTGTTATTTCTTTCATGAATGCGCACGCACGCACGCACGCAGGCACACGCACGCACACGCACCACAGTTGGCACATTAATACCTACCTTCACTCAGCAGAGAAGGAAGAAATAATGCCAAACAATGCCAAAACACACATAATATGCACTTCAAAACCCTCTACCTCGCATCACACATCATCATACAGTACTGTATTATGCGTACACAAGCATGTGTCAACGTGTCCCATGAGCAAGGCACTTAACCTCTAACAGCTCCCCACTGAGCGCTCATGGCCATCAGCAGGGGAAAGCTGAAAGAGAATTTTCCCTGGGGCATTAATAAAGGTCTACCTACTATGATTGATATACGTGGAATCATAATGTGTGTGTTATGTTAATATTCAATATTTGTTGGATATCCATATCCCTCTTTCCACTGTTACAGTGGTGTAAAGGACCTAAGTAAAAAAACTCAAGTACTGTGCATTTTCATTACTTTTACTTCTACTCCACTACACCTCAGAGGCAAATATTGTACTTTTACTCCACTACAATTATTTGAAAACATTACTAGCTATTGTGAGCTTGTAGATCTGCTATTTTCAAAAGAAGAATTCCGGACTTTTACTTGTAACAGAGTACTGCAGTACATTGCAGTATTGATACTTTTACTTAAGTAAAACATGTGAGTACGTTTTCCACCACTGCACTGTTACAATCCAGAGAGGGCTACAGTAAATTAACATGGACATCAAGCGGCATCCCTGTCAGTGAAATTGTGAGCCACATGTTTGAGGTGTCTGCTGTTTCGGTTTGTTTATTTGGTTTGGTTTGGTGCTATCGCCTGCAAATTGGTTTCTCTTCATGGCATTTCACAGCATTGCAGGGTCTCATGAACCAAAAACAATAAAGGCTCAGAGACCCGTTTTGAGGCCGCGAGGCCTCAAAGAAGCTCTCAAAGTCGGTCAGTGGAACAGTGCCGTAAAAGGTTCACTCGATGGCATTTCTCTAGCTTCAGAGGAGTTCATAAGGTTTACAAAACTCAATGAAATGACTCCCTGAAAATGAGGGAGGAGTTTTTCGGAATCCATTTTTAGATGAACATTTCCCTCTAACTAGACGTTTCACTTCGGTGAAGTTCCGCCCCAGGTGAACAAAAATCACATAATCATCCAACTGACTAGGAACAGTTATACCTCTGTCTGCCACGACCACGGGATGTAGAATAACTGAATTACTGACACCGTAAACCAGCAAAGAGCCTTATTACGGGCCTAATTGAATGCATCCCAAAGTTTATTGAAAGCTTATTAAACCAAGTCTGCTCGTAATGGGATCCTTGGTCAAGACAGAATGCGAGCAATTTCCCCTTGTTTGCCCGCTGGAGCGGAAAATAAGCATAAGATAGTTGAGTTGGCACCTTTGCTTGAGTGTAAAGCAATGAAAGCTTCCTGCTGGTCTTTTGGGGGGGGGTCATAAATGTGTTATCTACCTTTCCGTCCCCGCACTCTGCCCACAGCGGTGGAGGATTATGTCACACAGAGGTGTGTGGACGATTTGTTATCGCGCCGGAGATACCACGGTAGGCCCTGACACACTAGTGTTGTCACAGTTTTACACGGGCATTCACCTTTAATGAGACCTCAGCTGAGGACGTGCGCTCCTCTGTGGTTTCTGCCAATAGAGTGGTAGATAGCATCGGAGAGAGAGGCCATTGTGTAATGGAATAAGAGACGAGAGTCGGTGTCTCTCCCTGTCTGTTTACGACCCCACAGCACACACATAAGCAAGCATGCACACACGCAGACAGACACACAACTCCCCCATATAACCTGTGCTCCTCTGCACTCTATCATTCCCTTGGCTAGGTCTTTCTCACTCTCCATCTCTATCCGTCTTCCCATCTGTCTCAGCGCGTATCCATCTCTCCCTCGCAGCAAATGTCTATTTCGCCGCGACCGGGTCGCGTCTTCATCTCTTCTCTCGCACGTGCGGTCTTATTTCATGCGTACATCATGCATACAGTACACAGTAATGCTTCCGAGTATACCGCCATCGGTCCCCCCCCCGCCCTTAGCATGACTGTGTTTGCCCTAGATGTGTCCCTATGTCGATCTTCTCCCCTACTGCATCTCTTTTGTGCGCACGGGGGCGTGAGATGTAAAGTAAATCGACAGGAGACGGAGCAGGGGTTGAAGGGAGACAGAGCGTCTAAAAGGGAAGACCAGCGGGTTCAACCCACGCTCTCCTTCTGCTGTGATGGAACTGTGTTGTCACTCGGGGGGGTTGCACACATCGACGGGTGCAAACGCACAGGGATCTCTCTCTCTCTCTCTCTCTCTCTCTCTCTCTGCTGTGGCCAGTGAGCCACTATGTGTGTGTGTGTGTGTGTGTGTGTGTGTGTGTGTGTGCGCGCGCACGCTCGCTCGCATGGCTGTGTGGGGGGGCCTGGGGATAAAACGTGAATGATGAAGGCAGGGCTCAGGCAACGCCCGCACACAGCAGTATAGCTATAGCGCTGTGCCGTGGCTAGTAGTGTGTTCTCTCGGGGGAGAAACTGACTGCTCGGGCTGTTAGCATGCTCACTGCTGGTGCTCTCCACTGGTGTGGCTGCAGTTATTTACCGTGCAACAGGGCTGACTGGGGATTTTATAGGCCGCTTGCCCCCCCCACCCCCGCCCCTCCCGGTTTCCCAGGCATATAAGCCCTCCGGAATGACATAACCGTCAATAAAACAAGACACAGTCAACCCCAGTGCAATATCCCCAGCCGCGGAAAGACCAATGGCCGCCGTGAGTGATATTTGTACACCACGACGGCCATGACTGATATTGTGTGGGTGCTGCTGTGTGAGCCGCACACGGCATGTCTCTGTTTTTGCTAGAACCTTCCGTGGCGGCCTGTGGGGATTCTAAAGGAAAGATAAATGGACCGTGTTCGACCGCTCATCTCTCTTACTCGGTTTGACTCCAACGTCAGTCGTTGCGAAAACAAAAATGTTCACCTCGTCCTTCTCCCGCTATCCGTATCCTATACGTTGCAAGCCTTGATCAAGACGAGCGAGACGGCCGGTACCACCCACCGGGCACTATCTGTTACAAGTATAAGGCCGGAATTCAAAATGTATTTAAGTAAAGGTACAAACATTTTGGTATCAAAATATACTTAAAATACCAAAATTATTTGAAGTATCGCAATGCGACGTGGTGTGAGCTTGTAGATCGGCTATTTTCAAGTAGCCTATGTATAACATACACTGCAAAAAAAGGCAGTCTAAAAATAAGAAAAAAAAACTTGGATTGAGAGGAAATAGACTAGAAACAGGACAAATTATCTGTCAGTGGATCAAGAGAATTATACTTGGTAAGAATTCTTGAAAGTAGAAGAAATATCTAGGCTTTAGGGAAGTGGGGAACTCTTTAAATAAGTGATTAAAACCTCATACCAAGCACTGGATTAAGTCATATAAACTCAAAACTAGTTCGCAAAGCTCTTGAATTAAGTGTTTAAAAGCTCATTCCAAGCACTGGATTAAGTCATATAAACTCATAAATAGCTTGTAAATGTCTTCAAATTAGTGGTAAAACCTCATTCCAAGCACTGGATTAAGTCCTATAAACTCAAAACTAGTTTGCAAAGCTCTTGAATTAAGTGTTTAAAAACTAATTCCAAGCACTGCATTAAGTCAAATAGACTCATAACTAGCTTGTACATTTCTTCAAATTAGTGGTAAAACCTAATTCCAAGCACTGGATTAAGTCAAATAGACTCATAACTGGGCTTGTAAATCTCTTCAAATAAGTGGTGAAACCTCATTCCAAGCATTGTATTAAGTCAAATAGTCTCATAACTAGCTTGTAAATCTCTTCAAATAAGTGGTAAAAACTCATTCCAAGCACTGCATTAAGTCAAATAGACTCATAACTAGCTTGTTCCCAGGTAGTTTCTTCCATAATTAAGGTGAAAAGATCTTAAAACAAGAGCTATGCAAGGTGATTCTTCTTCATTCTAGGTTGTCATAGCTTTTCTTTCTCAAAATCATAAAGGCATTTACAGTAAATCTTAATAACATTGCTCAATTTCACAATTTGCTTTAACTTTCACAATTTGCTTAAAGCAATGGTTCTCAACCTTTTCCAGATCAGGGCCTACTTGAAAATGTCCAAAGCATCCATCTGACTACTAAGTGGTCAAGTATGCATCTTTATTTTAATGATCATTAAATCTATTTTGTTTCAGTTTCAAGGTTTTATAGAAAGAAACCACATTTTTACATTAATGTTAATTAATCATTATAATATTAGTGTTTTGCCAATGAATTGGGGGCCCACTTGCAATGCCCTTGCGGCCTACAGGTTGAGAATCACTGGCTTAAGGGTGCTGTAAGTAATTTCTTGGCATCTAATGATAAGAAAAACATAATAAGCCACTTAACTGTACATGCCATCAATCTCCATTAACTCCATATTGACTATCCTATTTTTGTACATGAGAAGGCATAGGCTCTGTGCATAATTGTTGTCCCGGGTTTCCAGAAAGCTATAGGGAAATCCAAATATATTGTAGTTGTATATTGTAGTATGGTGGTGTTAAAAGGATCCCTGGCTATTAAGCCAAATATGCCTCAATATACATTATAATTGCCCTCTATAACTAAAATACATATTTTTAAAACACCTTAAATATTGTATTTACTTTAGAAACAGTTAAAGGTAGAGTAAGTGATTTACTTTGGTCAAAATAATTGTTAAATAGCTCTATATTCTGATAGAACTCATTACTATAGAGTGTTTGTTCAGTAACAGGCGTCTCCATGTCTCCAGCTATGTATTAAACAGAAAAGGCATTTTCAGGTAAGGATACCAATTGTATCCAATCAGGATAGAGAACTCAGTCAGGATACACAATAAACAAGTAAAATTGGAAGTGGTGACACAAAGAAATGAGCTGAAAAAAATGGAACTGGAACAAAAACTTAAATAAAAATGAAGCTGATCCTGATTGGCTGAAATGTTATCACCTACCTGAACGTGTATTTTCTGTTAATTATAGAGCTGTAGAGATGGGGAGACCCCTGTGACTGAACAAACACTCTATAGCAATGATTACTATCAGAATATGGTGCTTTAACCTTTTAATACAAAACGTTTTGTTTTAACCAACAAATATCACTTAGCCTACCTTTAACCTTTCACTCAATAGGGGACAATGCCTGTTGTAAGTTGATGTAATTTATGGAATGCATGTGAAAATATAAACCAACTTAATACTTCCAAAGGTTAATATGAGCATCAAATCAATATTATAAATATGTTTGTTGTTTTGCACACATGCATTCCATAAATTCCTGGCACAAAGCAACGTTTGAGATGGGGGGTCCCCATCTCAAACTTATCATTTGGGGGGTCCCTGGCACAGAAAAAAATTCAGAAGGGGGGGCCGTGGCCAAATACATATCATTTTGGGGGTCCCTGGCGCAAAACATTTTCAGATGGGGGGGGGGGGGGGTTAATTTGACTGGCTTTCAACAGATTTGAACCAGATCTACTGCCAAGACAATCAAACGAAGCCTATGGGGAAATGAACCGGAACAGGAAACGGGTATGCCACATCCTGGAATCCTGGAACTACAATTATGCACAGAGCCTTTCAATGTTACCATTGAGACTATGCCACTTCACTCTGACTGCATGTCGTATGGCATAAACCCTCAGAAAATCTCTCTAATATACTCCATATTTTGTAATTCTGAGACAGGACCCATGTAAAAAAAAAAATGGGATGCTCAGTGCCTATTGCATTTTCACAACATTCATGATGCTGATTATGGTTCACAAGTGATTTACAGACATTTTTGAAGTTCAGTTTAGATGACCCTGTTTGAAAAAACTGCTTTGACTCAAACCTCATGCACAATGTCTTATCAATGGGCCAAGAGAAATTATTTGAGCAGGGACATGCAGCATGTTATGTTGCGCAAGGAAAAGGTGCTTAAACTGTTTCAGATGCTGTTCAATCAGTTTCAGTCTTAATACAGTGTGCACCGACAACAGGGGCAACAAGTAAAACATAAATAAATAAATCGTAAATCTCAAGAACTCCAAAACAAACTGAACCTATTCATTTTTCTCTCTACTGTTCAACAGAAAGGTATGCTCTTTAACAATATCAGCTTTTTTTCCGGAGGATCGTTTTAAGTTTGTTATCATTATATACTAAAATGGGGTACTCAGTGCCCGTTCCATTTTGACAACAATCAAATACCTGATTATGGATCACATAAGTGATTTAAAGATATTTTTAAGTTCAATTAGATGACCAAAATGCTATTCTGCACACCATGAGAGACACAATGCAGAGGATCTTCCAAAGACATTCAGACAGCATGAAACATGTTCAAGAGGAGGTACTAGTGACATTGGACATTTTTTTCTACCATGGCCACTACTTCAGCACCATTAAGAAGCTTTTTAACCCAGTTGAACCAGAAGAGACAGTGATGTCTCAAACGGCTTGTAGACTAAACAGCTTGTAGACTAAACAAGGACAAGGGAACTCACAATCAAAAAGCATATATTTGTTACTATATACCCCTAATTAAGAGTCTTGGATAGTTGTATAATTCCTTTATAATATGACCAACACCACACCACACCACAGAGCTGCAGCTGCCACAAATAGTTTTTTTTGTATGACATTAATGATGGAAGCCTTTTCAAAACCCTGCTTTGCAGGTGATTTTGTACAATGGTGAAATATAGAATGCTCTAAAATAAATATAGATGCTTCTGTAAATTACTGATGGTTTATTATACCGGGGAAGTATTGGGGAAATATAGACCCCAAATTTAGGTAAAAACTGGCTACAATCAGACTCATTGCTATAGGGAAATCCAAATATATTGTAGTATGGTGGTGTTAAAAGGATCCCTGGCTATTAAGCCAAATATGCCTCAATACATTATAATTGCCCTCTATAACTAAAATATATATTTTTAAAACACCTTAAATATTGTATTTACTTTAGAAACAGTTAAAGGTAGAGTAAGTGATTTACTTTGGTCAAAATAATTGTTAAATAGCTCTACATTCTGAGTACTCATTGCTATAGATTGTTTGTTCAGTAACAGGCGTCTCCATGTCTCCAGCTATTTATTAAACAGAAAAGGCATTTCAGGTAAGGATACCAATTGTATCCAATCAGGATAGAGAACTCAGTCAGGATACACATTAAACAAGTAAAATTGGAAGTGGTGACACAAAGAAATGAGCTGAGAAAATTGGAACTGGAACAAAAAAATAAATAAAAATGAAGCTGATCCTGATTGGCTGAAATGTTGTCACCTACCTGAACGTGTATTTTCTGTAAATTATGTATGGAATGCATGTGATAATATAAACCAACTTAATACTTCCAAAGGTTAATATGAGCATCAAATCAATATTATAAATATGTTTTGTTTTTTTGCACACATGCTTCCATAAATTCCTGGCACAAAACATTTTCAGATAGGGGGTCCCCATCTGAAACTTATCATTTGGGGGGTCCCTGGCACAAAACATTTTCAGATGGGGGATCCGCGGCCAAATACATATCATTTTGGGGGTCCCTGGTGCAAAACATTTTCAGATTGGGGGTCCGCGGCCAAATACATATCATTTTGGGGGTCCCCGGCACAAAACAGTGCCAGGGACCCCCAAAATGACAGGAATGAGTGTGGTGTAGACCAGGGGTTTTCAACTGATTTTGACCCAGGGACCACCATCCTAACTAAGAGCAACCTGGGGACCACCACTATTGTGCATGGTGGGTCCATCATAGACCCACCCCACACAATAGTGGTGGGGGGTTCATGCACCAGAGGGAGCTGGAGAAAATAGCTACAATATCAATATAATATCTAATAAAATACAGTGGTTTTGTTTGAATATGATGGAATATGATTACTGTGATTATGGTAAGTTCACATTTCATATTACAGTAAGAACTCCTGTAAGTTATTAAAAGTAAAAAAAAAATACAAAAATTTTTTGTTTATGCCAGGGACCACCTGCAATACCTCCACGGACCACCAGTGGTCCGCGGACCACCGGTTGAAAACCCCTGGTGTAGACCACACATGGGCAAATGACATCATCAATTTGAGAAGGAGATTGCCCCCATTGAGTAAAATATTAACTGCTTCTAAAATAAATACACTGTTTAAGGTGTTTTAGTTAAGGAGGACAATTAAAATGTATTAAGGCATATTTGGCTCATTAACCAGGGATCCCTTTAATGTTATATTAAAAAGACTTGATGAAGACTTACAGTTACTGTATAATGGTGTCAAAATCCAAACACAGAATGGTGAAATGGATTTATTTGGTGCTGTAGTTTCATTGTGTGGTGACACACACAACATGAGCAAAGTGAGCTTTTACACCAAAGTGCATCTCAGTGTGCAAAAAAACACAGGATAAGTGTTAAACACTACTCCCATAAACATTCAGTATGAACCAGCTGTGCAATGATACAATTAACATCAACTTAGTTCATTCATTACAGCTGACCACTTCAAAGTTAGCATGCTAGCGTGTAGCATAGGCCTCAGTCAATGACCTGTCCCTGTGTGTTACTAGCATCACCAGCTAACAACATTAGCAGTGAACAAACAACTCACCAATGCTGGTATTTCTCCTCTAACATCAAACATCGACGTCAGGACTCTGTATATACATCCAGATGAGTTGGTAATCCATAAAACAATAGCTGGACTGCTTCTAGCTTGAATTTAATCAACCTCTGTAACTTTTGTTCAAGTTACTGCAGACAGCATGCAGCTCAGTTGAGCTGTGCCCAAACAGGAAGTGACATGCTGTGCAGTGTGCAAAAGGACTTAGCAGGAAGTGACTATAACCTACTCAGAATAAGAGTATTCCCCTTAGAATAAGTAGTCTACTTAGTTAACGTTTCTCTGTTTAGTTTTCTCACTGTGCATAATCATAAATGTTTAACCCTTTGTATTCTGACAGCTTATCTATTTTATTTTACATAATGATTAATATGGAGGAACATATTTCCTTTGGGATACATGTTCAGGTTTTTAATGTACACAGCTTAACAACCCTGGGTCACGCCATACCTGTCTTTGTTCTTATAAAAAATATTTATTTGGCAGTTCACTGTATTGTTTGGAATATCAGCTTTATGAGTCTAAGGGTTGTAATGGAGATCTCTTAGCATATGAAGTTTTGGCCCTGCATCTGAAAACGTTTTGTGCCAGGGACCCCCAAAATGACATGTATTTGGCCGCGGACCCCCCATCTGAAAATGTTTTGTGCTAGGGACCCCCAAAATGATATGCATTTGGCCACGGACCCCCCATCTGAAATTGTTTTGTGCCAGGGACCCCCAAAATGACATGTATTTGGCCGCGGACCCCCCATCTAAAAATGTTTTGTGCCAGGGACCCCTAAAATGATATGTATTTGGCCACTGACCCCCATCTGAAAATGTTTTGTCCCAGGGACCCCCAAAATGACATGTATTTGGCCGCGGACCCCCCATCTGAAAATGTTTTGTGCCAGGGACCCCCAAAATGACTTGTATTTGGCCGCAGACCCCCATCTGAAAATGTTTTGTGGCAGGGACCCCCAAAATGACATGTATTTGGCCGCGGACCCCCATCTGAAAATGTTTTGTGGCAGGGACCCCCAAAATGACATGTATTTGGCCGCGGACCCCCATCTGAAAATGTTTTGTGCCAGGGACCCCCAAAATGACATGTATTTGGCCGCGGACCCCCATCTGAAAACGTTTTGTGCCAGGGACCCCCAAAATGACATGTATTTGGCCGCGGACCCCCATCTGAAAATGTTTTGTGCCAGGGACCCCCAAAATGACATGTATTTGGCCGCGGACCCCCCATCTGAAAATGTTTTGTTCCAGGGACCCCCAAAATGACTTGTATTTGGCCGCAGACCCCCATCTGAAAATGTTTTGTGCCAGGACCCCTAAAATGATATGTATTTGGCCGCGGACCCCCCATCTAAAAATGTTTTGTGCTAGGGACCCCTAAAATGATATGTATTTGGCCGCGGACCCCCCATCTGAAAATGTTTTGTGCCAGGGACCCCTAAAATGATATGTATTTGGCCGCGGACCCCGCCTTTGAAAATGTTTTGTGCCAGGGACCCCCCAGAAGAGAATATTTGTGATGAAAGAATTCAACATTATCAAAAATGTAAAAAAAAAATAGAAGATATGTAATTTGTTTTGTTAATCTCTGAGCTTGTAGATCGGTTACTTCCAAATAGCCAATGTATATGGGGTTAAAATGGTTAAACTGATTTCAATGTTACAATTAACTAATTGCTTGGGACCAGTTGGAACCCTCTGAAGGACCTCTGGGGGTCCCCAAACCCCACTTTGAGATCCACTGACATGTTATATTTAGATACTCTCGTGTTATGAGGTGTGATTTCTACATTATTTGCTATCTTATTTACTTCATTCCATTTAGGATTTTCTGATCTTGCACTTTGAAAGCCACTCTGTACTGAGGTATGTGATGTTGACACAACATAAGTGTTTGGAATCATTTCAATGTGTAATTTTAAAGAAGTTATTTGGTAGTCTTAAAATAAGTACTCACAGCTACAAATTGTCTTAAAAGTCACACTGTGGCTTCAATTGTGTCTTAGAGGGTAATCTTAGCTTGATATACACGTAAAATAATTTGATTGAAGACTTATTAACTGAGTAAGAAAAAAAAGAAATATATTCTAATAACAATATTAATTATCTTATTCAATTTGCTCTTGTTTAGTATATAAGTATTAAAACAAGATCAATAAGATTTTATGGCTAGATATAAGATTGCAAGTCTTGCTTAGTTTTCTAAGTGTTAGTATTTTTTGCAGTGTAGGGCTAAAGTGGTTAATGTATGTTTTATAATAAAATCATTTATATCTGCAAAGTAACTAGTAACTAAAGTTTTCAAATAATTGTAGTGGAGTAAAAGTACAATATTTGCCTCTGAGATGTAGTGGAGTATAAGTGAAAGTAGTGGAAATTGGAAATACTCCACTAAAGTAAAAAAAATACCTCAAAATGTTACTTAAGTACAGTACTTGAGTAAATGTACTTAGCTACTTTACATCACTGCATGTTATCAATATCCACGATATTCACGAACAAGGCCTCGGAGACTGAGTCTTATTGATCGAGCGCGTCGGTCCGTTGCATTCATCCCCCATGCTTGCCTTCTCTGAGCTGCACTCTAGGCTCCGTCTCAATGGGCTAGAGATCAAGTAAAGGCTCAGCGCTATGAGGCATGAGAGCCGTGGTCTCCATCTGCTCTGGCCGCAATCTCACTCCTGCTCCATGTTTTTGGGACCATGAAGCAGGCTTTTTTTCTCGCCTTGGCTGTGGAATGTGTACAGTATAGCCGGTTGGCCAAAGTGGCTGACGGCCTATCTTCTGCCTCTTTGTTCCTGGTTTGGCGGAGGTTGTTAAAAGAGCGGTGCTGTGAAGTAATAATCAGTCAGGTGTTCTTGCGGCGCGGCATGCACAGTGAAATCCTCAGTGTTCATTTAACTCTGAGTGTGGAAAAATGGAAGGGTTACACGGTCACCTGGCGAGGCCACATATACTAGAAGGTACAGTATGGCTACAGGACTTTGAATGATACTGAATTGTGAAACAAGTTATTTGTTATTTAATTCTGGAAATAAACAAATGATTGGTTCAATTAAGCTTGCCGTTTGTTAAAAAAAAACTCGGACAACCAACAGAGCTTTAAAGGACAACATCATAGAGTACAGAAGTCCTGACGTCACTCGTTCATCCCCTGGTTCGTAAAGTAATTTCGCTATGGAGAATAACATTGGGTCATCTTAGAATCGTCTCATATAAGAACTGTGGTCCAAAAATAAACAAACTGTCTCTGCGATATCGTCAGGGAGGTGGCTCTGTATCGTTTACGATAGTCAGTCACTCATATTTGAAACAGTCTGTTTCTGGCGAAAATGTAACTTATTCCTCGGAAGTAACATTAGCGCTTTCTCACCGTCAGTTGATGGTTCATATCCATAAGAGTAAAACCGCCGGGGTCATTTGTTTATTTTTGGAACACAGTTCTTATATGACGCGATATTAAACACGTCTGGGAATTCAGTACGGGGGGGGGGAAACCGCTACCCAGGTAGGATGTGTAAATTATGTCAGACTCCGGTGCTCTATTGGCATACTCATTGACATTGGGCCCGGAGTCAGATGATTCCAGAGACTGAAGGATATGAAGCTGTGTGATCTTGTGGGAGATAGACTTCCCTCAACTTGTCAGGATTATCCAGTATCATGATGATGAGTGACTGACAACCAATATTCAGATTTGATTTTGTAAAATAGCAAAAATGAAAGTTGTGATGATAAAAAAAACTCGACTAAAGTATAGATCCTCCAACACAGTACTGTAATAAAGTACTTCATCACTTTACACTACTATATGAGAGGCAGTGTCGTCTGTCTTTGTTTTGTTTTTTACAAGACAAGAAAACAAAAAAACGGATGAACACAATTTAAAAGAATCACTTACAAAAGACGGATAGTCGAGACAGGGCAGATAATGCAACTGTGCCGCGATACTTTGGGAGTTCTGCTCAGTTTGAAAAATGAATCTCATTTAATGCAGCTTTGTCGGATAGCGACTACCCGCGCCCCCCCACCCCACCCCACCAACACCACCACCACCACCACCCCCGCCTCTAATCACTTCTCATATTTAACACCTGCCAATGCAGGGAGCAGTATCCACGCTTAATTAGGAGTTTGATCCAACAGCAACAATCAATATTTCTGATGAAAAGTGTGCATGCTTATTAAAAAGTTGTGGGGGGGGGGGGGCGGGGGGGTGTTGAGAACACTGGCTGGAACCCAGAGAGTTACACCGAGACTGGGCCCCTGCACCGCTGAGCTGCGGGGGTGGGTGGTATTGCCAGGAGGAGGCCGGGTTGCGGATAATAATATTGAGCTCTTTGCATGGACGAGCAGTGATTCTCTATTATCTTGGCGTGCGCGATGACACGTGCAGTGCACACACACACACACACACACGGGTGCCTCGGATGTACGCACACACACGCAAAACGCACACGCGCGCACGCACACACATTGACTAGGTATGCAGGTGCCTTCAAGTCCCCACCACTTTACAGATGAGCTCTGATGGTTGTCTGAGATGAATTTCGCTGAGTCACTCGTCCCTTTCATGAGGCTCTCCCCGTCCCCTCCTTTTCTCCATTTCATTTTCCATTACTTCTTTTTTTTCTTCGTTTTTGTTTTCGCTCACTGCCCCTGTTCCTTCAGTCTCTTTCTTGTGCACGTCTCTCTCTCTCTCTCTCTCTCTCTCTCTCTCTCTCTCTCTCTCTCTCTCTCTCTCTCTCTCTCTCTCTCTCTCTCTCTCTCTGTGTGGACATAACATAACGTGTTCTAACAAACTTTCAGGAAAGCTGCAATTTCCCAAGCAACATGTAGACATATCTAGGCGCATCATCATCATCATATTGCCACAGATGAAAAGCTCTTTACTAAAAGTGACCTGGCCAAGAGAGCAGCATTAACATTGTTACAACAACAATAAAACATAAACGATACAAACTGACCAATACAACCATTACAGGCTCAACAGAGACTGAGACTGAAACAGTAAGATGAGATGTGCCCTTAAGAATCAGCCGGTCCTCAGAGATAGCCACACACATTTTGAATTGGATTGACAATGACGACGAGCCCATGCAGCCAGAGAGGAATGCCTGCTGGCGGCAATGTCAAGGCAACAGTAAAAAAAATATGTTGAACACTTCAACTAAGTACTCTGCTATAAATATTTCAACCAATATAAATACCAGCTGTCGTCTCCGACACAAGATGTGGTGCCATGGATTTTATTTGTTACATCCCACATGCAAGTACACAAGAATAAAAATGATTTGTTGCCAACTCTTTGACAATGTAACAATGATGAAAGACATTAAAGAATAACAAAAGTAAAGGTAAAAATACACAATAATCATCAGAGCTACACCTCACTGGCTAGCTCTAGGGAAAGAAAATACGTCAATTCGCTTGAGTTCAGTTGGAGTGTGTCGCTTTCATAACAAATAACTCAGACCATCACAATAAGCCAGCATACCTATACGGCCACAGTGGGCTATCAGTCAAATAGGCTCTAGCCTCAGTACACATGCATTGGTTTTGTTGTTGTTTCAAAAGGCTCCTATAGGCTACTACTTATGACAGAGGAAGATGTAGGATATGGATGTGACTTGAACAAAAGTATAGTATTACATGAAAATACAATAATATAGTAATATGCAATAACATTTAGAATGTAGGCTGTACTGTATTATAACCACAGGTTTATTACCACCACCCCAGCCCTATTTAAACGTTGGCTTTTTGAAAATAGCAAATATACAAGCCCACAATGTGCCGCGATGTGACGCATTGTGAGCTTGTTGATTTGTATTAATTTTATACTTTTGAAAACTTGTGAAATGGGACATTCTGCATAATGAGTACTTACTATTTTTGGTACTTTATGTATATTTTGATACCAATACTTTTGTACTTTTACTCAAGTAAATTTGAATTCCGGACTTTTACTTGTAACAGAGTATTCATATTGTATTATACCTTTATTTAAATAAAACATTTTTGTACTACCACTGGAGAGTCCATGAGCAAAGCCTACTACTGTGTACTGTGTTCATGATAACCACATATATCTAGACTATTCTCTAGTTATGCCCAATTCGGTGTGATTATTGTGGTATGTTGTGGTGGTAGTTCTGCTATTTTGCCTGTGGTTTGCTCTGTAATTGTATCTTTTGTAAACAATTATATTTTCATCATTTCATAACTGCCTGATCTGACCGAGGAAAGATAATTTCATGGAAACTGGAGCTGGAGCACTATTTGGGGAGTGTGTTTACGCTCATCTTATTTGATCCCAAAAATGAGGCCCCATGTTAATGAACCTGCTCTCCTGGGGGACGGGGGCGTTTGTCACGATGTGTCTCTTTTTTTTGTTTTTACACATCTAACTATACATTTAAAAAAACTCTGTCTGTGACTAGACAGACCCTTCGGGCATGGGCGTTGTTTAAAAAAAAAAAAGGATAGGATAGTTAACACAGCATGCTAAACATGGCATCTCAGTAAGCAGATCTGTGATGACACATCAAAGACCTCAGCTAATGCGATGTCCCCTTGTGTGTCTCAATGTCACATGCCGTAATTGATTATGTTTTTTTCCACCCTTGTTTTGTTTTGATCTGATCTCTGAAACTAATCCAACCCTCTCTCTCTCCCTCTCTCTCTCCCTCCCTCTCTCCCTCCCTCTCTCTCTCTCTCTTTCTCTCTCTCTCTCTCTCTCTCTCTCTCTCTCTCTCTCTCCAGGTGATTCATCACAAGTCGGTAAGTTGCCTACCTTCCCTCTACATGTTTTTATTATTCTTTCTATTTTTTCTTTTTCACGTCTCAGAAGTGAACGCTGTTGTTTTTGCTGCTCTGTTTGGTGTTGTCTTCATCAAGGGATGCAGACAACCCCTCCACACACACACGCACACACACACAAGAAAAAACAACAACTGCAATCTTCATTACCCTAACTGGTGTACAAAAGCGACACCAACCCTTCTCCAGTGGGAGAGGGCAAGCAGATGGATGGCAATCTTTCCCCTCTCTCTTTCTCTCTCTCTCTCTCCCTCTCTTGTGCAGCCATCTTGCAGCCATCTAGTTCAATTACCTCATTTGTGTGTCGCCGTAGAGCAAGGGTTATGGAGTGTGTGGGGGGGGGAGGGATACCCGTCTGTTCCGCTATGTGAAGAGCCCCGCTGTTCACACTCTGACCCATGGGAGCCTCTGGCTTTATGTAGCCTTCCAGCGTAGAAATGAGGTGTGAACTATATTAGTTTCAATCAATCATATGCTGGTTTGGGGGCCCCCCAGCAACTGGCAGCAAGTATCACCCCCTGGGCTGGAATGAAGATATGTGGGCCTCAAGATGCATCTGGCTCTCTGCAGCCGAGTTCACAACCGGGACTCGTGACTTGGCCAACATAATGACACTCTCTCTCTCGCTCTCGCTCTCGCTCTCGCTCTCGCTCTCTCTCTCTCTCTCTCTCTCTCTCTCTCTCTAGTTTATGAAGTTTAATGCAAGGTGACTCGGGTGTTGTGACTCACATTCAGTCTTGAGGTCTGCTAGCCAGCGAAGGGTGGCGGAGGAGATGATTTGCGGTCGTTGTGAGGAATATTCAAGCAATGCATAGCCCCGACCACATGTGATTTGGATGAAGGTGCTGTTGACATGCCGACCAATTTAGAAATGCAGACTTTTCATGATTAACGCGTCATTTGCTAATTTGCCCTCCGTGCCTCTGAATGTCCTCCCCTTCAAAGCGTCAACACTTAACTGTATTATTTGTGTGCGACAGCTATGTTTAGAGACGCCGGAGAAGCGTTGGCAGTAGATTAACGCAAATTAAACCGCGTTGGCTGTTTGCGCACGCAAGCACTTTCGTTCTAAACGCTTTACCACCTTGCGCCAGCTCTATTTTGGGCCGAGCTGCAGATGAAAACAAGCCGGCCGACTCGTTACTGTCGTCGTTGGTTAGTGGGACTTCAAGCTCTCCTCACCACTTAAGCATTCATTAAACCCCAGACGGGGGGCTCTATCTGTAAATGTGCTGACGTGTCGCGCCGTTGCCGGCGTATCATTTAGAGTCGGCGGGCGCGAGAGCAAAAAAATGGAAGGAGAGAGCGGAGATAGACAGACTAATGGGACGTATCAGCGCCTTGCGTCAACAGTCAGGAAATGAGATGGTCAGAGTTTAAAAACTACAGCTCACAGCACTTTGGGGCTGACGCGACTCATGTTTTTATTATTATTTATTTTTTTGTGATGTGTCAGTGTTTATCAGACGCCTCCTAATTATCAGCTCCGTCTCGCGCTCAAACTCTGCAGCGTCCACTTCCTGTTATTTATGTGCTGGAGCTGAGTTATAATGAGGGGAAATAAAGTAATACTTTCGTGCAGTCACTTAATTCACTGTTTTTTCTCATGGTACGTTAACTTCACCTAGGTTGTTGCTCTTCTGCAATTGTGGAAAGACGTCTTCTCCTCAGCTCACAATATTATTCCAAGCCTATATCCTGCCATACTTATCGACAATGACACATAATGCGTTGCAAGTCTTGGGGTGTCTTTTCTTTAAGCAGATTTGTGCTCAATTTTGAAGTGGATCGAGCCAATTCAGACTGCCGACGAGCAATCTTTGGTGGTATTTTGTGATGCTTTCTTCAGCTAAAGTAACCAGAAGATCTTTGATCCCTGCATATGCATGTGTACGGTATGTCTGTCTGTGGGAATATGTGTTGCTGTTGTTTGTTAGCAGTAGGGATCAATTTGTTGCCGGGGACGTGTCTCTGCTTTTGATATCCTCCCCTGGTCATTCATTTGTTGTTGCTGGTGGGAATATGGTTTATCCCTGCTTCTGGTCAGACTAAATTAAATACATGCATTTCGTTTTGGGAAATGTAGACTTATATGTATGATATTTATGTTTGATAATATCAACGATTGAATGAAAAATGGTATATGCTTGTCAAATCTGTCAAAAGAAAAATCGAAATGATTTTCAATTCAAAAATATAGAAAATAGCAGATCTACGATATCAAAACCTTGTAAATCAGTTATTTTTGCTAGAAGTACATTTCCGCAGAAATATATGGTGCCTCAGTGGAAGAGAATTTCCGCACCCGCCCTCTGTTTAGTTTTTACAAATCGAACCCTGGCTAGCAGTGTCCATTTTGTTTGTGCGTGGGTGTTCTTGTTTTGTGACCGGAGAGCTGATCAGCCGGGTCGATCCCTCTGAATACCAATGTGGCAGACTGTACAGACCGACTGTTGGAGGCCAGGGCAGGCCTGCTCACGCCCCCAAGAGGGTAAATGTCCAAATACCACCCTGAAGCCCTGCGAGAAAACAGGATCTGGAGAAGGGAACAAAACCAATTAAAAATTGACCCGAGACTCCTACGGAGTGTGGACGCTGTCAGACCACTCGGCAGACTGAGAGATGGAGATAATGCATGTTCCTTCGAGACACAGAACATTTGAATGTCGAGAGAGGAGTAGTTGGCAGGCGGAGGATCTTCAAACTATTTGTTAAAACAGGGTTTGGTATGACGGAGTTTTTTTTAACGCATATTGATTCGGTGCTGAGCGCAATGAATTGGTACTCCATCGTGGAAGGACATTGACCACCTTGACCACCGAGCTCCAGGACGTTTCCACTGAGCAGCATCAGTGAGTCGTACATTAGCGGTTAGTGGTCGGCACCTCTGGACCTTAACCTTTCCCAGTGAAACGGAGAGAGTATGAATAAATAAGCAACTGAGTGGATAAGCGTTCACACTAGCACCGACAAAACGACAAGCCACAAGTCGTTCTCGGTGGAAACATGAGAGGGATTCATTGAATACTTTATTGAGGTGATTATTAACAATACAGGTAGTACAATCAAAGGTTATGCTAAAAGGTTAACACAAAGAGCCCCTTGTTTGTTTCCATCGTGGTCCTTTGTACTCAATTAATCAGTAATAGATACAATACAATACACAGAGCAAGTTGGGGAGCTCTGGTCAGGGGATTCTGCTATCAAGGTATTCAAGGAGTTAAACTATGTTCACTTGTATTTTGACGAAAGGAATTCTTTTTAGGTTAGTTTTGAGTTTGGGCAGGGAGTCGAGATCCCTTTAGGGTCTTTTGGTAAGTCATTCCACATTTTGGGACATGAAGCTACGGCCAACACTTTTTGCTGCATTATGAGCTACAGAAGAACTTGCAGTGAAGCATCAATCAATCATCCGATTTTGTCTCTCCATTTTCACTCCCATTCTCTCTCCACACGAATCCCTGCTTGCAATGGGGAAAAATGAATTCTTGCCACCAGCCAGTTCTCTTTTAAACCCAAGCCTTTATATTTGTCTTGCTCGTCGCTCCCTCACACACAGATGCACACGTGACGGTGCCACGAGCTCGCTGAGCAACGCGTCGAATCTGGCGAATTTGCGACAGTTTAGCTGACCACACTTGCCAGTGTCAATGCAGCAAAACGCGGGCCATAAGCCTTTGCGCCTTTGCTTACCAGGGGAGTTGGAGCAACGCTTTTTGAGGTGTGTGTGTGTGGGGGGGGTTGTCACAAGAAGACAGGTGGCTGCTGGGAGTGTTTTCCCAAACCACCATTGTCTATTGTTTTTGTTTTTTGTTTCTCTCTAAGAGCCCAGTGTAATAGCAGCAGTAAAAAAAAAGAGCGATAATGGAGTAGTAGAGTGAAAAGAGAGGAGAGAAGAGAAAGAGGGGATGTAATTTTCAGGCATTTTAATGTCTACCATGGCATGCACACGTGCACACACACACACACACACACACACACACACGCGCGCGCGCGCAGTCTCTCGGGAATGCACTAAGTGCACTATTACATGCGATCGTTTATAGCGATCAGAGAGAATGACTTGGTTGTCGAGATATCACTGTTTGATGTATTTGTTTGAAATGATGAGGACGGAGTCTTAACACTATGCAACATTTGAGCGATTGCTCCACCGCCTCGGGCATCCACAACATTTCAGGAGTCAGCCGGAGAGGTGCCATTATCTCACCATGTCTAAACTCTAACTATAGCCACTCTGCTACGTACATCCACACGTTCACGGGTCTGTGCTCTTGGGAAGTACAACAGAGAGGTGTGGGAAGGAACCATCCATCCATCCATCTACCTGTGTATCTGTTCATCCGTTGCTATTTCTGTGCCTCGGATCCGGCTGTTAAACTCTTGGCGGCGGGCGTGTGACACAGTGGCACAGAAACGGTGTCCTAAATGTCAGCGGGGATATGAGTGACTGCTGAAAACTTTGAAGTTAACTGCTTCCCCAATGATACAGTGCGGTGTGAGGAGTGGTTGTGCCTTGAGCAGTAATTATCTCAGGTAATGAGATGGCTATCTCGTTATGACCCCCCTTCAATATGCAAATGCAACCAGGGGTGTCTGGCATTTTATGGCGCCTGGCATTATGTCATGGGGGGGGGCGCCTTTTTTTGTTTGTGCTCTTAGAGAGGCACTTCTTGACCGTTCCCGTTACCGCACGGCCAGACAATAACTTTGAGCAGCGGCTATTGTTTCCAGCAGATAATAGATTGCTTTTTATTGTCCGCTGTCTCCACATTCGTGTCTCCTATATAAGCCCGGCTCAATTAAATAGGCAGGTCATCACTATCAAACAGAACATTGCCTCCACGAAGAGTGCCTTAATGATGAAGGTGATGAAAGGAACTCGTAAATTAGGGGAGTTATGGGGCTTTTGAAGGTCCGTGGCGGGGCTGTTCCCTGCCTGGCCCGTATTAGCGCAGAATAAAGCAGCTTACATAATGCATTTCCCAAATGCGATTGCAAAGCATTCCCCTAATGCCTGACTTGGGGAGTTGTACGTTGGAATTAGCATTGCATAAAACATAGCCATGGGCAGTGTATTCTGGTGGGAGGGGTTTGTGTGCGTGTGCGTGTGTGTGTGCGTGCGCGCGTGTGTGTGTGTGTGTGTGTGTGTGTGTGTGTGTGTGTGTGTGTGTGTGTGTGTGTGTGTGTGTGTGTGTGTGTGTGTGTGTGTGTGTGTGTGTGTGTGTGTGTGTGTGTGTGTGTGCGTGCGTGCGTGCGTGCGTGCGTGCGTGCGTGCGTGTGGGTAAACAGGGTATTACTATACTTGTGAGAGCCAGATGTCCCTACAATGTAGAACGTGAGACATTGTCCTTGTGAGGACCATCTCTTGGTCCCAGACCAAGTTAAAGCCACAGTTACAGTTAGGAAAATATTCAGGTTGGGGCCAGTCAGGGTTAGGATTATTAGACATTTCGTTGTTAGGTTTTGGGGTTGGGGTCAAGGTTGCGGGTAAACCCCCAAGGTTTAGGTCATGTTTGGGGTTTAGTGTTGAGGATTCGGCAAAATGAATAGGAATAGGGAAAAATGACATTTAGAAACCAAAACAACCATTCAAAAAGGTTGGTGTCCTCAAGTAGAGTAATGCGTGCGTGCGTGCGTGGGTGCGTGTGTGCGTGTGTGGGCCCCACAAATGGAGCCAGAGCTCCGCGATTTCTGTTCCAAGTTCCAGACGTGTAGACGGACACCGAGCAGGCCGGGCATGGTGTGCAGCGAGCGGGTCAATTGCATTGTTGCATCAGCCCTGGACAGGCTTCTGCTGCCTCTCCAACCGGAGCGGGGTTGGCAGCAGAGAGAGAGAGAGAGAGAGAGAGAGAGAGAGAGACAGAGAGAGAGAGAGAGATAGAGAGAGAGAGGTGACTAATCACCTGAGCCAACAGATAAACAGCTTGAAACAGAGAGATTCCCACAGAAATATGCTTCATTCGATTTTCTTTTGGTTTGGGGCAAAATGCAATTCAGGCTAAAGGATAACAATCTCTCCTTGTAGCTGGCCTGCCTGTCTTCCTGTGTCTGTGTCTCGGGGACAGCGATTACCTCGCCCACTGCCTACCCTGCAGAGAAAACAGGGATTTGACTGCTTCACAAACAGCATGTGTATTAGCATCGGGCCGTGGGATATGATTTGATATCGATTGTCAACTCCTTTCATTGGGGCGGAGTTCAACCCGTGCGGTTGTTTTTTCTCGCATCAATCGCTTGGCGTCCTATGGAGCCATGTCCGGCTTTGGCTGCCGCTCTGATCAACACTGTTTCACCCCCAAAAGTAATATTGTGACTTATTGAACAAACGTTACAGTACAGATTTTTTTATGTGATTTATATATGTTTTGAAATAATAATCAAAATCTGCAAAGTAACTAGTAACTAAAGTTTTCAAATACATAGGTACGTAGTGGAGTAAAAGTACAATATTTAGATCTGAGATGTGGAGGAGTAGAAGTAAAAGTACTGAAAATTGCAAATAAAACTCCAGTAAAGTAAAAAAGAAATACCTCAAAATTGTACTTAAGTACCGTACTTGAGTACATGTACTTAGTTACTTTGCACCACTGCCGGACAGCAGGAAATATGAAGGGGGCGGCGCGTGTGATGTTCAGAGAGGCTATAGCTTGTGAAGATTAGCGGCGTCGGCTTTCATTAGCCTCAGTGTAATTGCGGTGATGGCTGTAAGCCCATCCGAAGCTCTCGTGCTCGCGAATCAAAGAGGGACGCGTCGAACCGGACCACCGGCACTCAGGTTTGATTTTCCAGGTTTCTCAGAAGATTTAATAGGCCTGTCTGTATCACAGCATGCACTGTCCTTTTCGTTCTATCCCCCTGTCACAATATACATAACCGTATTCACTATGGAGAGTATGCCGCTGTAGTTTAGTTTAGCCCATTAAGACCTGAAGCCGATTCTACAAATGTCTCCTAAATCCCAACCGTTTTCGGAAAAAATATTTGCACGGAGTGAGAAATGTGAAGAGCGATATATAAACGATATAGAAATATATTTCTATATCAGTGGTGCTCAATCTTTTTCCTGTCAAGGGCCCCCAAAATGATATGTATTTGGCCACCGACCCCCATCTCAAAATAATTTGTTCCAGGGACCCCCAGAAGCAAAGATTTGAGTTAAAAATGTTCGCTATCAAAATATATATATATTTAAAGATTTGCACGCATTTTCACGATTTTTCAAAAATAGCAGATCTACAAGTTCATAAGCGCAAGTTCGGTGCCGCGCTATGAACTTGTAGATCTGCTATTTTTGAATAGCCAAAGTGTAAAATAATGCTTTTTAGCTCAAATAAAAAAATGACAGAGATGCGTTCCCGGTCTTAATGGGTTAGTATAGAAATAACATACATTTCGCCTGAAATGCCCCAAATCCAGTTTTTGTACAGGGAGGGGTGTTGGTGAATTCAGTGACACAAAGTGCTCCTGTGAAGGAATGTGCTGGTACTTACACCTTCACTAGACTAGCGACATCGCACATTGGTAAGCCTGTGTCTCCAGAGAGAGTGGGAGATAGAGCATGACACGTGTGTGTGTGTGTGTGTGTGTGTGTGTGTGTGTGTGTGTGTGTGTGTGTGTGTGTGTGTGTGTGTGTGTGTGTGTGTGTGTGTGTGTGTGTGTGTGTGTGTGTGTGTGTGTGTGAGTGTGAGAGAGAGAGAGAGAGCACGGCAATAGTAGGGCGAGGAGTCACAAAAATAAGAACAGTGAGGGGATATGAAAGGTTCAAGGAGAACATTGTGAAGAATGTCAAAGAGGTGAACCCAACATCTCAGAGTGTTGTTTTGTTTGTCTGTGTGTATATGTCTGTGTCTGTGTGTGTCTTTGTCTGTCTGTGTGTGTGTGTGCATGTGTGTGTGCAAAAATGCATTATGTTTTCTGCAAACCCAAGTCTGATAGAAAGTCACAGAGAATTCGAAGGCACAACAGTGACTAAGACAGACAATGAAAACAAACAAGGAAATTTATTTTTTGTTTGTTTACTAGAATAACATTCCCTCCCCATATGCAGCACGCTCACCCTTCCGCTGTGGCAGTAACCTAACCTCACAGGCGAGCACCAGGTTCATTCAATTTTGCCTCCCACAGATCTCTCGTTTTCTCTTTTTGTTGCCTTCACGTGACATCCTCAAGAGTTAGCATGGCACCCCAGGCTGAGGTTCATTAGAACTCTCTGCAGGCTCATTGCTGCTCTATTAGACTGATTTGACTCCATGAAGCCGGGGTAGAGAGAAAGTGACACACAGAGAGAGACAGAGAGAGAGAGAGAGAGAGACGGTGTTAATTTGACGGAAATGGAAACGGAGTGAGAGAGATAAACTGCCACAGAGAGAATGAGTGTGAGTAGAAAAAAGGAGGGGAGAGAGACGGGGAGGAACATAAGGAGAGAAAAGGGAGAAGAGAGACAGTGTTAATTTGACAGAAGAGGATGTAGAGTGAGAGAGAGAGAGAGAGAGAGAGAGAGAGAGAGAGAGAGATAGAGAATGAGCAAGTGCGAGTGTAGAAAAAGCAAGGCTGAGAGAGAACGAGGCATGGCGGAACATGAGGAGAGAAAGAGGGAGAGTAGCCTAATGTGGTCTCATCATGGAGCAGTGGAGGTGTTAGCTATAGCCTGAGAGTTATGCTTAGTTGCGCACATGTGTCGCACGCGCACGCTGAACATAGCTGATCTACAAGCGAGCTGCGACCCGTTGTGAGCTTGTAGCTCGGCCATTTTCAGCAAATGCAACACCTGCACACGACTAAGTATAAATGGGGCATTACTGTAGCGCAGGGCCAGAGCATGGCTCTACGATGGCCCTGGTGTGCTGAAGCTCCGCACAGCTCAGAAAAAGGCCTTCATTAACGGCCCCAGCTTATTACCAACAGCTGGTGCAGGCCACTGCCCGAGGGCACTAAGTCTGGCACAGAGACCCAAACAACCCTCACGCGTTAATGTGCACACACGCGCTCACGCGCATATGGACATTATTATGCCCTCACAAACCAACCAATCCATGTGCGTGTGTAAATTTGCACATAATTTGTACTGTGCACACGTGCACTCATGTGTGTGTGCGCGCGGACACACACACACACACAAGTATGTGCCCACAAAATACAAGCGTGCACAAGTACACACACACACACACACACACACACACACACGTGTGTGTGTGTATGTGTGGCCGAAACATTCTCCCGTTGCCCGAGGGTCTGCATGAAAGACGAGCACAGTGCCACTCCTGCAGGTTGTAATAATGACCCCCACCTCAAACAGCATCACTATTTTGAAACGTGGGGGCGTGTGTCTCTGTTTTGGTGCAGCACACTGCAAAATCCTGGGCCTGGAATTAAACCCTGCTATGAAAAAAAAATGAAAAGACCCTTTTTCATGTCATTATGGGGAAAAATGATCGTGTTTTGATATTTTCAAGATTATAGGATTTACTGTTTTATGTGGCTGTAGCTGCACATGGGTGAACGCACAGTTGTTTCTTTTGTCCAATTGGCTTACTGTGTGTGTGTGTGTGTGTGTGTGTGTGTGTGTGTGTGTGTGTGTGTGCGTGTGCGTGTGTGTGCGTGTGTGCACACATAAAGACACACACGGGGATAGTCACCGCAGTGCACGCTGTGCCTGAGTGCAAAAGTCAGCGTTCAGATTCTTGACAGCAGTCACTCACTCCAAGTGATCCAATTAACACGCAGATTCTATTTTGCTTTTCCCACGCGTTAATACAGCCTCATTTACACCTGGTGCTAACGCGCTATACAGATCATTCGAGCACTATGCGAACACACCGATTGCATCTGCCGTTTAACCCATTAAAACCTGGAACTTTATTATTTTTAGATTTGAGCAAAAAAAAAGCATTATTTTACACTTTGGGCTATTCAAAAATAGCAGATATACAAGCTCATAGCGCGGCACCGAGTGCCGCGCTACGAGCTTGTATATCTGCTATTTTTGAAAATGTGTGCAAATCCTGAATATATATATTTTTAAAGCGAACATTTTTAACTCAAATCTTTGCTTCTGGGGGTTCCTGGAACAACATATTTTGATGGGGGTCCGCGTTCAAATACATATAATTCTGGGGGTCCTTGACATGAAAAAGATTGAGCACCACTGATATAGAAACAAACATTTTTCAGAAAACTGTTGAGATTTAGGAGACATGAATCGGCTTCAGGTCTCAATGGGTTAAAAGCGCTCTCGTTATCGGCACTCGTTCTTCCCATTTCTCAAGTCTGTGCAAAAGCGGCCCGCTAATGGGGAGGTGGCAAGTCTGTCTATATACAGTGTTGCGAGTCTCTCGAGACAGATTGTTGGCTCTCACCGTTTCCAAATGCTTCCGCCAAACTTCCGTTTGCGCCTTTGCAATCAAATTAGTCACAGCCTATCTAGCTCGCTGCTTAATAGCAGAAATGGAAATTCATGAATTTGTATTTAAAGATATTGTAAAATATACTCCTGTGAATGGAGATGGCGGGGGGGTGGCGCTTGAGATATTAAAGTACAGGTTGCATGTCAAAAAAATTTGACGTTCAATTTCTATAATTGATTATGGCATATACTGCTCATGGAAATCCAAAATCCAGTATCTCAGAATTTTTGAATATTAAATAAGACAAATGAAGAAAAAAAATATGTATAATACAGAAATGTTGACTTTCTTAACCCATTAAGACCTGGAACTGTGTCATTTTTAGATTTGAGCCAAAAAGCATTATTTTACACTTTGGGCTATTCAAAAATAGCAGATATACAAGCTCGTAGCGCGGCACCGAGTGCCGCGCTACGAGCTTATAGATCTGCTATTTTTGAAAAATCGTGAAAATGTGTGCAAATCTTTGAATATATATATATTTTTAAAGCAAACATTTTGAACTCAAATCTTTGCTTCTGTGGGTCCCTGGAACAAAATATTTTGATGGGGGTCCCCGGCCAAATACATATAATTTTGGGGGTCCTTGACATGAAAAAGATTGAGAACCACTGATATAGAAACATACCTTTTTCAGAAAACTGTTGGGATTTAGGAGACATGTAGAATCGGCTTCAGGTCTCAATGGGTTAATTAATTTATGCACTCAATAATTGGTTCGGGCGGGGCTCCTTTTACACAAACTACCGCATCAACACTATGTGTCATGGAATTGATCAGCCTATATAGCATTATGGGGGCCCATTTTGCTTTGACATACTGTATACGTATTGTTCTGTATTGTTGGGTCTGGTGTCTCTCATCTTCCTCTTGACAATAGCCCGTGTAGAGATTCTCTACGGGGTTCATGTTAGGTGAGTTGGCTGCTCAGTCTAGCACAGTTAATACCACGGTCAGCAAACCAGCAGCTACCATAGTAGCTTTGGCACTGCTAGGTGTGGAGTCCTGTTGGAAAAGGGAATCAGCATCTCTATGAAGCTTGTTGGCAGACAGAAGGCATGAAGTGCCATGGCATTACTGTGCTTGATTAGCCTGCCAGCTCACCTGGCCTGACCCCCCATAGAGAATCCTTAACAAAATGTGTTAATACAGCATCACACATTTCAACCACTTTATCCATATTTTATACGTTGCTTTTCCACGATATTCAAATGTTTTGACATGCACCTGTATTGTTAACACATTGAGTGCCATAACCGTAGATCTACGGGAGGAGAATTATTATTATTATTTTTTTTTTTTCCACATGGGGCGCTCTAACGCAATTTGGAATGATCCGCGGAAAATGGAATGGACTTATGTGAATCCTGTCCAAAAAAAACTACCTCCCGTCCACTCCCATTATAGGATCTTGAGAAAAAGCTCCGTATCTCCATATCTTTTTACCATGGTGAAAACGAGCCATTTTCAACGGGCGATCACTCAAAGGCGGATCGAGTTAGAAATGTTATTGTTCCAGTACTTAGATTGGGACCCACGACCATCGCGCACGCCTTTGTTTACATCCGGGTCCTCGCGGAGCCGTCTACAGCTCGAAACACATCAGCGAAAACGTTAAGAACGCTGGCATTAGATGTACCCCGTTTTAAAAAACCTCTGCCACTAAATGTGTGAAATAGAATAAGAATAGAATTATTGTAGTCGCAGGTTTTTGTGAAAATAGTTGATCGGCAAGCTCACACACACGCGTTGTGAGCTTTGTCGATCTGCTATTTTCTGGGAAGGCTTTCCCCATAATACGGATGATGGGGTTTAATTGGTTAATATGTGCTTAATACAGTATGTGTCTATGGCAGTGGTTGTCAACCAGTGGTCTGGGGACCACAAGTGGTCCTTGAGGGGGTGCCAGGGGGTCCCCAGCAAAATGTGTTAACATAACGTCACAATGATTTTAACCACTTAGCTTTGGCTATTTAGCTGATCTACAAGCTCATAGTGCGGCACAGAGTGCCGCGCTATGAGCTTGTAGATCTGCTATTTTTGAAAAATCTTGAAAATGTGTGCATATCTTTGAACATATTTATATTTTTAAAGCGAACATTTTTAACTCAAATCTTTGCTTCTGGGGGTCCCTGGCACAACATTTTCCGATGGGGGTCCGTGGCAAAATGTATATCAATTTAGGGGTCCTTGGTATGAAAAAGGTTGAAAACTGGTCTATGTGATGCTTCAGTGTTGAGCATAGAGCAGTGAGCGGCTCTCCCCGGGCACAAGGCCCCGCCCCTGGATCTCTGTGGCCCCTGGTAGCCACCATGTAGCAGTTAGAGTGTTGATGGCCCTGTGGTTCCTGCACCATGGTCATCAGCAGCCCACAGCCTGCCTGATCAATACACAACCCAATAGGGTGGTGAGAGCCATGAATCATACTGTCCAAGCCTACAGAGAGGGTGTGTGTGTGTGTGTGTGTGTGTGTGTGTGTGTGTGTGTGTGTGTGTGTGTGTGTGTGTGTGTGTGTGTGTGTGTGTGTGTGTGTGTGTGTGTGTGTGTGTGTGTGTGTGTGTGTGTGTGTGTGTGTGTGCGCGCGGACCTGCACAAACACTCGAGGAGATAAAACAGATAAAACTCTCTCTTTCTCTCTCTCTCTCACACACACACACACTCCTACAGTATATAAACCCATTGAACTTTAAACTCCATTTTAACCATGTTAGACTCACTGAAAACACCCGTTCCTGCTTCTGCATGGTGACAGATATTTTCCTTCTAATGCATGAGGGAGCCCTGTTTTTCAATTACTCTTTTTGTCTCCGCCAGGCCGAAGGCATGGCGAGAGAGTATGTTTTACCCCCCGTCCGTCCGTCCGTGTGTGTGTGTGTGTGTGTGTGTGTGTGTGTGTGTGTGTGTGTGTGTGTGTGTGTGTGTGTGTGTCTGTGTCTGTGTCTGTGTGTGTGTGTGTGTGTGTGTGTGTGTGTGTGTGTCCGTCCGTCCGTGTGTCCGTCTGTGAACAGCTAATCTCCGACACCGTTGGCCCGCTCGCTCCAAAACTGCGTCCCTGGATGCCAATTCAGAACCTCTGCCCCAATTTTTTCCCATAGCCCTGTTATAGCGCCACCAGGAGGCCGATTTGTGCAAAACCCATTTACTCCAACAGATTTTATCCAAACGTCATGCAAATCGGTACACATTATCTCTATAGTCATGTGATCAACACGGATCTGTCCGATTTTCCATATTCCATCCTCATTGGCTAAGGTTGGCTTCCAAAGTTTGCAGGATTGGTCCGTTTTGAACAAAATGCCTCAAATCATGAACGCAGCTTGCGATTTCCGTGAAATTTCACACGCACATTCCCACTAGGCCGAGGAAGAAATGGCACCCTTTTCACATTGGCTTGTTATAGCGCCACCAGCAGGTCTAATCTTAGCAAAACACATTTTTGGAACAAAAGCCTCAAATCATGAATGCAGTGTCTGATTGCCATGAAAAGCCTAAGAAGAAATGACACCCCTTTCACATTGGCCTATAGCGCCACCAGGAGGCCAGAATAACGTACCTGACCTGGCGGAGACCTGTGCTGCGAGGAGCACTTTTTCTAGTTTTATTTATTTTTCCAAAAAGAAAAATAATTGAAGAAAAAAATATATATATATTGATAAACCACAGCCCCCTCACACATTAGAAGGACAATATGAGTTGCCCCCCCCCCCCCCCCCCCCCACCCCCCTCTGAGATTAAAAGACAATCAGATACAGTTGTAGTTCTGACCATAAACGATGCCGGCTGCGAACTGGCAGCGTTACACCAATGGCTGAGAAGCTTTGGAGCTTGGTAGCATAATATGCAAATCTCAGTTCCTGCAGTATAGGGTCTTTTGCTCTTTTCATTAGTACAGCAGGAAGCTCTGTAATCAACTACTCCATTATTAGATTTAGAGCGCTAGCTGCTCTCATCTATATGCTTACAGTCTGTTCATTTTAATATCGCACCGTGCCAGCTGTACTATAATCACACATGCTATTTAATAGCACAGAGCTATATATGTTCCCTAATGCGACTCAAACAAAGCGTCTAATCCTTTCGGGGATGACTTGTGGCTTTCCTGCTTGTAATTGCATTATGTGCATCACGTCAATTTATATTTACTTTCAGTGACACTTCATCATATCACTTAGGATTGGATTCATTATGTTTGTCGCTCCGCGGCTGTGAGGTGAATGGATGCGACGTTTGTTCAGTTCTATGTTGGGATTACTATTAATATGTTTGAACTTGTTCTCTCAGTTGAAATGTTCGGTTTGAGTGCAACGGCGTGTAATGCCTAGAGAGTGACTGCGTGTTGTTCGTACAGTTTTCTCAAGTCAGATGAATCATCCAATTTTCACATGGTAGAACAGCTGCGTCTAGATATAAATGGTAGCGTCTAAGCATATCGGTGGCAATGTGACAACGTACTTGATGAACTGGGACTGGGTCGTGACTTCAATGTTTGCAGTTCATTTCTTATACTCATATACTGTAGTCATAGAACCACTATATTTGTTGTTGTCGCCTTGTTCATGTTGGCAAAAAATGCATAATAAAATGAAATAAAATAGATTAATTGGAACCATTTTAAGGAACAAAACTGAACATGGTGAAAATGAATGTTGTTAATTAAGGTTTGTTTGAAGTCACACTATTGTTCTGGAATACTTTTTTTCTTGCTGGCAGCAATAACAACTCTTTCTCTGTCACACAACATAACAAGGCAGTGTTTTTATTTTTTTGTCAGCATAATAAACCGCTGTATTCCACCCGGTCAGCAGCTGTGTTTCTATCTCACCCCCCTATCGTAAAACGGAACAATAGCTGCCTCCGGCACAAGGGTCGGGAGGCTAGTTGGTAGCTATAGTTTGTGGACATGCTAGCGCTTCATAGCACCTTTGCTTCCCAGCTATTAGCGCTCTCACGGAGGGTGTGAATGCGGGCAGTGTTGCCATATCTGCTTATTATAAGCCACTTTGGGCTTTTTTTTCTGACAAGTTTCTTGTAAATATTGATAGTTGCGGGTTGCGGCTTTTTGGGCATGTTTCTAAAGTCTCGTTACTTATTTGGACTTGCTTCCATTTTCTTTTTAAAATGATAAACGGTATTTAAACCAATGGTCAAATAGCCTATTTTCAGATCATGGATCCCCAAATTAATATGTATTTGTCCCTTAACCCCCATCTGAAAATGGTTTGTGCCATGGAGCCCCGTACCAGATTTGTGTTGTTAGAATGTTTAAAAAATATTCCAAATATTCCACTTATTTTTTTAAATAGCATGATCTACAAGCTCACAACGCATTGTATCGCGATGCGTTGTGAGCTTGTAGATCTGCTATTTTCAAATAGCCGATGTATACAGTATATAATAGGTTGCTCATGGGGCCTATAAAAGTTGCTTATTTTTGGGCTTGTTTTCCTAGACCTGGTTGCTTGTGTCTCTCACACAATCCGTCAACGCTGTTGGTGGGGGGCTGTCTAATGATCTCACATGGTGAGACCAACTCAATTTTAGGGTGACCAACCCTAAAATTAAAATATTATACATTTTTCTTTTAGTACACCTTGACGCAAAAATACACACAAAATCAGGATTGACCAGTTCAATGAACTGCTGCACACCTAATTGCTACATCTCTATCTCGTCATACACCAAACGCTCTTGGATTTTATTGCTTGCTGAGATCCTGCTTGTATGTGATTCAACAACATAATGTGAGTGTTCGTTCGGAATATGATGGTCGGATCACTCTTAATGAGGAACAGCAGGATGGAGACATAATTATTATTTTCTTAACCCATTCAAACCGGTAGAGCATCTGTGTCATTTTAGATTTCTTTGGCTATTCAAAAATAGGAGATCTACAAGCTCATAGTGCGTGACTTCGTAGATCTGCTATTTTTTCAAAAAACGTTAAAATGTGTGCAAATCTTTGAATATGTATTTTTAAAGCAAACATTTTTAACCCAGATCTTTGCTTCTGGGGGTCCCTGGAACAAAATATTTTCAGATGATGGTCGGCGGCCAAATGCATATAGTTTTGGGGGTCCTTGACATACATTTTTTTTAGAATCGAGTACTCAGGTCTTAATGGGTTAATAAACTCCACACTTCATCAGCTTCACAACAACAACACATGCTAACTCACATGTGGCTGAACTAACCACTCAGACAGACAGACAGACTGAAGAAAACCACAGAGGTAGATTCAGAAGATTATTATACAACTATTTTAAAGACGCTGTTATAAATATTTAAAACTTGTAAATATGTTGAGAGAGGACATGCAGGTGGCTGGAATGACCGAGGAAAGACGCAGAGAAAACAGATGGAAGCTGATGATCCGCTGTGGCGACTCCGATGGGAATTAGCCAAAAGAAGAAGAAGAAATAAATTACAAAACTAGACAAGGCTGGTTAAGCTGGACCGTAATATATGCCAGTGGGGATATGCGCGGGGATGTGAATTTTGGTTAATGTGCACAGCAGTGTGTACCATAAGCAGTGGTGGAAAAAGTACTCAAATTTTGTACTTAAGTAAAAGTATCAATACTGCAAAGTAAAAATACTCTGTTACAAGTAAAAGTCAGAAATGCTAAACTTACTTAGGTAAAAGTGCAAAAGTATTGGTATCAAAAGTAAAATTACTCATTATGCAGAATGTCCCATTTTCCAGCAAATGTATTAAATGTATAAAAATCTTTTGAAAATAGCAGATCTACAAGCTCACAATGCGACACTTTGTGAGCTTGTAGATCTGCTATTTTCAATTAGCCGAAAGGTATATAGGGCTGAAGTGGGTAATGTATGTTTTGTAGCTAATAATAATCAAAATGAAATTATTGTCATTATGAATGAAAATTGCAAATACTCAAGTACAAATATCTCAAAATTGTACTTAAGTACAGTACTTGAGTAAATGTACTTAGTTACTTTCCACCACTGGTTCTCCACTTCATTTACAAGAATGTATGGTGGCTCATGCAGGGCTATAGAGATTTATCAGCCTGTGTAGGGGGGATGTGAACAGCTGTGTGGAGGACTGAGTTGAACTCTCTGGGGAGGTAGAAATGTCTAACTTTGATGGTCACAACACAGTGAAAACACAGACATCCGTGGCCCACCGTAACGCTAAAATTAACCATAAAGCACGCTCCCTCTCCCTCTCAACTTATCAGAGTGACGGCACTGTGTCGGCCGTGCTGGGCGCCAGCCACGTCTCGGTGAATGGCAGAGCGCAGCAGTGGCGAATGTCCCGGTGGTGTTTAATCCGTGCGCACAGCTCATCTAGCTTATTTTCCAACTGAACATTTGCTATAGCACAATTGCCAGACAGAGTGGGTTTGTTGTTTTTTTTCGGTCTGGCTCTGCAGAGCCCCGGCGCGCTTCCGTCTCTTTGTTGTCCGATGAGCAAGTAAACAAATAAGGGCCAATGGGAGTAGCTACGTCGTCTGCAGTGTCAAAAGTCGGCTTGAAGTCTGAACAGGCTGACGATCGGTGGTGGAAAAAGTTCTCAAATGTTTTACTTCAGTAAAAGTATCAATACTGCAATGTAGAAGTTCTCTGTTACAAGTAAAAGTCCAGAATTAAAAGTTGACGAGAGTTAAAGTACAAAAGTATCAAAATGTACTTAAAGTACCAAAAGTAAAAGTACTAAGATGTTTGAACATAGGAGCATGTAGATCTGCTATTTTCAAATAGCCTAGGTTTAAAATAGGGCTAAAGTGGTTCATGTTTTATAATGTGGTTAATGTTTTATTATATCTGCAAAGTAACTAGTAACTAAAGTTTTCAAATAATTGTAGCGGAGTAAAAGTACAATATTTGCCTCTGAGGTGTAGTGGAGTAGAAGTAAAACTAAAAGTATAGACAATTGGAAATAGTTACTACTTTACACCACTGCTGACGACGATATCTGCAAGTTTTCGATCATACTGAATAGCACAGAATGTGTAAAATGAAATGAAATGCTGACTTTTACGCAAAGCATTAATATGGGAGGGGGGGACCTCTGTTAATCCTGCCGGGATTTGAGCTTCCCCCAGCTGATGGTTGCTCAGATGGTCACGATGAGTGCTCAGGTGGGAGCTATTAGGGGTTAAGTGTTTGGCCAGAGACACACGTATGTAGACATCTCACTAAGCTATGGCCGCCCCAATAATATAATATATGAGCATTAAAGACTTAACGAGAGCATTGATGCGAGAGCATTAAAATGAGAGCATTAAGTTGCTACAAGAACATTAAGATGAGAGCATTAATAGTCGTTTGGCGTTCCTAATTTTGAAACATGTTTTTGTGAAAACGAATATTCTGAAGTAAAGAAAAACCAATGAATGTCCAAAGCAAAAAGCAAAAATGACATTCTAGCCAGCTCTAGTAGGGAACAGATAACTCAATCTCTTGCATGCATGCATTCAGCAATGCGAGTCAGTCAGAGTCTGATTGACTCGCATTGCTGAATCATGCATGTGTCTGCCTGACTGTCAGACACATGCATGATTCAACAATAGACACATGCATGATTCAGCAATGGGAATTCAGTCACAACAGCCAGTCAGTCAGTAAGCGACATGGACTCATAATGGCAGGTCCCTGGCAATAACTGTTTAAACACTTTCGAAACATTTTCGAACATATTTCTTTGTAAAATTAACTAAATAAACACAGATAAAAGGTCTAGGATGTATTGTAATATCATTTAGGTTATTTTTGAGTGTGCCAGCCACTCCTATATCTGACTTTGTCCGTGTGTCCGTCCGTATGTATGTATGTCCAATAAACAAACATGATGACAACATCAATACGGGGCTCATCAAAGGCACCACTCTCTTCACACAGCACAGGGTGTGATTTTTCATACATATGTACTCAAAACGACACATTTGCTATTAGCTCTTCTTATTCATAGAAATATTGCTTTTAATATGATATTTATCTTTTAAGGTCAAACAGAGTCAGGATGCAGGTGGTGTGCATGGAGGTTCACTGGAGAGGCTCTGCTACAGTAAATGGAACAGAGCCTTAATAAGAAGTAGAGTAGACGACAATTATGCCAATATGGCTGCCGTGAAAAAGGTCTATTCAGCCCCGTAAAATCTGAGAACCGGTTGATTATAGACAGAGTTGAATTTTAGCCAAGCAGCTCGCTAGGCTTTGAATAACATGTTGAGTATGAGTTATTTACGCGACAGCAGATGAAACGGAAGTTGGGGAATGACCGGATGTCCCACCTCATTTTACTACTCATTTTTACAACCCATTAAAACGGGGAAAGCATCTGTGCCATTTTAGATTTTAGCGTTGGCTATTCAGAAATAGCAGATTTACAAGCTCACAGCGCGTCACTTTTGCTGCAAGCTTGTACATCTGCTATTTTTAAGTCTTGAAAGCGTGAATATTTTTTTACACAAATCTTCTCTTCTGGGGGTCCCTGGCTCAAAACATTTTCAGATGGGGGGTCTGCGGTCCAAATACCTATCATTATGGGGGTCCTCGGCATGAAAAAGTTTGATAACTACTGATTTAGAAGGCATTTGTAGAATCGGCCTCAGGTCTTAATGGGTTAAGACCTTCAGCGTTACAGACGAGAAGACGTAGGCATTTGAAAGATTTCTGTATACCACATATTACAAGCAGCATTTAAGAGACTGGTAGTAAAATACTGATTAGTAACTATTCATTCATTCAATCTCCTTTTTCTTCTCCATTTTCTTGCCAGGATGGATTATAAATCAAATGCATAAATTGTAGGTGAGCTGCAATTTGTGAACTTCATTACAAAAGAGGAGAATAAAAAGGGTACCAAAAAAAAAGTGGTATATTGTTCAATGAAGGTATCAGTCTCCTTTACACACCAAATGCCGAGCACATTATGGTTGGTGCTGGGTGATTCATTGTAATCTGGCAATTTGTGATTATGTATGCACGATGTGGTCTGTGTGAATCTCATGGAAAAGTGGAGATATTTTACTAAATACACAGGTTTTAGCGAGAGCCTTCCTAAAGGGATTTGATACTATATGACAAGAGCTGACCCCCAGTTGCAGCGATGAATCATTGGGTGAGCACACATGGAGTGCTACAAATGAGAATACCATGGAGATTAATCTGTCCATGACATTGCATTGAGTGGTGCTATAGCTGTGTATGGAATATGCAGCTAAAATATATAGCTATAGCTATATATTTAAAAAAATATGTATGAAATATCAGCCATTCTAGGGCTATTTAGACCTGTAATTGTATGCCAGTTTCTACTTTTGTGCCCCTTAACCACTGCATTCCATTCTATATACACATGTTTAATAGGCCCACGGATACCAATTTTATCCAATCAGCAAAGAGAACTCATAGAGGATACAGAATAAAGAAGTGAATTTGGAAGTGATGAAACGAACAGAAATGAGCAGACAGAATTGAAATTGGAATAATAATCCAATAAATGGATTCTCTCAACTGATTTGATGAAATTTGTGATCCACCAGACCATTTATCTTCTGTTTATTAAAGAGCTGGAGAGACAGGGAGACCCCTGTTACTGAACAATCACTACTAGAAAATACTATCAACCTTTGATTAGTGACATATGATTATCCCAATCCCATCATCCGGAGGAAACGCTGTGAATGGCTAGCTGGTTGTCAAATCTAGGGTCCACTGTTCCAGATTTTATTTGATTTTACTGGCGAATTTGGATGTCGCTGTGCTCACTTACGCTATGTGCTGTCTTCATCCTCCTGTCACAATGACGAAGGCTGGATAGCCGAAACTTTGTTCATTTGACATCTAAGAAATTATAAAAAAGTGAACTCTGAGTGCGACCCATTACTTACTTATATAAATGTTGTTGATCTAAGACAGTGGTGGGCAACTTTGATAATGGCCCACTATATTTCCACACTCACTCCAGAGGGCCACATCGCATATACTATCGGGCCATTCTATGTCACACAAAAGTACTGTAGCAAAAATAGCAGATCTACAAGCTCAAAACGCATTTTGAGCTTGTAGATCTGCTGTTTTTGCTACTTTTGAATTGGAATCGTGTTTCCTTTTTTTTTGCTGTTTTTTTTGTAATTGGAATCCTGAAAAGTTACACTTTTATTTCATTTCAAATGCATTTAGTTACGCTTATGTTAACTTTATGAACTTAAATACAAATACATTGGACACTGGACAAAAAAAGATAATTTTGCGGGCCGCATTAAGTGACGGTGGGGGCCGCCAGTTGCCCATGTATGATCTAAGGATATCGTACCAGAGGAGTCAGAGCATGTGCATGGTAACAAAATTTTTATGTACTGTTGCATGTCATTACAAACTACATCTCCTCGGCGCATCCTCGGACGTGCCGTAGTATAATAACCACACGCCGTTCGGTGATACAATTAAGGGAAGAGTCCAGAAGTAAAGTTAGCTGGAGGGGAGCTTTAACCACTTAAGCCCTATATTATACTTAAATTTGCTCTTTTTTTTATAATTGCCAAAAATGCTACCCTATAATGACATTCCCCAGATAGGGACGGCAGCTTGATAGTGGCTAAGTTGACGTGAAAGTGTAAAACTTCAATAAAGTTGGCAGATGGAATTGGCGCCGCACAGGCTTTGGCCTTTAGTTAACGCTGACTCTATTCAAATAACGGTTGTGGAAGAAAAAAAGGCGGGGGAGGTATTGACGTGTCCAAGCTTTCCCTGCCAGCCCCCGAGCCGCTGTTACAGCGCGCTGCTATAGCGTCCAGTCGGCTCGAGCGACGCGGGTGATAAATGAGAGCCCGCAGACCCCGATGTTGTTATCAGCAACACTGAGGGGGCCGCAAACTAGTACAACATAGCTGTGCCGTGGGGTAGGACACCACTAAGGTGACCAGGCTACGGTTGATATATCGGCGCGCCGTGACAATATACGATTCATGGCACGAGAGGGCCCCGGCGGCCCACCGCAGGGGCAGCGGGGCCAATAGCCGTCAATGATTGAGAGAGGGAATAGGTAGAGAAAGGGTGGTGGGGGCTGTTTGGTGTGTGTGTGTGTGTGTGTGTGTGTGTGTGTGTGTGTGTGTGTGTGTGTGTGTGTGTGTGTGTGTGTGTGTGTGTGTGTGTGTGTGTGTGTGTGTGTGTGTGTGTGTGTGTGTGTGTGTGTTTGCGAGACAAGCATGCAATTTGATATGAATCACTCAAACTACTTTTTGTGTATTTCAATGGTGGTTCTCTGAGGTAAAGTGCATTCCGCTGATGGTGGAGGTTTACAATAATTGCTGTGTGTGTGTGTGTGTGTGTGTGTGTGTGTGTGTGTGTGTGTGTGTGTGTGTGTGTGTGTGTGTGTGTGTGTGTGTGTGTGTGTGTGTGTGTGTGTGTGTGTGCGTGTGCGTGCGCTCGTGTTTGTTTGCGTGTGCGATTTATAGGTATGCTTGTTAAAAAAGGCGTGCGGCTGTGAAACGACCAACCAATTAAATCCAATCTGTTCCAGGGGACAGATGACATCATAAAAGCATGTCATCCTGCCAGCGTCCCACACACACACACACACACACACACACACACACACACACACACACACACACACACACACAAGTTATAGCTCAGAGTATATAGCACTCGAAAATATATGTGGTTGGACAATAACACATATAATTATTTACCGCCCTTCTCTCTTTCTATATTCTCCTTCTCAAATCTTTCTCCTTCTCCCTCCCGCTGTCATCTCCTGTCTTGTCTCATCCCTCCCCCTAGCTGTGTGAGTATGAGTGTGTGTGTTCGCTCACATGTCTAGTGTAGCTTGTCGGTCTTACCCAGCGCACGCCACTCCCACGGGAAAACGTCTTGTGGCGCTGACAAACAAAAGCGGCAACGCTGCTGATCCGTTGGCCGACGTCAAGTGTTTCGCCAAGCGTTCCAAAGTGGCTCTGCTGCAAACAAACTTTTTCCAGAAATATATAATAATTTTAACGTAACACAAGTGTCATGGTTTACCCTGCCTTGCATTAGGCCTACCCCCCAGTGGTGTGTTCTACCGTGTTACGCTATATACGTAGTATACCGTCCCAGTAAATGTGAACACACACGCGTGCCGTATGTGTGGGGGGGGGGGGGATAATTATGCATACCCTCCTAAAAAACCTAGAACACACCACTGTTACCTTTTGTTCTAATGGCAGTTGCTGTCTTTCTCTCAGATGTACAATTTACTCATTTAGCAGATGTTCCAGTGCGACTTACAGTACAAAGTACACAAACCCTATAGTCAACAAGCCATCAACAGAGTAAATTGTCAAGTAAATAGGGTGCAAAGAAAAACAATTAAACGCAGCATCCTTCTAAACATGCCACCTAAATTACATATTTAGCACGTATGAAGCAGTACGTCTACCTAAAAAACATTTGAATTAAATAACGTAATTGTGCCTTGACTCTATTTCTCGTTTCAGGTGAGAACTGTATGCACAGCAAAATCTTGAGTGTTAATTGACTTACGCTGAACATATTTCTGAGTTAAATTAACACCTGTATATACTGTGTTGCTGAATAGTTGGAGAAGCCAGTTAAATGACTATGGGGCACTGGTTTGAATCCAACGACCAGCCAGGAGTATACGCTGGACGACTTGCTCGTGTGCAAGGCACTTCACTCCAAACTGCTCCAGCGTTAGGATCGATTGATTGATTGATTGATTGATTGATTGAATACTTTATTAGTCAGAAATGTAGACAGCACAGTCAGACATTAAGGATATCACAAAAAAAGGGGGGGACTTGTTTCCATTGTGGTCCTATGTATTGAATTCATCATAAGCATAAAAAATAGCACAATAATAATACATGTCATCAACAAATACAAAACACTATGTACAAAGGAGAAAAGGGAAAAATGTCGGCAGTGAATCACACATCCTTGTGGTCTCCTGGTAGATGATTTTTCAGGCCATGTTTTTGAACGAAACCAGTGATTCACATCTTTTAATGGATGGTGTCAGGGCATTCCTCCACATCTTATTGGCAGAGTAGTAGAATTCTCTCGTGTTTGTTCTATATTTGAGTAGGATGCCTTACGTTTGGTTGGGCAGGTGGTGTGCATGTGTGTGACTCAGTGATATGGACGAGGATGAAATGCTCCCACTCTGCTGCATGTCTTCCCTCCGTGGGGAATTTTAGTTTCCACAAATCTAGGCCACGCATATGTTTGTAGTACTGTAGATTACTGCCAACGCGCACTGCTAGCTGCAAAAACAGTGTCTGCTTGTGTTAGCTTGAAGCATGTTCTTACTTACACTCACAGCCATGAAGGTAAACAAATACACAAACGTCATTATGCAGAGTGAATGTTTACTGTATAACAGACCTGACTTTATGATCTTGGGTAATTTAAATGCACTGACTGCAGTGCACCTCATTTAAATTAAATGTGTGGTGAATATAGACACTTTATTCCATTTACCAGCAATGTAAAAGTAGGATGTTTGGCCGCAGATGCCACTAAATGTTATTTAGATGTTAGCATGTTGTTTGTACAATCTGCTAGGTTTTATGTTGGCACCACCATTGCAATCAACCCAACAGTGATTCCTATTATATACTCACACAGTGCCAAAAATAGCCGATCTACAAGCTCATAACGCATCACATTGCGACGTGATGTGAGCTTGTAGATCGTCTGTTATTGACACAGGACGCTGTTGTGCGACTAAGCCATATATTAAGCCATGTGTGAGTACTCAGGAGCGGCACGAATAAAATATATGAATTTGTGTCGCGATTATTTCACATCAAAAGTTTATTTTGGTGATGCATCCATTCATACAGGTTTATGATTTTATTCACGTTGAAAAAATGATTGCGTCGATTCATCTTGTTATAATCACGCTCAGTGTGCATGTACTCATAACACAAACAGCAGTTTGAGGTAATGCGAATTAATCACACATACCTTAAGCACCTAAACACCAGTATCCGTATTGTGGGAGCTGCGGCGTGCTGCGAGCTTGTCGATCTGCTATTTTCTGTGAAAGCTTTAACAGAAAATAACAGAAAATACACTAGTATAGAGCCCTGAGGGACTCCGATCAACCACAAGGAGTTTAAGTGGATAAGTTCTCCTTTATTCTCCTCATTTTATCCCCGAGTGTCCTTACATGAACTCCTCCACCTGTAACATAGAGATAATGAGTAATTGCTGGCCGGTGAAAATAAGTTGTATTAACATTCTGCATTTTGCTGTGTGTCGTGCAAATGTATGTCTTAAACTTGTGGATTATTTTCATTGTATTTTTTTTTTTTTTTTTTTTTTTTTTAAGTCAGGCCTTGAGTCTTGACCCGCTGTGCGTGGTACTCATAAAAAGTAGACTTTCCTCTCCGCTTTTTGGAAAAAGGACTTTTTTTAAAATACTTTTTTTCAGGCAGGATTTGTTTTGTCCCTCTGGATATGGACTTATAAAAAGCCCAAAGGCTTTTGACCCTTTGTCCCTGTCCATGAATGAATCGTTCGTATCTCTGAAGTCAGATTTTTTCCCCTGTTTGTAGTTGTGTGTGCGACCGTGCGTTTGTGTGCCTGTGTGTGTGCGCGCGCGCGCGCGTGTGTGTGTGTGTGTGTGTGTGTGTGTGTGTGTGTGTGTGTGTGTGTGTGTGTGTGTGTGTGTGTGTGTGTGTGTGTGTGTGTGTGTGTGTCCATGTCTTCGCCCGCGCCCTGTGCGCGTCTGTGTGTGCATTTGAGTATGTTTCTATCTCTGCGTATGCATCTGCCTTATAAATTGCTGTGTGTGTGTGTGTGTGTGTGTGTGTGTGTGTGTGTGTGTGTGTGTCTGTGTGTGTGTGTGTGCGCGCGCCCACAGCAGTAGGAGGGTGTGGGCAGGGTGCGAGTGAAGGAGAATATTCAATACCCAATCTTCTGCATCTTTGTGTGGCTTAAACTTATTCCATATTTCATCGATCGAGCAGAGGAGGTGCCAGTTAATCAGGCAAAACCGGGCGAAGTTACTGCTAAGATTTGCAGTTTAAGTTTTGACCCGGCAACCTTGTGACGCACCTATCAACGGATTACTTTTAGACAGGCCACAGTTTAAGCCTGATTGATGCTTGTTGTATACTGGAGCTCATTTGTACTTGAGCTTGTAGAGCCGCTATTTTCAGTACGCAACAATGCCGCAAAACCAAAAGACATTAGTGAGCTGTGAATCTGTGAATGGCTTAGCAGTCACACGTTGTGGTGCATCACGTGGCTGGACACAGGTCTTTTTAGAAGCACACGCCACACACTTCAGTGGCAGTTGCTTGAAACACCTCTGCCCGTCATGGACACGCACGCACATACACACACAGAACTAATAATGTATATAATTGGTGGAAACCTCATGTTACTTTTCAGATTCAAAAGTAGCAGATTTCGAGCTTGTAGATCTGCTCCTTTATTTCTTTTATTTAGAGAAGCCAATTATTTTTGAATCCCCTTTTTCTCCCCAATTTAGAGTCGTTATGCCAATTAATTGGCATTATCACCCTCCCCGCCCACATAGACACCCGACAATGCCGGATGCACCACGGTGGATTCGAACCCACAACCTCCCTGGTGGTGGGCATGCAGGGACTTTACCACTGCGCCACCCGAGCGCAGATCTACTGCTTCTGCTGCTTTTGTGTGATGCTGTTGTGTGGTCAAGTAGGGTATTCATTTACGAAAAAAAAAACTGTTTAGTGGCTGTCTATAAGAGGGACATGAAGTCTGTGATCCATGAATCAGATCCCATCTCGCTTTACTCTCAGTGCGGCACAGGACAGAGGAGATGGTAATTACAATAGCAAGTGCAGATACCAGCTCTGATCACGCACTATGTGGCTGGTAGCTGCATATTTGTTGCTGGCCACGCTGCTCTCTCAAATTACGTTTGAACGAATTCCAACCGGCTGCTGCATATTTATTCATTCACTTCTCGGATAAGAGCGAGAATGGAAAAGTTGCTTGATACTGAGGTGTGAAGAAGGAGGATGTCCCACGGGTAACCTAATCATTGGCATCGGATCAATTGTGTTAACAGCATCTCTATCCGCCACTGTCGCGTGGGTGTCTCGAATGGGACATGCTCATGCATGTCCATTCGTGTGCACACATGGCGCATGCATATGTATGGTGTGGTGTACGGTTCGCTGTTATGTGCAGTCGCACGTGCACGTATGTGCGCGTGCATATCCTACGGGGCTGCGTGGCCTTGCATGTATTTGAGCGCGGTGGAGGGACCCCCCGCCCCCCGCCCCCCCCCACACACACACACACACACACACGCACACACTCCTGCCTTACATGGCGCTCAAGAGTGTGTATTAAAGGGGATTTAAAGCAGTCGAAGGCTGCAGGAGAGCTAGGCTTTATAACTGTGATGGCCTCTCATAATGAGAGGCATTACAGAACTGATGTACAGTAGCAAGATTAGGCAGGCTTAGAGAGAGAGAGAGAGAGAGAGAGAGAGAGAGAGAGAGAGAGAGAGAGAGAGAGAGAGAGAGAGAGAGAGAGAGAGAGAGAGAGAGAGAGAGAGAGAGAGAGAGAGAGAGAGAGAGAGAGAGAGTAATTCAACCTTTACTTGAGTAAAAGTACAAAAGCATTGGCATCAAAATATACGGTACTTAAAGAATCACAAGTAAAAGTACTCATTATGTTAAGTTTTTAAAATGTATGATAATCCTTTGAAAATCTACAAGCTCAAAACGCATCGCATCACTTGTAGATCGGCTATTTTCAAAGCAAAGTAACTAGTAACTAAGTTAAAGTGCAATATTTAGTAGAAAAGAGAGAAGGTGGAGAGAGGTGCAGATGGAAGAGGGGAGGGTGGGAGCGTTATGGAGAACGACAGTGATGTGTCTCTGTGTGTCTCTGTCTGTCTGGAGGGGGTGGAGAGAAAGTGGCACTAAATCTAAATAAAGGCGATGACAGAAGGGATGAGGAAAGGATGGGGGAAGACAAGCAGGGCAAGGGTAAAGGGTGACATTATACGACGTATATAAAGGTTTCCAATCTCGCACCTGTAAGTCGCTCTGGATAACAGTGTGTGCTAAATGCCTAAATTGTTCATTTTAATTGTTAGTAAATGTCTTTGTCCGTTATCAACATTAGCGTGTGTGTGTGTGTGTGTGTGTGTGTGTGTGTGTGTGTGTGTGTGTGTGTGTGTGTGTGTGTGTGTGTGTGTGTGTGTGTGTGTGTGTGTGTGTGTGTGTGCGTGCGTGCGTGCGTGCGTGCGTGCGTGTGGTGCGTGCGTGCGTGTAGATATATGTGTATATGCATAGCATAAGAGCAGCAGATAGAGTAGGCATAACATGAGCTTAAGCACAGGGTGCCTATGTTAAATTACTGTATTGTTAAAAGCTCTCTTTAAGCTCAAATTAGCATAAGAAATGCAGCACTTCTAAGGAAGTCCTAGGCATATATCAATGTGCAAATTTCAATGGCTTACAGTAATTTTAGATCAAATGAACGGCATAGTGACTTTAAAGAATGCAAATTATCCATGCATAGGCCTATCAACTATAAAGTCTCAGTTGTTGTTTTTTTTCCAACATGAATGAGTTTAAAAATGTAGTCGCATACGCTTACTGTTTTTTGTTAGAGACGGGGGAAATCTCTGCTAATGGCTAACATTAGACCGGTATGGTCATTTAAAGCGGCACTATGTAACTTATTTTTCATGAATAAATTGTAATTGTGTCCAATTTGTATGGTAGAGTATGGCTACATATTTATATATTTGGGGTGGTTGTATTTTGTCTCCGTCTTCTCGCTTTTCTATTGAGACATTTAGATGATGTCAAAGGTCATGTCTCACCTAGACACAGGATCTGACACAAATTGTGACCGGATGCTCAAGATTCAATTTATCCCCTGAGCAAGCAGGCAGGCTCTATTAGCTTAATGGTGAAAAAGTGCAACACTTGCGCATGAAACCGGGTTCAAATCCGGGGTAGAAGGGGAAAGTTACATAGTGCAGCTTTAGATTAAAAAAAACAAAAAACAAGAAAGAGAGGTAAAATGGAGGTAGAGAAGGGACGTGCCTACATTCCTGTCACCGCATGTTAGTGAGACAAACCAAAGAGTGTCTTGTTATTAAAGTTCCAACAGCACCTTGACAGGGCTGTGTCTCAATTGTGCTGTGGCCCCTGTCACACCGTGCCTGGCCCCGAATTCTAAACAGGAGGATGACAGGTGTGGGTTTTTGTGTGTGTCCCATCATTTTTGTTGTTGTTGTGTGTTTTGTTCTTTTTTTTTTTTTACACCTTTATGCAGCACAGAAGTTATACCCCTCCCTGCCGTAGGCCTCACTCCTTTGAACTGATTCTGACTCATCTGACAAAATATGAAGCATATTGTTGTCTGTGTGTATGTGTGTGTTTGCTGTGTGTTGGTGGTGCGAGTCCTGTGATACTTCAGGGGGTGTGCACGTGTGTACACTGGTGCGTGTTTGCGTGCGTGCGTGCGTGCGTCTGTGTGTATATATCTACTCATGCATTAAGAGTTAGGAGCTGGGGAATGGGTGATTGAATGTCTATGGAGGATAGTATGTGGTATTGTAGTGTATAGTATAGTAGCAAAAACAATATGCAATTTGGATAATAAAAAACCCTGAAATACCCCACTTACTCTAAGTGGGGTCAGTATGTGTGTTTACGTGTGTGCACGTGTGTGCTTCCGCCTGTGTGTGCGTGTTTGGGTGCAATGGTACTGTATGTGTACATGTATGTGTGTGTGCCAGTTTCAAGGTGTGACATTGAACATGACAATGAACACCGTTCCGGGAAGTAGCCGTTGTTGTTGCGTAGGTTCACCACAGAATGTTTGCAATTTCACTAACACACAATCCAACCGATCTCTCGCTGCACTCTGAACACTGGAAGTTCCCTTTCCCACAACATTACGCTCTCTATATACTGTATATAGGGTGATGCTGACCTCGGAAGCT